>NC_033794.1:125388442-125414673 GCF_001876935.1 Asparagus officinalis
GGTGGTTTGACCAAGGCCGAGCCACCATTTGGTGGTTTGGCCAAGGCCGAGCAACCATTTGGTGGTTTGGTCAAGGCGGAGCCACTTCGGTGAATCGGCCAGAATCGGTTTTTTTTGTTCTTTTATGGATTTTTTCGGGATTTGGGGTTCCAACTACTCTGATATTGTTGTTAGACAGTTGCTAACTAAAGATAGAGAGAATCCCTCATTTTGATCCAAGAAAACCACCAACCAAGCCTATAAATAGGAGCTCGGGTGTTCATTTTTCAAGGATCTGGAGATCAAGAGGACGAAGTGTTGTCAAATTGGAGAGTAGAGCACGAATTTCAGAGAGTTAGCAGATCTTGGCGGAGTTCTTTAACAAGGCAAGGGTTCAAGAGATCTGAGACTCCTTCCCCATTCCTCCGGATTTAAGCTTAGTCTTAAATCTCGAGAAGAGCCATGATTTTGCTTAGTCAAAATCGCCGCTATTGCAATCACTTCCTTCGTGAAGCGAAAGCATTAATTATCCAAACTTCTGCTCACCGGATCTGATCCGTAGGCAGTCCACGGATAAACCCCGGCACTGGCAATGATCCCGCATAAGCAATAGGCGATAAACATCTATTGTGTGTAGTTCGAGAGAAAATTGTAACTTTTGGTTTAAAGTCTTATAAATAGGCTATTTTTTTGTTTGAGTTTATTGTAAGTGTTTGAAGCTGTAATGGACTCATCAATGAAATCAATTTTCCACCCAAACAATCTTATCCTGAAGTTTGTTGGATGCTCAAGTCATGAGACTAACTAATGAAGCTGATGCGTCAATAACTCGCATTTATAAAAAATTTAGCAAATTCTCAGCTATCAACGGGTTTGATAAACCTTTACCGACTACCGTTTGAGTCGGGCTAGCATGCGGATTGTTTAAGTCCGTTCCGCATGTAACGTTATGCTAAAAGAGTTAACTCTTTTAGTGCTACGATATTGACTACGTAGACTTCTTCTTTCTCCTGTGAAAAGACTAAACAGCAACGTGTATCAGATGTAGACTTAGGATTTTTGGCAAATCCTCAGCCTTTAACGGATTTGACGTGCCTTTACCGATTACCGTTTGAATCGGGCTTGCATGCGGATTGTTTAAGTCCGTTTCGCATGTGACGTTGTGCTAAGAGAGTTAACTCTCTTAGTACTACGATATTAAATACGTAGACTTCGTCTTTCTTACGGGAATAGACTACCCGGCGACGCGTGTTAGGCGCTGACTTATCCCTACTTAGGCTTCAAGATAAAATTCCTCGTGCGCGTGAAGTACGAGTTTTGGCATTATGAATAACAACATTCCACAATGTTGAATATGTGAGCTTTTATTCTTTTTACGGTTAAGAACTAACCAGCAATGCGTGTTAGGCGTTGACTTATCGCTGCTCAGGATTCGGGATAAAATTCGCCGTACGTGTGAAGTACAGATTTTGGCGTTATGAATAACAACCTGCTACAATGTCGAATATGTAGGCTTTTGTTCTTTTTACGGTTAAGAACTAACCGGCAACGCGTGTTAGGCGTTGACTTATCCCTGCTCAGGATTCGGGATAAAATTCTCCGTACGTGTGAAGCACGGATTTTGGCATTATGAATAATAACCTATCACATTGTCGAATATGTGGGCTTTTGTTCTTTTTACGGTTAAGAACTAACCAGCAACGCGTGTTAGGCGTTGACTTATCCCAACTTAGGCTTCGGGATAAAATTCTCCATGCATAAAAGGCATGGATTTTTATTGCTACGATGCTGAATACGTAGACTCGGTCGTTTTTACGAGAACGAACCACCCAGCAATGCGGGTTAAGCGCTGACTTATCCCTACTTAGGCTTCAGGATAAAATGCCCCAGACTGGATTCTGGTGTCTTTTTCAATCGGTGAAAGACTAAACCGGCAACGCGTGTTAGGCGTTGACTTATCCCTACTCAGGATTCGGGATAAAATTCCCCAGGTATGTGAGGCCCGGATTTTAGGAGTTTGAAAAAGTGGTGTCTTCTCCTGGGGCAAAGACGAACCCGATGCGGGAGAGGAAAAATTTTATATTCTATCTCCCAAAGCTGAAAAAGAAGAATTTTATATTCTATCTCCAGTCACAAAAGGAAACTTAAAGTGGGATCTCCACTTCAAGAATTTGGAAAGGTGAAACTAAGAGTGGGATCTCCACTCCGAGAATCAAAAAAGATTCGGATAATCCTAACTGTCGGAAGGTTTGATTATCGAACTAAAAATGAATTTTTCATTTATCAAGAATGAATTATGGTTTTGGCCCAAACTGTAGGAAGGTTTGACCAAGCAGGAGTTTGAGGTAACCCTAACTGTAGGAATGTTTGATCACTCGATTTGAAAGTGGACCTCTCGTTCATTGGAGGAATCAAAAGGGGATTTTGGTTTTGGTCCTAACTGTAGGAAGGTTTGACCAGGTGGGAGATTTGAGATGATCCTAACTGTAGGAAGGTTTGATCGCTTAATTTGAAAACGGACCTCTCGTTCATTGAAGGAATCGAGAGGGGATTTTGATTGTGGTCCTAACTTTAGGAAGGTTTGACCAAATGGACAGTGAGAGTGGAAGTACAAATCACAGTGAGAGTGTTGACTTGTACCGATTACTCAATGGGGATTCTTGGTGTTGAGTGATAAGAACTTAACACGAAGGGGTTTGACAATTGTCAATGATCAGGATAATAAAATTCTAAGTATTATGTATGGAATTTAATAATGGGAATGTTGAGTGCACAAACAAGTAGAAATTTGAGTGGACTCAACCGAAAAGAATTTTGGTGGTCTCTTCGTCAATTAGTCTGATCGGTGGGAGATTTTGTGGTGGAAGACTATGAGTCGTTAAACACCAATGGAAGTTTTGTGAGGGAAGATTGATCCAACGAAGTGATCGAATCTCATCTCAGCAAAAGAGTGTTCGGAAATCATAGTGGGGGTTTAGTGTTTATCACTTTGTTCGTAATAATCGGGTTATCCCTAAGAAAAATTACATGTAGCATTCTTCCAGGAACTTCCCGTTACATGAATCATCCACCCCCAGCTTCCTTTACGGAACTGGGTCTAACATTATACTCAGTTACATGACCGGGTTATCCTTAAGAATACTGGGCATGGCACTCTCCAGAAACTTCCCGTGAAAGAAAGGAAACAGTTTAGACTCATATACCGATTGGAGTTTCAAGGAACAGTTTAACCTCGTATATCGGTTGGAGGATTGAGAAGCAGTTTATACTCGTATACTCTTCGGAGTGTTCATTTGACTTAACTGAGCGATATAACGCCAGCTTTAACCAAGGTTTGGATGTTATTCTTGAGAGCAAAGCAATCCTTGGTAGGATGAAGGACCCTCCTGTGGTACGCATAGTATTTTGGATCCGTAGTATTGTCGGCTTCCTCCTGATTTGCGATAGGTGGTAGCTTGATCTTGTTATTTTTAAGGAGGGATTCGAAGATGGCTGGAACGTCTTCGTCTTTGAAGGAATACTCTTTTTGGAGTCTCGAATCCGAAGTCTTTTTCTGTCTCCGGGATTGTTGTTGTGATGTTTGATTAGCGTCAACAGCAGCTGCAGGTGCCTTGCCCTTACCACGGGAGGCGAAGTTTGAGTTCGGAGGATTAGCCGTCGGTTGGCTCCTCTCGGCCTTCTTCCTTCGGAGGAAGCCTTCGGTTTGTTCACCGTGCACCTTCAAGTCTTTCCAAGTGTTAGACGGTGCGACTCCCATAACTTCCAATATCTCAATAGATAGGTTATTATGACATGTCTGGAGGATGAAGTCCTCTGTGATCGGATCTCGGCAGTTCATCGCTTTATTCCGGAAGCGCTTGACGAAGTCGTCAACTATCTCGTCATCTTCTTATTTCTCATCGAAAAGTGTCATGGTGGATACCTCGTCGTCGTCATCAAAGAAACTATCGAGGAATGAGCTCTCCATATCGTCCCAGTTATTAATACTTCCGGGCTTGAGACGGCGGTACCAATCGAAGGCGGGCCCATGAAGGGTACCAACGAATGACCGAACCATCAAGGCTTCATTGCCGGAGATCATGCCCAAGTGGGACTTGAAGTAGATCAGATGCTGAGTGGGCGAACCCTTCCCGTCGAACGGCGTGAAGTTGATCAGGTTGAACTTTGCCGGATACGGGATTGAATCCCACTCTCTTGGATATGGACGTGGAATGCCGGTCCTTTTCGCCTCTTGAGCAGACATTAGAGCATTGATTTTGCTCTCAAGATCTTTTATTTTCTCATCCTCGCTTGTATCGAGCTTTGGACGATTCTTAAGAGGAATAACGGGGCCACCCCCGGCGTTGTCATCATTGGTGGGACCACCCACAGCATCATTATTTTTAGTGGGACCACTCCCAACGTTCTGGTTAACGGGAGGGTCATCAACATTGATATATTTATCCACGTCTGAATCGCTAACTGCTTAGCTAACATTGTTGCGATGATCGGATTCACCTAGCTGATTTGACAAGGCTCGGATCTCTTGGTCATGCTCTTCCCTCATCCGCAACATAGCCATTTCCATTTCAAATTTAAATGCTTACTTCTGCTTGGCTAGAGCATCCTCAACCATTTTAGTTACTTCCTCGGTGTTAATCATAAACACTTCGTGGGATTGCCCTGGGCTAGATACCGTATTGTCAGAAGCGACTGCAGAGTTAGCATTTGATGCTTCATCATCCGAGGATAACCCTCTCTGCATTCTTTGGTAGTCCCTGCGTCTAGTGGTCCTTGATCGCAACCGGGTTAGACGATGAGATATAAGCGGGTCAGAGCTAGAAGGTCGAATCGACTTTCCTTTATCAGCCATATTTATTATGACTTCTGGGAGTTCGTTACCTTGAACAGCCGATCGCTTTTTACCGAAACGCTTTGGTTTGGACTTAGTCATTCCGTTGGAGATCCTCTCGAATACCGAAACCCTCTGCGGAGCAGTCTTGGGGCAGCCACACGCTGATAATACTACCCTGATAAGTTCGGCACACGGGCGGTGAGATTTTGTTTCTCGGGTATATCTCTTCCGAGACTTGTTCGTACCCCCAGCCCGATAGTACAACTCATCGGTCAGATGATCGGAGCAACCTATCGTGTGTTGACATGACTCCCCTGGTATAATGTTGTCATCGTCAGATGAATACGTTTCTTTCAGGGGATTTACCGATTTATTAGCATTTTCAAGGGTCACGTGTTTAGAACTAAGCTTTTGGGAGCGCAGTATCTCAACAGGCTCTTGGTTTTGGATATACACCCCCAGGCGGGTGGAAACCAGAGTTTTCCCTTTATGAGAAGGTTTGAAATTATTGCGAGGGCTTGCGTGACCCCCAGCTCGACGAGTCGCTCGGGGTGAAGTCACCGGAACCAAGCGTTCTTCGATTGGAACTTTGCCTCGATCCTCGTGCAAAGGACCTAGGCGATCGACCATCCTCACATTGAATCGGGATAAATCCATGCTGTCGCGGGGCACCACCGGAGGTGCAAAACTTGAAGGGATCGACGAAACAAGTGAAGAACGTCTTCTGCCTTTACCCTGGCGCGGGTCAGACTTGAGTGACCCGCGGGTTGGAGGGTCGGATCCAAGTGACCCACGAAGTGGAGAGTCTGATCCAAGTGACCCGCGAAGTGGAGGGTCGGGTCCAAGTGACCCGCGAAGTGGAGGATCGGACCGCGAAGTGGAGGTCGGATCCGAGTGACCTGCGAATTGACGGGCTTTGATTCGAGTGACGCCGCGTTTTGGCGGTCGGATTTGAGGGTCGGATTTGAGTGACCCGCGGACCGGCGGGTCGGATTTGAGTGACCCGCGTTTTTTGATCTTTTCGGCCGCCGTCTTGGACTTTGGCCTCCAAACTTTATGCAGTTTTTGTGGCTTCTTTTCCACTTTTTCCCTCTGCAACCTTTTAGCCTCTTGCGTAAGAATTCGCGCGTGCGCAAGCAGTGCGTGGCGTTTTTTGATCTGCTCTTCAAGAGTTGAATGGGTCCTTTTGACTTGTACTCATTCATTTGTTGGTGATTTGGAGGAAGGGGCATTTGTCCGCTGTTGGGGCGCTTGACGTTGCCTAATTTTCAGATCCGCCTCGTAACGGATCCCGTCAATTAACTCCAAAGCCCTAACGAGTTGGTGCGCAATGCGTTGGCGCTACCTTTGACGAGCTCTCTTCGATAAAGTGGGCACGCCTTCTGTACTCAACTCCTTGATTGAGGAGGAGTTCATATCTATAGATCCGGACTCGTTAGAGGCCGGAAGGGTGTTGCAAGGTTCAGCTATCGCAGCAACGGGGGCGTTGATCTTCCTACGCTTGCGAGAAGCGGAGGATCTGGAGGAGGAGGACGAGAGGTATTCTTCGTACTTCTGTTGGTCGAACTCGTATTCGACCACCTCTTCAACCGAGATCTTAATCATCGGTTACGACACGATGGCCTCGGCAGCGAGACCGTTGGCTCCCACTGTGGTCACCAGTTTGTTTGCGTCGAAAATTGATGTATTCATTTCGGTATTCATTACAACTTCAGCCATTACAATGAAAACAACAAAAAAAGATAGTCTTTTTATAAGACTCTTACACAATGAAAACAAAAGTTTACAACTCTCGTCAAAACAAACGCAGAGGACGTTTATCGATCTTCTGCTTGCGTGAGTGTCTTTGCCTATGCCGGGGTTTATCCGTGGACTACCTTTGATCAGATCCGGTTGTTAAAAATTCGACAGAGCTTCGCCTTCGCCAAGAAAGTATTTGATTTGAAGCGCTGAGATCGACCAAGCGAAATCAGGGCTCTTCTCGAGATCAAGACCAAGCCTGATCTCAAGGAATGGAGGAAACGGGCTTCGGATCTCTCGAACTCTCCTTCTTTATGCAAGACCAAGCCTGATCTCAAGGAATGGAGGAAACGGGCTTCGGATCTCTCGAACTCTCCTTCTTTATGCTGAAGAACTCACCAAGATCTGTCAACCCTCGCTGGAATTCATGCTCCTTTGACTCCTCAATCCGACAGCACCTCTTCCTCTTGATAATAACTCCGCCCCGCTGAAAGGAGCCCTTAGGCCTGTATTTATAGGCTTCGGTTGGGGAGTTTTCAGATGAGAACAAGTAATTTGGCTCTATCTTCAGTTAACAACAGCCTAACCACGTTTGGGGATGATATCTAGGTAGTTGGGAACCCCTGGAACAGATAAATCCTGAGAAAATCGCTCAAAACCGTCGAAAACGCGTTTTTGGGTCAAAACATTGTGAAACACCCCGCTGACCCGCGCCACCGCAGGTCGGCCGCGCAGGACAAGTCTGACCCGCGCGGGCGCGGGTCGGCTTGGTCCGACCCGCGCCGCCGCGGGTCAGACTTGGCCGACCCGCGCGGCCGCGGGTCGGCGCGGTCCGACCCACGCGGACGCGGGGGTTTTGGTTTTGCTGAGTTTCTTCGGTGTTTTTCGGTTTTTCGGGACTTGTATTTTTCACCGTTTTGCATAATTGATCGTCTTGTTGACTTGTACGCTTTGTTGCGGAATTGACCGTCGGACACGTGTTGATTGACGCACGCATGTTGATTGACGCATGCGAACTGATTGATGTGCACGAATTGGTTGACGCGCGCGTGTTGATCGACGCGTGCAAGCTAATTAACGCGTGCGTGTTGATCGACGTGCACGAACTGATTATCACGCGCGTGTTGATCGACACGCATGAACTGATTGACGTGCGCGTGTTGATTGACGCACACTAGCTGATTGGCGCGCGTGAGCTGACTGTTGAGCGCGCAGGCCACTTAATTCGCCGTTTCGCTTCAGGCACTTGTTGGCGTTAGATAATCCTCTTAGACTCGGATAATGACGTTCGTCGTCTTCTCTCCATCTCGAGCTGTGTGCGGACACCTATAGGCATTTTTAGATGCCTACAGACACATCAGTCGATTGATATCATCAGTCGACTGATAACAGGTTATCAGCCTGTTCAAAACTAAAAATCTGATTTTTAAACTCCTTTTAAAAATAGCAAATAAAATTAGAAAAATGTAAAACTTTGAAAAATGATTGTAGACATGAAAATACACATGCTAAAAAAAACTAGTTTTTAAAAAACACCTCCCAAATGAGTAATCTCTTCATTTTTTTAAAAAAGGTCCAAAACATGGAAATGTGATATACTTGAAATTTGATGTTTTGACATAAACCAAGTTTTTAAATTTTGTAAAATAATTATATAGACTTGATAAAAAGTATAAACTATACTTGTTAAGTCTATAAACTAAAACATAATATTTTTCCAAATTCAATAGAATATGAAACATATAAAAGTGTATATGAAGATATATATTGTTTCATATCTATATAGCTAAACCAAAACATATAACTATATATATACAAAACCAAAAACGTGTATGTGTGTATATGATTGAGCTTAGAGTACTTAACACACATAATATAAAACCTAAACTAAATTACCCAAGCTATCTTAATCTTCGATGTAGCTCAACTTGGTACACTTACGGATGAAGCATAAACTTGGATCTTCAACTATGAATTGCATTGCTTCACTCCACTATTCCGTTAACCTCCATTGGATTTGATCGTGAATGCACAATTTTGTCCATCCTCCAACATCGTTGTTTGTCTAGAATACCTAATAAGAAACACAAACACTAGACAAACAACATTAGGAATTATTTGTAATCATCAAAACAAGATTAGAAGATATAGGCTCATAACATGAGACCTAACAGGAAGTTGTCTGAGCCGGACCCCAAACGTCTGTATGCACATAGTCTAATATACCTCTGCTCTTGTGCTTGCTTCTCAGAAACTGAACCATGTGCGCCTTCCTGTACATACAATCCTCACAAAAATCTATGCAAGGTTTCTTCATGTTCTTCAGCAAACCTTCCTTACCAAGCAGATCTAGACCCTTCTCTGACATGTGCCCAAGCCGCCTATGTCATAACTGAGTATACTCACATGGGTCTCCACCACTTCCTTCAGTTCCAACCGCTGCATCTCCCATCACTATCGTACCCGAGAGAATATATAGATTATCATGACGAATGCCCTTCATCACTACTAAGGAACCCCGAACAACCTTCTTTACTCCGTTCTCTGTTACTATCTTGCAACCACCGGAGTCCAAAGCACCGACTGAGTTAAGATTCTTCCGCAAGTCGGGAACGTGCCTCACTTCCGTTAGGGTTCGGACCACTCCATCATGCATCTTGATTTTTATATCACCAAGCCCCACCGTTTTACAAGCATGGTTATTCCCCATCAATATGGTTCCACTATCAATGCTGTTATAGGTAGTAAACAACTTCCTATTTGGCCATATATGGTAAGAATAACCTGAATCAAGAATCCACTTATCGGAGATATCTTTGCCACCCGTAACAACGTAGCATTCTTTGTCGTTCCCTTCCTCCGAGACGTAACTCGTCTCTTCCTTGCCTTCTCTTCTTTCGGTTTTATTATTGTTCTTCTTCCCACCTACTCTCTTATTAGGACAGTCAACTTTGAAATGCCCTACCTCACCGCATTTAAAACATGGTCTTCCTGTAAGAGGTCTTAATTTCGATCTAGACTTCCCTCCCTTGCCTTTTCTTCGCTCATTGCCCCTTCCTCTAGCAAACAGTCCTTATGCATGTTCCTTGTTACCACCAGTAGCCATGTCACTAGTTGTAATCTTCCGAAGATCATCAGCTAGAAGCGTCGTTCTAGTCTCATTCATCGTCAAATAGTCTCCCACAAACATCAATGTTTGCACCAGGTTCTCATAAGACTTCGGCAGAGATAAAAGTAGTAGAAGCACCTGATCCTCGTCTTCAATTGTCACATCTATGTCCTTTAAGTATGATATGATCCTATCAAACTTGTTGATGTATTCCCGGATTGATGAGCCCTCCTCCATCTTGTAAGTATACAATTTAGATTTTAAATAGATCTGGTTCGTTAGACTCTTCGTTATGAAGGTGCTTTCTAACTTCGATCACACGCCCGCAGCCGTTTCCTCTCCATCTACCATGAAAGCTATATTCCTTTTAAGGAAAAGGATAATCGACGCTCATGCTTCAAGATCTAACTCTTCTCAGTCCTCATCAGACATATCTTTGTGCTTCTTTTCTCTTCTCGCCAAAGTCTTGTGCAATTTCTGCCAAATCAATAAGTTTTTCATCTGCATCCTCCAATAAGAAAAATCATTCTTCCGATTGAACTTCTCATTCTCATACTTTTCAACTTTGACTGTTTTACTTGTAGATGTCATTTTCCCCTTGTATTAATTAATCCGCTTCTCTCAGGAAATTCCAACAAATATCTTGTGTGCACCACACAATACCCAAAACACCACCTCAAATCGAAAGCTTTACCACCACCAATCTGATCAAGGGCTCTGATACCAATTGTTAGGGGCGAGAGACCCCCACACCGGCGCGGAAGCTAATTAATCCCGAGAGAAAACAACCCAAGCTTGAGTTTAAGCCAAACTCAAAACCAACCAATCACAAACAATAACGAATACACAGATAAAACAGTAAGTAAATGAGACGAGACAACAGATTTACGTGGTTCGGTAAACTTGCCTACGTTCACGGGAGCCACACAAATAATTTTTTATTTAACCACAAGAAATTACAAAGCTTGAAATAGAGAAGATCTCAAACTTGAGATCTCTAAAAATACCGCGTGTGAATCACCGCTCAATTTCTCTTCTCAAAAAACCCTTCTCAAAACCCTTGAGAAGTTGCCGCCGCCACAGAGGTGAAAAAATCTCCTCTGTTAAAATCGCGAGAGAGAGAGAGCTCTCTTGATTTCGTGAACAGGGTTTCCCTTTTATAGGGAAACCCTAGGTCTCTAGCTGACTCCCACTAGAACATGCGAGATCGACATCACTCTCATGCAGGTGAGGTCTACATCCACTCGCAGGAAAGCTCATATGCGTTCACAGGCTTGCTCGAGCTTCAATTTGAGGAGGCGAGCTCCCCTCGCCTCTCCACGCCCGCAGGCGACCACGTCTCAAGCGAGCTCCACGCCCCAGCAATAGGCGAGCTCTCTCCTCGGCCTCTCCACCTGCAGGTGGGCCCTCGTCGCCGTCGAGGTCGCCGTCGCCGAGCTGTCGCCGACGAGGTTCGTACTCTTCAATTCCTCAGAGACTGATGTATTTCCTAGGATTCTTTGATATGTTACTAACGTGGTATATATCTAAATTGCTAGCTATAACTTGCATATATTGATAATTTAATAAAAAAAAGTCTTATAAATTAACACAGCGTGAAAGTTAAAAACTCGGAATCTACCAAGTGCTATTCGAATCCACGAAGAGCAATTTTCAAATCCACAAAGTACTTCAAATCCACAAAGAAAATTGAAGTATGTAGGCTGTCTAAAAATCACAATAGATAGCTTATCCCCCATCAAACACCGATGATGGAAGTTACAATCTGACGACTTTCAGAATGCTATAATTTGAAGACTTTCACGTAGATCGCTGAAGGTTACAATCTGACGACCTTCACGACAACCGATGAGAGCTCTAGTTCAACAGCATTCACAATCAACATCGGGAGTTACAATCTGATGACTCTCATATTCTCAAGGAGCCAAGACGAAGATTACAAGACAATGATCTTTGCAACGCTATGACAAAAGAGATTACTTATTGATAATCTCTCCAAATCAAGACGCGGAACTCATCACTGCGCTCTAAGACCAAAACGCGGAGGTCCTCCCCGTGTATCAACACCAAAACGCGGAGGTCCTCCCCGTGTGTCAACAGTCGGAGGTCCTCCCCGTGTATCAACACCAAAACGCGGAGGTCCTCCCCGTGTGTCAATAGTAAAATGCGAGGGTCGAACCCACGTTACAACATCAAAACGCTAGAGTCGGACCCGCGTTACAACATCAAAACGCTGGAGTCGGACCCGCGTTACAACATTAAAACGCTGGGGTCGGACCCGCGTTTTTCAATGTCCAGCGGATACCCAACTCCGCGTCTCCAGTCTAAAATGCGAAGTTAGGGTTCTGAACGTCAATGTGGACGTTTGACTCGTTCAAACATGAGCTGAACGGTTCTAAAACTGGTTCCCATGATTTGTGAACGGTTACACCCCACTTAGGAGTGATTTAAGGGGTGGTTACACCCCCTTAATCCCCTATAAAAGCAAGTAAACTCAACTGAGTTCAAGGTTGGCTTCTTGGGTCCGGAGTTCAAGGCTTTTTCGGCTGGCATTTTCCGATCTGGGACTTGGCAGCAAAGGGAGAGATCAGCATTCATCCTTTAGAGCACTCCTTGAAGCCTTCGGCCTTGGCTTGAGAACCGATTCTCGGTTCAAATTAACTCTTTATCAAGAGTTCAAACTCGTTCAGAGTTATCAACTCGTCCAGAGTTCTAAAACTTGCCACGCAAGTTCTCCACAACGTCAAATCGTGAGGAGAAGACATCGTTCCAGTGAATCAAGATATTCGGATCGTCAACGGAGAGCAAACTCGACGCGAGCATTCGAGGGAGGCACTCCATCGCTACCTTGAAGAACCCAGTTTTAAACAAAGGAGAGAACCAAATTCGTTCTCTTCTCTTTTGTAATCGAATTGTAATTGGAATCAAAGAAATACAAGTCAATTTTCTTTTGTTCTTTTCATTGCAATTTTTCCAACATACAAAGTATCAGTTACGTTTCCATTAATTTTCCATAGTACGTATAGACACGAAATAGGATAATGCTAATACGTATATAAAGTAGCTCACCACTGCTTTAACTAGCAACATTAAATCTTCAAGATTTTGTTGGTGAAATTCTTTGAGTTTAAGATGTCAAAAAGCTCAGTATAGTCGTATATAATCATAACTTGTGACATGTCGATAATTGCAGCCAAGGCTTGATTTAAAAAGCTTTTCGTATTGAATAACTCATTTTGATTCCTTGCCTGACACAATGATAGATCAGCATAGTGGTATATAAATTGAAGCAGAATGAAGAATAATTGATATTCGATGTTTGTCAGCATGTCCCTTATGTCATTAAGCTATACTTTTTTTTTTGGGTGAGTCATTAAGCTATGCTTTAAGAAGCCTAAATTAGACTAATACAAATATTTTTAATATCTGTTGAGTATAACTTGATCCAGAGCGAAATTAAACTTATTGGTCTGCTTTGACAAACTATCATTATTTGCTTGGTGGCATGTCTAACTTGTTTTTTTCATAAACAATAATTATAGTCATAATATAGTTGTATTATTTGCTTGGTGGCATGTCTAACTTGTTTTTTTCATAAACAATAATTATAGTCATAATATAGTTGTAGCGCTAATTAAGCAGAACTTTTGAAAGTTTTTTTTTTTCCCCCTTTTCGTTAACAACTGAGGGGGACCTTTAGACATAAAACAGTATCGGGTACTAAACTTTTGACTGTTTATTTCTCCTCTCTTTTCTCAGGTATATCTATTGGAACAGCAAGCTTTCTCATAGGAAGCTTGCTTTTTATTCTTTTGTTTCGCCGGCAGAAAATATCTTATGGACTATTTTCTTGGAAGAAGAAAGCAAAGCATGCCCAAACAATTGAAGCCTTTCTGAAAAAATACCATTCTCTAGCTACAAAACGTTATACATACTCTGATATAAAGAAAATAACCAAGTCATTTAGTGAAAAACTAGGTCAAGGTGGTTATGGCAGTGTTTACAAGGGTAAATTGTTTGATGGCAATCTAGTGGCTGAAAAACTAGGTCAAGGTGGTTATGGCAGTGTTTACAAGGGTAAATTGTTTGATGGCAATCTAGTGGCTGTGAAGGTCTTGGATGAAACTAAAAGTAACGGCGAGGACTTCATCAATGAGGTAGCTGCCATTGGAAATACTTCTCATATAAATATTGTCACTCTAAGAGGATTTTGTGTTGACGGGCCAAAACGAGCACTGATCTATGATTTCATGCCCAATGGTTCTTTAGAGAAGTACATATGCTCAATGAAGAATCCTACGGGAGAAGCTTCAATAGGATGGGAAAAGTTGTACGAGATAGTAGTTGGTATAGCTCGAGGGCTAGAATACTTGCATCGAGGATGTAACAATCGAATTGTTCATTTTGACATCAAGCCTCACAATATCCTACTAGACGAAGATTTCTGCCCAAAGATTGCAGACTTTGGGATGTCCAAACTGTGCCCTCCAAAACAAAGTATAGTATCAATGTATGGATTTAGAGGAACCCCAGGTTACATTGCACCCGAAGTATGGTCGAGAAGTTTTGGTGTTGTCTCTAGTAAGTCTGATGTTTATAGCTACGGCATGATGATTCTTCATATATTTGAAGGCAAAAATAGCACCAATACAAGATTCGAGAGCAATAGTGAAGCTTACTTTCCTCAATCGATTTATCAGCACATCGACAATGGGGATTATCTTCAAGAAATCGGAGTAACGAATGAGACTGAAGAAATCGCAAGGAAGATGATGATCGTTGGATTTTGGTGCATACAAACTATGCCAGACGACCGACCCACAATGACTAGGGTGGTTGATATGCTGGAAGGAGACACGGATGAATTGTCAATTCCACAGAAGCCAGTCCTAGCATCTCCTTTGGATTCGATACCAGGTCCTTGCATTGCATCCTCCGCTTGAAATTTATAAGTTAGAGGTATATTTCAGTGATTTCACCGGTAAAACTTGGACCAGTTTTTTGTTGATGAAATAGTGGATAAAAATGTGAATAAGGCCAAATGGTCTAGTTAATAAAACATCAGAGAAAACCACATTTAGTGGAAAAATAATTAGTTTTAGCATATGTGCGTCTACAAGAAGTGGTGTTTGGCGATATTTGAACTGGCTAGCTGGAAAATTATCAAGGTATTCAGGTGATTAAAGCTGTGCTTTTCTTCGCATAGATTAATTAGCACCTGAGCTGCTCTTGTATTATACCGCATTGCATCGTCTTTGATTCTTAACCTGAATGATATGAAGTCTAAGCACTTGTCTTTCTTTCTTTATCAACTGCCTTCAAAAGTTCAAACATGTGAGAATATTATCATCGATGATATTGTTATCGGAAAATTGTTTCTAGCTCCCAATTTCCTTACAAGTATCCCCCCCCCCCAAAACCTCCAAAAGCAAAGCCACAATTCTTTGAGCCCCAAAACATAAAACCCAAGAGTTTAAAACATGTGTAGACCATAATACCATCTCTCTCTCTCTCTCTCTCTCTCTCTCTCTCTCTCTCTCTCATGATGTCACTGTAATGATTTGAAATGGGTTTTGGGGAGAAAAATTCTAGTTCCCACCAAAATTTTCCAACGGTGTTGACATCGGCGATGGAACTTTCCCGACGTTTGTTCATGAGGCGAAGAAAACTATGATCTTGAAGAAGGTGATGATGAGTTCTTCGCCGTTTCGAAGAAAAAGGCGGGAACTCCAGCGACTCTCAATGTAATTTTTTCCCTTTTTTAACTTGTACTTGAATATGAGTGCTATATTTTTTGTTATTTTACATATTATTGTAATTTTTTTAAAATCGATGACTTGAGATTAAAGTAGAGTCAGTAAATTTATATATTGTTGTTATTTCATTGTAATGAGTAATTTGTTGTTAAAGTTATGAGTTGGTTGTGAAGGAAGGTTACGTGTTGGTTTTAAAGGTTACGAGTTGATTGTGAAGTTTACGAGTTGGTTGTCAAGGTTACAAGTTGGTTATGAAGGTTAGGAGTTGGTTGTGAAGGATACGAGTTGATTGTCAAAGTTACGAGTTGGTTGTGAAAGTTATGCGTTAGTTCTGGAGGTTAATTATGAGTTTGTTGTAAATGTTACGAGTTGTTTGTGAAGGTTATTAGTTGGTTGTGAACTTCGGCAATGAGCTGATTGTGATTGTTGTTAACTAACCTTCACAACCAACTCCTTATCGAGGTTCACAACCAACTCGTAACATTCACAACCAACTCCTATCCTTGACAACCAACTCGTAACATTAACAACGAACTCGTAAACTTCACAACCAACTCGTAACCTTCAAAACCAACACATAAGCTTAACAACAAACTCATTATAGTGAAATAACAATAATATCTAAATTTACAGACTCTACTTTAATCTCAAGTCATCGATTTTAAAAAAATTACAACAATATGTAAAATAACAAAAAAATATAGCACTCAGATTCAAGTACAAGTTAAAAAAGAAAAAAATTATACCGTGAGTCGTCGGAGTTCCCGCCTTTTTCTTCGAAACGGCGACGCTGAATCCATGGCAACTCGTCGTCACCGTCTTCAAGATCACAGTTTTCTTCACCTCATGAATGAACGTCGGGAAAGTTTCATTGCCGATGTCGACGCCGTTGGAAATTTTTGGAGGGAACTAGAATTTTCCCCCAAAAACCCATTTCAAATCATCATAGTGATATCATGAAGAGAGAGAGAGAGAGCGAAGAGGATATTATAGTCTTTACATATTTTAAACTCTTGGGTTTTGTGTTTTTGGGGCTCAGAGAATTGTGGCTTTGCTTTTGGGAGTTTTGGGAGTGTTGAAAATTTCTTTTTTTTTTTTTTTTGGGGGGGTGCTTGTAAGGATATAGGGGGCTAGAAGCAATTTCCCCTGTTGTTATTTGCTATCATTTATTCTCAAACTCCATAGAATGTACAGTTTGACACCCTACTGATTGTTCAAACCTTATGATTATTTCAAACCTTAATAGTATAAGCTTCTCTTGTATATTCACATTTTAATGAAAGACAATTCCTTGCCTTTTAACAATGAAATGTAGGTTTCTTAGTTGTGCATTATTGTGTAAAGTCACAGGTCCAGATGTTCAGTCTTATGCTCCTTTTCAGTATCATTCGAGATGTCAGTTTTCAGGAGTTCGCCATGTATTTCATCGGGAGGAGTTTCTTTGTTTTAGATGACACAAATGAATGTGAGAAACTCAGCCATTGATTGTTGAGATTAATTCTCAACCATTGAGATGCGGTTATGAGAACATGTAATGGATTCTGTAAAACAAATTTAAGAAAGACAGTCCAAGAAAATGAATTCTAATTCAATTCTTTTGGGGGGTTCGCCTCGAGTATGAATCCTATAATGCTTACCGGATACGGCTCGGATGAACATATTTTGAATTCGACACGATCTGTTAGGGCCTGTTTGGATTGGTGTTAATGTGAGGTAAGAAAATGTAGGGGACTTATTAACCTTATTTAGAAATTTATTTGAAATAGATAATAGAAGGAGGTTAAAGTAACTATTGGGGAAAAAAAACTTGAGATTTTATTCCCCTTCAAATTGGGGTGTAAGAGAAGGTAAGGAAACTCTTAAAAAAAGAGAGTATTACACAAGTATAACTTTACCTTTTGTTACGCCCCGCTTCCCAAAATACCAGGAAATCGGAAAGTGAACAAGCTCGCGACGTATTAGACTGAGGAGAAATAAGTACTAAACCCCTTCTGCTCAATCTAATACGCTAAGCGTCAAGCAAATATAAAACGAAGGCACAGGTCCCCGATCACAGTGGCGAGAATATAATAAACAACTCAGAACTAAAAGATACATATCACAACTGAAATGATCATCCAGACATAATATTCGGGCCAAACATGCCCTTATACAAAACTATAAAACTAGTACATCGACCAACAGAAATAAAAGTACGGGGAAGTAAATTAGGATCATCAGCTAACTATAAAGAGGTAACTAAGCTTCGACTTGTTCTTCTACTCCGTCTGCAAAGCCTTCCTGCAGAGGATCCTCTGGCTCCTGTACTACTCCGAACTGTAGTTGTATGTCCTCTATATCTGACGTACATCTCGAGAGGAAAGGAGTACGTACGTCAGCGTGCATGGCACACGGCAAGATCCCAAAAGGAAGAATAGAAACGGTCGTGCGACCAATGCAATAATGGTAATAACAATGGAAACATGCAACTAAAATACTAATAATATAAATATAATTTACTATTAGAAAATAGAATAATCAGAATAAATCCAAGGAAATCAACCAAGTAACAAGTCGATCATGTCGCTAGCGATCAGAATAATCATCCAAGTACAGGGTTATACACTAGATGGAATTAATACTTAAAAATCTACAATAAGAGACGTAGTACGTCGAGCGAAATAATCCAAACAAGGAAACCCTCATGTATATACCATAGTCTCAAATTGTAGATAATTAAATATTAATCCCGATCTATGTATGAAAAGAAATATAATTGGTCCGTATCTCCCAAGAAATCATACCTAGCCAAGAAACGAGGTCATGTAACTAGCCGTCCTATAATAGGTCGCTGGTTCACATCTCACACAGAGTCAACGCTCATATCATCGGATAACTGACTATTCACAAATCCCCTGCGTGCACCTAATACGCCGCTACACAAGATCGGTCAAAGGGCTACACGCAATCCGATTTTAGCCTGGTTCGGACTCAAGCTAAACTCGGGTGAATGTCAAAATCACGGACCAAAGTGACTACACAAGCTTCACTTTGACCCAACAAACCAACCCCAATGTTACACAAGATCATGGGGCAAGCCTGGAAGATACATCAACAGTCTTATCCGATCACATGAACACGGACTTTCCTATCCTAATTCTTCTCGTTTTGCTAAGTCAACAACACACAAGTCTCTAAGTCTTATTCATGTCACACAGGTCACAATAGTCATAAACTCATAACGATTCTCAGTCACAACAAGGAACAATCAATGCAACTAATCAGGTACAATAATATCATAGCATATCAGATAATCAAAATTAAGAATTTGAATCATAAAATTGTTCTAAAATAATCTTCTAAAATAATAATTTATTTACTTCAAAATAATTCCTTTTTTTAAATAAATTCTTTTCTCATTATAATAATTCTAAAAATAATCTTTTAAATAATAAATTCATAAATTCAAAAATAATCTTTTTATAAGATAAATTCCCATTAATTCAAAATAGCCTATTTTCCCAAAATAATTTCTTTTTAAAAATATTTATCATTCTAAAATAATTTCTTTCATAAGATAATTTCTAAAATTTATTATAATTATTCTAAAATAATTCTTTTTCTCAAATAAATTCCTTTTAATTATTATAATTATCCAAAAATGATTCTACTACCAAAATAAATTCTTTTAATTTATCATAATTATTCTGATAATACTATTTATCACATAGTTACGATTTATCTAATATTATTCACCAAACAAACCCACGCAGATAATTATATCACAGATCTAAAATTACATATAATTCATAATAAATATAAAATTCAGATGTGAGCAAGTGGGATCTTGCCTTGGGTATATCGTGGATCATAGAGGGGGTCGTCGGGGTGGTTGCACAGCGTTACGACGGTTTCGCGGAATCGACGGCTAAAATTACAATTAGAGTGTTAATGCGATGTGTGATATTCAAACGAGTATAACGAGGTGTAGATAGGGAGCCCAAGTGAAAGGAGTATACCGCATGATAGACAACACGAAGGGCTACGCACCGGCTAAGGAATCGACGAGAACAGAGGTCGGAGTTGGCCGGAAAACGCGTGCGAAGTTGGCTCCGAGCTGCAGTTTTCTGCAGTGAGCTCACTGATTCGAGCTCGTCGGCGGCGGGCTGCTGGGGGTTGTTGGCGGCGATGGGGGTGGCTACAGGTTTGGGACAGCGGCGACAACGGTGGGCGACGACGGGCTGGTTGGCGATGGCTCGACGGCTACGCGAGGAAGCGCAGCTCGAGCGCTGTCTGCACGAGTGACGTCGAGGGCCGATCAAGGGTTGTTGGTAGTCCGTCGGGGATATATTGAAGAGAAGGAGCTGGAGGTTGGGAGTTGGGCGGCGGCTGAGGGCGTCGGCGGCGCAGTTCTGGGCAGCGCTGGGGCTGAGCTGGTGCGCTGAGAGCCCTCGTCGGAGCTCGCGTGATGGCGAGCAGGGGCGTGCGTTGAGCGAGAGGGAGGTGTGGAGGCTGACCGCGGATGGAAGGCGGCACGCGCTGTTCGACGGTCGGACTGAGCTCGTGGGGAGGCGGAGCTCACGGCGACGGGGCCCTCGGCGTTTGCCAGGGTTGCGAGCTTGTCGCGTGGCGGAGCAGACGGCGAGGTCGGCGCTGAAGGTCATCGGCGTGGAGTCCGTCGGAAGTTCAGCGGAGGTGGTGCGGCTTGGAGCGGAGCGGTCAGGTGGGTTGCGCGGTCATGCGAGGGCGGTGAGCTCAGGGGGAGCTAGAGGCTTGGCGGCGACGTGGGGTCGGAGTGTGGCTGACTGTGCGGCCTCGGCGGAAGCTTCGGGTTCGCGGTCGCGGTGTGAAGAGGAGGACGGTGGTGATGATAGAAGAGAGGGAGAGAAAGAGAGAGGAGAGTGAGAGAGAGAGAGAGTGATGGTGAGTGAGCTGGAGAGATGAGAGGAGAACTAAGTGTGTGTGAGAGAGAATTGAGATAATTAATAGGGGAGAGAGGGTGTGACAGTGACGGGAAAAGAAAAGAGAGAAAGGGGACGTGTGAGAGTGAGAGAGATGAAAACGAGAGGGAGAGAGATGAATTCGGGGGGTTCTTTTGAGGAGCGAGGGAATCACGAGGTTGGGTGTGCGGGAAATATGGGGGAGAGTTTTAGGCGAGGTGGGGTAGGGGTGAGAGAGTATGAGAATGAGAGAGAGAGGTACAGAGTGAAATACCGGTGAGAGGAAAAACATAAGGAAAAATATCCCTTTAAATAATTTAAAAATATCATAAAATTTATTCAAATAAATATTAAAATTTATGGTCAAAATAATAATAACAATAACAATAATAAATAATTAACTATTAATTTAAAAATTTTACCGAAACAATTAAATTTATAATTAGCAAAACTATTAAAATAATATAATATCATATTTTTAAATCATAGAAAATTCTAGAGAAATTAGGAAAATACAAATACTCTTTTAGAAAAATAATATTTAATATTTAAATACCAGAAAATTATTTAAACCCGTATTAGAAATTTACGGTCATTACACCTTTGTATCAAGATGAGATCCAAAGAGATGAAATAAAATGCAATGTTACTTATGTAAATCTATATATATTTCTTACATTCCTTTCAATTTATTAAACTTGAATGAAATAAGTTATCATTGATTAACCTTACTAAATTCACAAACAAGTTTAATATGTTATGTAAAAGTTTTTTAATTTAACTTATCCTAAATTCATTTAGGCATGTTTGGCAATATGAAAGTAAATATAAAGTAGAACAAAAATTATAAACACTACAAGAAATTACATCTTTAACGAAGGGATTTCCCTTCGTTAAAGAGCTAAAAACCTTCGTTATTGTATGCTAACGACGGAAAAAATCCCTTTGTCACCCGTCGTTGAAGCCCTCTTCGCTAAAGGGTCATGAAGGGATATACTATCCGTCGTTATAGAGTCTATAACGACGGAACATATTACCGTCATTAATATTTACGACGGTAATTATCACCGTCGTTACCATCAGTGACGGGGATATTTTCCCGTCGTTACCATTAGTGACGGGATATTTTTCGTCATTACCATTAGTTACGGGGATATTTTCCCGTCGTTACCATTAGTTACGGGGATATTTTTCCATCGTCGAAGACTAATTAATGACGGTTGGATACCGTCGTAAAAGTCCTCATAATGGGTAATTAGTAACCAATCAACGACGGTACTTTCCCTTCGTTGATGAATAAAATATGGTTTATAAAACCATCATTGTAGACTACAAATTTCTAATATACATTAATAATAATTTTTTCATTCATAGACAACTATCATATTATTCTCAATCTGACACTAAGATTCACAATAAAAATATATTAAAAATACCCAATAATGAATAAGAGGGAAAATAAAAAATTTATTCATTAATAACATCAATATATAAAATTCCACCATCTTCAAATATTCAATACTAATAATAAGAGTTAATATCCTAATTGTTCCAAAGAAAAATACATGAAACTATCTAAAAAAAATTAAAATAAAAGTTTGGGAAGACACATTCTTTTATCTCTAATCATCGTCAAAAGAAGACTCGAGCTATCCCTTCCTAATCTTACATGGATAGCCTGAAAAATTTTAAAAAAAATCACATAATTAAGAAATATCAAAAATATTATCTTATTAAGTAAAAATTATATTTTTTTTAGTACAAGCAGTCAATCATAAAAGCATATAAGAGATTTTACAAAAAATAATTACCTAGTTCTGCACACGTTCTCGAGTTTGAGGAGTCAATGAAGGTGATTGCCTAAAAAAATTATTGCATAGCTTTCACTTGTGACTCCAACTCAGACATCCTTTGTTGTTGTTGCTCCTGCTCATCTAAGCGTTGTTGAAGCATCTGGTTCTTTCTCTTTTCTTCTATAACCTGTGCTTCCAGATCAGATCGACTAATCTTTCAAAGTATAGTCCCACCACCAAATACAGTAATGTGACCATGAGATTGCTTTCCCCAGATTTTCTCAACTATCTCAATGTCAGAAAGTGAAGGGTTTGCTTATTTGACTTGAATAATTTCATCCTATAAAAATTAAATTCATATGTTAGTACTATATAATGCATCATTATCAAACTTAAACACATATTCTACTTACATATTTATCTTGATCCCCAGTATCTAGTGTTTTATTAGCTTTCTTTCGAGTTTCATGAAACATTTTTACCACATCAGGTGGATTTCCTGACTTGTCACCCTTATTCAAATATTAAATAAAAATGAGTACAACATCAAACTAAAAAACAAAGTAGTTTTAAATAAATAGGAAATTAGTTTTGAATGTATACCAATTCCCACGTAATTTGTCTAAAGGGTTTGCTGCCTGTGTGGTGGAGCATCTTTCTTTTGCTTCTGTTAAGTGTATTTTGTTGGCTTGCTTTCTATACATCAAGATTAAAAGATAATTTTAACAATCCAACAATATACATGAAACAAAATTAATAAAATTAGGAGATTAATACCTAAAATTTTGAAGAAAAATAATGTTCCTTAACTAGCCAATCTCAGTCATCAACACTCACTTCTGTAGGTTTATTTCTAAGTACAACTTGTAATAAATTTTCTTTCACATATTTCCTGTGCATGTCACCACGCCACTTATTCCACAAATCGTGCAAATATCTCATTACTGACTCTCTCTTTTGCTCCATGTCCTCGGCATCAAATTTATCCTATATTCTACTTACATATTTATCTTGATCCCCAGTATCTAGTGTTTCATTAGTTTTCTTTCGGGTTTCATGGAACATTTTTACCACATCAGGTGGATTTCTTGACTTGCCACCTTATTCAAATATTAAATAAAAATGAGTACATCATCAAACTAAAAACCAAAATAGTTTTAAATAAATAGGAAATTAGTTTTGAATGTATACCAATTCCCATGCAATTTGTATAAAGGGTTTACTGCCCGTGTGGTAGAGCATCTTTCTTTTACCTCTGTTAAGTGTATTTTGTTTGTTTGCTCTCTATACATTAAGATTAAAAGAGAATTTTAATAATCAAGCAATATACATGGAACAAAATAAATAAAATTAGGAGATTAATACTTAAAATTTTGAAGAAAAATAATGTTCCTTAACTAGCCAATCCCAGTCATCAACACAAAGAAATGCTTAATTTTATTTTGAGACTCGTATGTTCAGATATGAGATCATTCAGCATCTAAAGGCAAAGATGTTAACCTATATATGGTGTCATTCAGAAACTATTTATTTATGCAATCATTGGTCAATGTGGAACTTATATAAAAACACCATCACAATGTTGTCATTGGCGTAATGTATAAATCAAACATAGGCAATAAGGCATCATTTCTCTTCAGGTTGCATATCCTTCAGCCTCAGGCTTGTCTGGAACTATAGGAAAATAAAGACAAGTACCATTTCTCTTTGTGTAGACAGCTCTTCAACCAAGAAAGCTGTAAGGATTTAGTTCTGTTAACAAACGTATCAGTTAAGCTTTTTCAACTTTTCACTAATCCTAGTTCTTACAAAATTATTATAAAGTATAAGTCGACCCTAGAAGTTACTCTACTTTCTACTTTTTTCCTTGTTTAGCACATGAAAAGTGAATCTATTCTTCTATAATAATAGGAGGATCCAATATTCACTATTCATGCTACAGTAAATTACTGTACTACAGACAAGAGGATTCAATGTTTACTATTCATACTATAGTAAATTACTGTAGTATTATTACTGTAGCATTTAAAAACATTATTGTGGTATTATTACTGTAGCTCAGGCGGGATCCTGTATCATTGTAAAAATGTTACTGTAGCGCTTACCAAAAACTGTATTTAAATACAGAATTATTACAGGGGAAATAAAGAAATAGAGGTCGTGTTTTGCACGGGGTGCACACTAGTAGAAAGTAATTGGAAAGTGAAAGATGTTACGTTAGGTAGTTTTTTCGGCCTATTTCACTTTCTCTAGAAAAGGGAGAAAGTAGACATAGAGATGAGAAAAAAAGTATATTATTTTTTTTACTTTTTTTTACTGTCCAGATTGAATTTTTTTTTTTCAAATCTTCTTAAATCCCTTGAACTCGTCTCGCTAAGTAAACTTCTAGGCGCACAAGACCTTATCTAACCTCAATTTTGGGCAATTCTATCAAATATATTTCATGGTTTTTCATCCAACATCACCTTTTAAAAAAAGTTTATGGCATTTGAAAAGTTTTGTAGGATAGCATATAAGATTTGAAGTAAGCTTATGGCTTTTCAAAAGTTCTGTATGTTTTGAAAAGTTTTGTAGGATAGCATATAAGATTTGAAGTAAGCTTATGGCTTTTCAAAAGTTCTGTATGATAGCATATGAGAAACTATATACTAATAGTGATTTGAAGTAAGCTTATGGCTTTTCAAAAGTTCTGTATGATAGCATATGAGAAACTATATACTAATAGTTTAGCATCATTAGAAATCTATTAAACTTTTTTTTAATATGTGGCAAAGAAAATTAATTTATATTCTTAGACTTCCCTTCAGCCATATGTATCCTGTCATGATTTTTTTTTTTAAATATGGTCAAGAGAATCGTTTACAATAATCACCATACATTCCTATTTCACTGTATACACGTTAAAGACAAGGGAAAAATGTGTCCAGGCCCCAAAAACAGAAACTTCATGTGACGAGACCCTTTGTATTTTTTTCCCATGTGGATAAGCCCCAAATACACACAGTATTTGTGACGAGGCCTCAAAGTATCGGATTTCAAAAAAAACCCAGTGAAAGTTACGAATTTGCCCCTTTGATGGAACTGAAATCGGTTACTGTGCCCTTCCCTGTTTACTCTCAATTTCTCCATCATTAATCTCATCTCTCTCTCTCTCTCTCTCTCTCTCTCTCTCTCTCTCTCTCTCTCTTCTCATTCTCTCTCACTTCCGCCATGGCCACTGAAAATGATCAGGTCCTGGGGAAGCCGTGGAAGGCGAAGGCGATGACGGTGGTCATGGAGTCAGAGATTGGGGACGTGATCAGGCTCGAGGGCTGGGCCTAGACTTCCACCAGACCTGCTATTATACCGAGGACAACAACAGGGGGCCCAACGGCGACCCCAGGCCTAGGGCCGAGTGGGTCAAGAAGCACGAGCCCATCAACAAGAAGGATACGTCCATCTTCCTGATCGAGGACTGGCTGGGGGACGTGATAGCTTCGTCAAGAGCTAGTTAGTTTAATCAAATCGCTAACTAGGTGTAATGACCGTAAATTTCTAATACGGGTTTAAATAATTTTTTGGTATTTAAATATTAAATATTATTTTTCTAAAAGAGTATTTGTATTTTTCCCAATTTCTCTAGAATTTTCTACTATTTAAAAATACGGTATTATGTTATTTTAATAGTTTTGCTAATTATAAATTTAATTGTTTTGGTAAAATTCTTAAATAAATAGTTAATTATTCATTATTGTTATTGTTATTATTATTTTGACCATAAATTTTAATATTTATTTTGAATAAATTTTATGATATTTTTAAATTATTTAAAGGGGTATTTTTTCCTGTGTTTTTCCTCTCACCGGTATTTCACTCTGTATCCCTCTCTCCCCCTAAAACTCTCCCCAATTCACGCAAATCCCCACCTCGTGTTTCCCCCAACTCTCAACCCACATCCTCCCAACCACCCTATCGCGTACTCTCTTTCTCTCTCCGATCTTTCTTTCAGATTCCATAATATCTTTTCCCCCATAAATCACGTACACATCTTTTCTCTCCATCTCTCTCACCGTACTCCCTCTCTCCTCCATTTCCCAAAATCTTGAGCCAGCTCCCCCATTT
>NC_033794.1:125414698-125426213 GCF_001876935.1 Asparagus officinalis
AGGCGGGGAGAAGGGTTGGAGGCGGTCTGAAGCACGACGGGATTGGCCGGCGAGCGAACAGGGGAAGCAGCGCGGTAGCGTCGGGTGTTGGCAGCGGCGGTGTGGTTCGAGGGGGCTGAGGAGGGCGTTGGGGTAGGAAGCTCGAGTTTCGAGCGCGTGGGCGTTGTCGTTCGTCGGAGCGCGAGATGGCCGGCTCAGAAGGAGCGGCGGCACCAGCGCTGACGCGCGGGCGAGGTGAAGGACGGCGTGGGGTGAGCTGCTCGGCGAGGGGGGAGCTTTTGGGCGTGAAGAAGAGAGAGAGAACGAGAAATGCTGCCCTCCGACAGTCCACCGCCTCCTCGTTGCCACGCCTCGGCACCTCGACGAACTTTCAGCAGCGCCCTCCGTCACGTGCGTCGCCAAATCGTAGCAGTGACCAACGCCACCTCAGCTTTCAGATCCGTCGAACCACCGTAGCCTCGCACGGCGACGTCAACACGTTCGACGAATACCCTGAAGCAAGATCTCGCATCCATCTTGCTTTTAATTAATGATTAATATCGTGTTATTATGATTAGATATAGATAAATTATTTTGTGGTAATATTATTGTTAGTATGATGATTTAATATGTTTAAATTATGATTAGATATAGATAAATTATTTTGTGGTAATATTATTGTTAGTATGATGATTTAATATGTTTAAATTATTATTGTGGTTAATATTATTGTTAGTATGATGATTTAATATGTTTAAATTATTATTGTGGTTAATACATATTTTTGAATATCTGCGTGGAATGATGATTGCGAGCGTACCGTGAAAATTAGACTAATAATGTTGTTAATTACAATTTTTTAAGAATTTCGGACCTGAAATGACCAGTTATGTGCTAAATTAGAATTTATGAAATTTTATCGAAAAGAAATTAATTAAGAAAAATTTATAAAATAGAAGAATATTACTTTTCATGCAGAAAGGAATTTTTATGTTATATTATATAAATCTTTTTATTTTAAATTAGTTATAATGAGAAATAGTTTTAAAGAATAATTTTTGGAAAAAGAGTATTATTATTTATGATAGTATGGTTGTTCGTCGTAGAGCGCGACATTTTATGTACAAAAAGTCATCGGTTTCTAGATTTCTTTTTACTGTATTATTATATTAGAGAATGCGTAAGTATGGATAATTTGTATGAGAAATTCGGACATCCAGCGGTAAGATAATAATAAAGTCCACTCATGTATTATATTCATGCAATTTATTTTAATGTATTAGACTTGTCATCATGTTATTACATAGAATTAGTTAGACTTATTTATTGTCCCTGGTTGTGTTTGAGAACCATTAGTAGTTTATGACTTAGTGGCCTCGTGTGTCATGAACAGACTCCTAGTGACACGTGTGAGTGTTGACTGAGTTTAGGTGGTGAACCCGAGTTTAATAAGGATCATGATTGTTGAATTAGAGAATATCAGAGAGTTGGGATGGGGAAGTCAGTATTCATGTGATCGGATAAGACTGTTGATGTATCTTCTAGGCTCGCGCCAGTGAATTCGTGTAGTCACTGGTTGGTTTGTTGGGCTAAAGTGAATTCGTGTAGTCACTTTAGTCAGTGAATTTGTGTAGTCACTCGAGTTCTGCTTGAGTTCGGACCAGGCCGAAATCAGATTACGTGTAGTCCTCTGACCGATTCGTGTAGCGGTATTGGATGCGCGTAGGGGATTTGTGAACAGCCAGTTATCCGATGACAGGAGCGTTGACTCTGTGTGAGATGTGGACCGTTGAGCCTTAGGTTGGTTAGTATTTGACCCAGTTATTGTATTCACATAGCTGTATGTTACCATTAGATTTCCAGTTGTATGTATCATTGTCTTGCATATTAGTATTATTACTATCATAGCATGGGTCATACGACCGTTTTATTTGTTCATGTGAGATCTTGTCGTGCGTCATGCACGCTGACGTACACCTGTTTTTCTCTGATGTGTGTCAGACTCAGGAGACGAACAGGTTCAGTTCGATGATGCAGCCGAGCCAGAGTATACCCAGCCGGAGTGTCCTTCCGATGAAGTGGGAGAACAAACTGAAGTCTGGACGTACTTTTCTTTATGTAGTAGCTGATAGAACACTCTTATAGTATTTTCTTTAGTTGGTGACAGATTTGGTTATTTTGTTAGTATTTCCTTTTATTATGGACTATGTATTTCTTATTTTCTAGTTGAACTGTGGTTGTAGTAAGGGTATGTTGAACCCATATTTTATGTCTGGGATGCTCTGTTGATGATATGTTTATTTCTTATTCTGGGTTGTCTTTATATTCTTACTATTGTGATCGGGGACCTGTAATTGAGATTTGTATATTTGACGCTTAGCGCATTGGATTGAGAAGAAAAGAAAAAAAATGATAGTATATATATTTTTTCTCAATCTAATACGTCGCGGGCTTGTTCAGGCTCCGATTCCCCGGTATTTTGGAAAGCGAGGCATGACACTAGGTTGTTAATTAAATGCTCGATTGGCTTAGACCTGTCGTGCATCAAGCACGTTAGGTTTTAATTTGTTACCTTGAATTTTTATTAATTATTTTGTCATGGAAATTTTTTTAAAATATTTTATTTGTAATTGATTCCGAAAATTATAAATGAACGGTGAGGTGAATTCCTCTCCTCTTTTATTGTTGTTATTGCTATTTTATAATTATAAATGAACGGTGAGGTGAATTCCTCTCCTCTTTTATTGTTGTTATTGCTATTTTATTATCAGTTCTTTCTTTAATTTGTTGTGGACGTGTTCCTCTCCTCTTTTATTGTTGTTATTGCTATTTTATTATCAGTTCTTTCTTTAATTTGTTGTGGACGTGACCGAAGCGCTTACTGAGACTAAGATCATAAGGCAACAATATCAAATAATAATAGAAAAGAATTATGCGTGTTAGTTCTAACTTCCAGCTAGTGTTATTTCTAATATAAGCGTTAGTTCTAGTGATATATTAGTTCTAGTTGAGCCCCTTAGTATTAGTTGATGTCATGTTGGTTCTACTTCCAGCTAGTGTTGGTTCTAATATAAGTGTTAGTTCTAGTGACTATGTTTGTTCTAGTTGAGCCCATGTTAGTTCTGGTGGTTCTCGTGTTAGTTCTAGCTGATGTTATATTAGTTCTAACTTCCAACTAGTGCTATTTCTAATATAAGTGTTAGTTCTAGTGGTCTATTAGTTCTAGTTGAGCCCATGTTAGTTGTAGTGGCTCTCGTGTTAGTTCTATCTGATGTCGTGTTAGTTCTAAATTGTAGCTAGTATTATTTCTAATTTAAGCGTTAGTTCTAGTGGCTATGTTAATTCTAGTTGAGCCCATGTTAGTTCTGGTGGTTCTCGTGTTAATTTTAGCTGATGTCATGTTAGTTCTAATTTCTATCTAGTGTTATTTCTAATATTAGCATTAGTTCTAGTGGTATGTTAGTTCTAGTTGAGCTCCTGTTAGTTCTGATGGTTCTCGTATTAGTTTTAGCTGATGTCATGTTGGTTCTACTTCCAGCTAGTGTTGGTTCTAATATAAACGTTAGTTCTATTAGTTTTAGCTGATGTCATGTTGGTTCTACTTCCAGCTAGTGTTGGTTCTAATATAAACGTTAGTTCTAGTGGCTATGTTAGTTCTAGTTGAGCTCTACTTCCAGCTAGTGTTGGTTCTAATATAAACGTTAGTTCTAGTGGCTATGTTAGTTCTAGTTGAGCCCATGTTAGTTCTGATGGTTCTCATGTTAGTTCTAGTTGATGTTATGTTAGTTCTAACTTCTAGCTAGTGTTATTTCTAATATAAACGTTAGTTCTAGTGGTCTGTTAGTTCTAGTTGAGCCCATATTAGTTCTAGTGGCTCTTGTGTTAATTCTATCTGATGTTGTATTAGTTCTAAATTGCAGTTAGTATTATTTCTAATTTAAGCGTTAGTTCTAATGGCTATGTTAGTTCTAGTTGAGCTCATCTTAGTTCTGGTGGTTCTCGTGTTAGTTCTAGCTGATGTCATGTTAGTTCTAACTTTTAGCTAGTGTTATTTCTAATATAAGCGTTATTTTTAGTGGTATGTTAGTTCTAGTTGAGCCCCTGTTAGTTCTGGTGTCTCTCGTGTTAGTTCTATATGATGCTGTGTTAGTTCTAAATTGCAACTAGTGTTGTTTCTAATTTAAGTGTTAGTTCTAGTGAGTTAAGTTAGAACTAACATGAAGTGAGTTAGAACCAACAAAGAGCCCAAAAGCCCCAATGCCCAAGCAAAGACCTTTAAATATATATTGTAGTTGTAGAGGTTTGAACTCTTGACCTCCTCTCTAAATTACCAAGCTTTACCACTAGACCAAGTAGCCAAAGTATTAATATTAGTTCCACTTAAAAGTTAGTTCTTACTTTCCATTAGAACTAACATGAAATAAGTTAAAACTAAATGATATAAGTTAGAACTAATATTAAATAACTAAGGACTAACATGAGTTATTGCTCATGATAGAGTTTAAAAAAGGGCGAAAAATTTCCTTTCATTTTTTCAGTCAGATCACATTAATGGGACGTGACTTTCCATGTTTTTGGGAACCAGAGGCGTCTGAGGAAAATAAGTTGAGGGGCAATATCAGGTTTTTTTTTCCAAAATACAATCTTTTTTTTTGTACTGCTGACGTGGAGGGGCCTTAAAATATTAAATGCTACTTTTGGGGGCTGAATCACATGGGCCAAAATACAATGGGCTGGGTCACATGGAGCTCCTACTTTTGGGGCCTGACACAATTTTCCCTAAAGATAATGTTTAAAAAAATTCTATTTTTCATTATCTAATTTTTATATAAAATAAATACATATTTATAAATGAATAAAGTGGATATCACATCATCCGCCGGCTCGACTTTGCGTACTTTCATATTGCCAAATAACATTTAGAATTATAAAAACGAAAAAAAAAATACTCCCTTGCTTTCTAATTTTTTTTTTTTTTTTTTTGATCAAATCTTGCTTTCTAATTTCAATTTAATTTTTAGTTGCCAAACACGCGCTTAAGTTCCCTTAAGGGCGGTAATTTTAGTGAAGCGGTAAAATACGGTTGCCTCATAGAAATCCCGGGAAATAGAGAACAAAACTGAATTGAAAATTTGAAATAGAAAATAGAAAGCGGAACAGAAAAATTCTCTTGTTTTTTTTTTCTCCTCTATCGAGCGACAACTGTGACGGATCTGTTGAGGAAAAATGGTGAGCATCGTTGCTTTTAATTACTTTTTCCATCAGATTAGGGTTAGGGTTTCCCCACCGGAGGCTGAATCTTTTGTGATTTTCTGTAAGATTTTCGATTCTAGGGTTTTATTTGATGCGATCTTGTTACTTTTCTATTCATAAAACTTATTTTGTCGTGATTAGGTTATTTTTCTCATCGAGTTTGATTTTGTTCGAAAACTTGTGCTTTCCTACTGTTTGCTTGTAGATTGTAGCTAAATTAAACAGAAATTCGAAGTTTTCTGCTCGAGTCTAACTGCTTCGGTGTATTTATTACGTATCAGCCCTGTAATTCGAATTTTAGGGTTTCGATTGATAAAAATTGGGGATATGAGTTAAAACAGACAATATTTGTGCTGCTTTTAATTTGCTTTAAGTTTTGAGAGTTTTTTTTAAGCTTGCATTACCCTTTATTTTCAATCGGCTTTTCTATATGATATCTTCAGATTGATTCATATTCATCTTAAATATGAGTGCTTCTAATTTAGTTGTTAAGTTTGGAGAATGGCTATTTGTATAGCATTTTACTAACTTGCAATATTCTTTTTGCAGTCTTCTCTTGCAGCTGCCAGGGCAGATAACTTCTATTATCCACCTGAATGGGAACCAAAGAAGGTAGGTCTTGATTTGATTCGGGTTCGTTGAATTGGTTATGGAGTTTGAGGAAGTTGATTTGTTCTCATGCGATGAATAATTATTTTCATGTGGGTTTTGACTGATAATTTTGCATTACATATCTCTTCCACTTTTCCCAGGGTGGTTTGAACAAATTTCACGGTCAACATGCTTTGAGGGAGAGAGCAAGGAAGCTAGATCAGGGCATTCTAATTATAAGGTAAATGTTTTCTTGAAACCCAACTATCCTTTGGATTTATTTGGGGAAATTCTATGATGGTTAATGTGCAAACAAACACTCAGTCACATCCACTCCGGGGTAATTTCATTCAGGTCTTTTTTTGTGAAATATTAATGTTGGTTATTACGTGAAAAAGAGGCCATTTTGTGACATACACTCTGACTTGCATGCAATGCAGATATAATAGGCATGAGTGCCCATAATGCATTATGAGCATACTTCACCTTATAATTTTGGACTGCAAACATGTCCACCAGCCGAGTTCGACTACTCAGTGGTTGGTGCCATCCTTTAAATCCTTCTACATCTAATCAGCATTGCTCGTAGTAGTCATGTAATTTCATATAAATCCTAGTTTGCAACTTTTATCTTAAAAAAAATTCTCAACTATAGTTAGAATAAATTGGTTACAACTAATGACTTCACACGATTCAGGTTGCTTAATGAAGTTGAAAGATGAGGAAGCTTTAGAATCTAAAGAATTTGTTATTAACTGTCTAAAACAGAAATGTAGTAGGTGTAATTTACAAAGCTTTTAGAAGAACAAAGGTATAATCATAATTTTACCATATTCTTGTCCAAGAAATGCCTGATATAATCATTTCCCAACTTAATCATTCAGATTGAAAAGTATGTTGCCCATAGAATCAAAATAGATGGTAGAGATAACTATCTTGTCAAACTTACCTAAAAAAACTTTCCTATGAAAACGTACCCATAAAGTTGAAAGGCATTATAAGATGTTTTTACAGCTGGGCAGTTACGGAAGATGTTCATAAATGAATGCAACACAAATGAGAAAGCTAAGATAGATGTGCTATGCTTTGAACTCATAGGACAGAAATCAATAAGAAGTTGTGTAGCTTCATTTTAAATAGAATGAGGAGGATTCATTACATAATTTTACGTTTGTCTTATATCACATAGAAACATAGAATTGCACCATTTACATATTGCATGAACATTTGACGTAACACAATTTAAGAAGGGGCTCATGGATTTGAGTTTGGATAGAATTAGTTTTAATCATTATCATCAATATCATAAAGATGAAGTTTTTGCTTTTTCCAGAAGTGTTTTCAGCAGGTTAGCTTTCAAGATACAAATATACAATAATCAGACACCCAAAAATTATGGAATGGAGATCATCATGAATATAGCTCTAGTAGCGTTGAGCATATAACACGGACTGGAAGAAGAAGTGAATAAATGAATAAAGTTAAGTACTTCCAATAACTATTATGAAGAGGAAGACCATAGAACATAGAAGTAAAAAAGAAATGGCATTAGAAAATTTTCAAAAAAAAAGAGAAAGATAACATGGCATAAACTATAAATAGAAATATTGTAAGAAAGATAGAAGATGTTAAAAGACCCCTTTAAAGTAACTTCATAACATTTTTTTTGTCGAGATTCATGCAGGAGATAAATTCATCCGCTCTAGGCTTTTCCCTAAAGGAGAAGTTTAAAATAAAATTAAAAAAAATACTTCCTAAATCTGAGTTAAAGCCTTTGAAACAGGCTGAAGCTGAACTTCAAGTTTGTGAGACAAGGGCTTTTTAAATGTAGGGTGAATCACCCAATAGACCATTTCGGCTAGAAGGGGGCTTATCAGGGCTTTTACAATAGTGCTCTATACCTAGTGCATCATTCTTGAGCTTGTAAAATGCATGTTTCTTGAATCTCCATTAGCTAGATTTTGGTTCAGAAGGCTGTTCCTCTGTGATAGCTTCTCGCATATTAGAGCAAATGTCATTGCTAGATCCATGAAAAATTTTCTGATCAAATGATCTATGATGTGCGCATATTTTTTTAATAGTGCATAATCACTGCGATCATGGTTGCAGCTTTTTATTGTCACTTAAGGTAAATAGGTGGAAACCAGCATCATCCTTCAAACCCACCCAACACGCCCCAACCCCTCCCCCCCATCGCAAAAAATAAAGCCCCCCAAACCACATTGAGAGATGAGCTCAAGTTGTGTGAGCAAACATGTGAGAAAACTTCTCTCTGATATTTGTTAAATTGCTATGTTAGTGCTATATACAGTTGATAAAGCTGCTAGTGCTATATACAGTTGATAAAGCTGCTGGCACTAGCGTGTCAAGTTCCGCACTTAAACTCACAGATGAGAGAATCAATATTGTTAAGTGGTTACCTGTGAAAAACTTATGATATCTTCTTTTTTTGCCTCTACCTTCACATTTCCCTCTTTTTAATTGCATGGTTTGCTTTGGGCTTTCTAGATTCGAGATGCCTTACAATATATGGTGTGGCGGATGCAATTCCATGATTGCCAAGGGTGTGAGGTTCAATGCGGAGAAAAAGCAAGTGGGAAATTATTATTCCACAAAGGTATGAAGAATGAAGATCTTGCTTTCAATTTGTAGAGTTTATAAAAGAGTCATAAAAATCCGTCTCAATACACTGGATATATATTTTTTTGTCAGCTTGAGTTGACTTTATGATTCAGATTCTTCTTGTGTGTAGTTTCTAACTGATAGGAATTTTTGAAATCAAGTATTATATTGTTAGCCTAGTGATGAGTGTAGTAGAATTAATTGTTCTAGTAGTTTTCAATGTTGCCACTCTTTTCAATCTTGAGTTGAAATATCTACTTGCTATTTGTTTGTTCATGGATACGTTTATTTGTTATAGTTAGTCAAGTCAATTTGATATCAGTCATAATTTGATCAGGAGTATACTTGAGGTCCACCTTTTCATCATGTCCAGTGGATTGTATGAGCTATGGAAGTTCTTTTGAGCAATAAGATTCTTTATTTATTTATTGTTTTAAGAAAAAGGATGGAACGCGCGCAGAGCCCCAGCCGATATATATAACACTGGTTGTTTACAAAATAATAAGATTCTTTATTTGATTCACATTGTTATTGGATTCAATAAGATTCTTTATTTGATTCACATTGTTATTGGATTCAATAAGATTCTTTATTTGATTCACATTGTTATTGGATTCAATAAGATTCTTTATTTGATTCACATTGTTTTGGCCAATTTGAAGCTAAGAAACTTAGTTTTATCTAAGGCTCATACATGATTTACTTGCATCTTTATTTATGATTGATATTCAGAATTTCTAGACATAAAAGTTTGGAGGTGAATTGGATGCCTGTAGTTATACGATTAGTAGATTTAATGGCAAACATTAATTAGATAAATCTTGTCCTTACCAACTATGTCCTGTATTATAAAAACCTGATTTTTTTTATTTTTTATTTTTTAGGATAATAGATATGCATATTGTATGCCCTCTGCTTCCAGATTTGGAGTATGTTTTATTAAGTTACTTAACCTTTAACATGCTTCTAGTTTTGTATCTGGATTTTATTTCCCATTTCACAGGCTTGAATGTAGTCAAAATCTCATTGCAGTATCCATTCTGAAGCATTTCAATGACTAGTTACCTGAAAGATCTAACACGATAAAGATATCTAATTCTCCTATATAATCGTACATACAAATCAAAGTTTGTCTATTTCCTATATCATTTTTAATTCGACCCGTCACCTTGCTCTTCCAAATTGGTTGGTGCTCGTGGATGAGCTTTCCATAAAACAACCCTTTACATGTGATAAATTCTCTGTCTAATTTATTATATATCTAGGTATATATGATTTGCTGTCTATTATTGTGCACCTGCTTGTAGATTAAAAAACTTGTGGTAGGAAAATTTTTTTGGTGCTATTAAATTGTTTTTTGGATGTTTGTTCTTCTCTTCTTTGCTCCTTGATGTTTAACATAATCTTAATGTTTCTGTACATTTAGATATGGAGTTTCACAATGAAGTCGGCATGTTGTCAGCATGTAATAGTCATACAGACAGACCCAAAAAATTGCCAGTATGTGATTATCAGTGGAGCACAGCAGAAGACAGGATTTTGATGTCGAAGATGCCGAAACATTTGCCTTTCCAGCAGATGAAGACAGAGCCAAGCTGTCAGATCCCTTCTACCGTCTTGAACATCAGGAAGAAGATATACGGAAAAAGAAAGAAGCTGAGCCAGTGCTAGTTCGCCTCCAAAAAGTTTCTGACAGTAGGCATTCTGATGACTACAATCTTAACAGAGCCCTCCGTGCTCGCCTAAGGGTAAGATTCTGGTGATAATGAGTTTCAACTTGCTGATTCATTAAGTATTATATTTGTGCTTATTGCACCTAGGTTACGTAGAAACCATAATTTGGAAAAGGGAATACTGGAGGGGCATGGCTTGCTTGTAGTTTGTGAGTTGAAGTTTTAATTATGTGAAGAGAAGAGTTGAAATGTTGTATGCATATTTAGTTCTATTTATTTTAGACAACAGGTAAGAGAAACAGATTCTCTTATGTGCGTGTACATGTCTATCTAGTAGGAGGCTGATTATTACTATCGTATATATAGTAAAGGTTGGAAGTAGAATTAATTTTGGTTTGGTGATAGACATCAGATTTAGGTTGTTTTTGCAAAGGATTGTGAAACGTAGGGAACTTTTAGGATAATTCGTCTAGAAAGTAAATGGTGGGTGTCACATTAGCTTTCTTTGCATGGAAGTGTGGAGGCTTTGTTGCTGCTTGCTCCCATAATCTTGGAGGATTTTTAAAATGCTTCTACAGGAAAACAGTGTAGTGGTTCCTACGGGTTTAAAGTTAGAAGCATAGAAATGATACGATGCATATATCTCAGATCTTCGAACTTTGGTTTTAAGAAAGAAACAAATTATATTGTGTCTATTAAAGAGGAACAGAGATTTACTACATTGTCTACAAATTAGCTTCGTGGTTCACATAATAACGTCCTCTTTCTGTAAATCCTTCTGGCGAATAGTTATTTGTTCCTCTACACATCTATATAATATATCAATTGTTGGCGCAATAGAGTAAATCTTTTAAATCCTCATCTAGTCAAGACTTTCTGCTAAAGGCTAATTGGTATCATAACCTTATGGATGGAAAATTATGATAGCGAGGGTCCTAAGTATATATGTGTGCGTGTTGATCTCCTCAGGGTCAGAAGAAGAAAGTTGCTCAAGGAGAAGAGGTTTTAAGAAAGATGGGCCTTGGGATCCGGCTTCTCCCTTCATCTCAAGAGGATGCAGCAAGTGCTGCTGGTGTGAGATTCTCCTCCAAGTTTGAGAGGAACAGGAAAGACAAGCGAACTGCGATCAAGGCATCTTCAATCTTTGGAGAATCATCAAGCTCTGCATCTGGAAGTAGGCTACTGCAGCTCGGGGCAAAGAGGAGGAAGATAAGTGCCGGTGCTGCGTCAGCTTTATTAGCAGGGAGGATTAAGGCTTCATCATGGACTCACAATCAGAATGGTGTATCTGGACATGAGAGAAGATCTATAGTTACAAGACAGAGATGATATCTTGATCATATTATGTGCTCGTGTGGAAGGAGTTTGCTTTTTCGTTATTTTGGTTTATGTATGTA
>NC_033794.1:125426457-125445136 GCF_001876935.1 Asparagus officinalis
AAAAAATAAAGCCCCCCAAACCACATTGCGAGATGAGCTCAAGTTGTGTGAGCAAACATGTGAGAAAACTTCTCTCTGATATTTGTTAAATTGCTATGTTAGTGCTATATACAGTTGATAAAGCTGCTAGTGCTATATACAGTTGATAAAGCTGCTGGCACTAGCGTGTCAAGTTCCGCACTTAAACTCACAGATGAGAGAATCAATATTGTTAAGTGGTTACCTGTGAAAAACTTATGATATCTTCTTTTTTTGCCTCTACCTTCACATTTCCCTCTTTTTAATTGCATGGTTTGCTTTGGGCTTTCTAGATTCGAGATGCCTTACAATATATGGTGTGGCGGATGCAATTCCATGATTGCCAAGGGTGTGAGGTTCAATGCGGAGAAAAAGCAAGTGGGAAATTATTATTCCACAAAGGTATGAAGAATGAAGATCTTGCTTTCAATTTGTAGAGTTTATAAAAGAGTCATAAAAATCCGTCTCAATACACTGGATATATATTTTTTTGTCAGCTTGAGTTGACTTTATGATTCAGATTCTTCTTGTGTGTAGTTTCTAACTGATAGGAATTTTTGAAATCAAGTATTATATTGTTAGCCTAGTGATGAGTGTAGTAGAATTAATTGTTCTAGTAGTTTTCAATGTTGCCACTCTTTTCAATCTTGAGTTGAAATATCTACTTGCTATTTGTTTGTTCATGGATACGTTTATTTGTTATAGTTAGTCAAGTCAATTTGATATCAGTCATAATTTGATCAGGAGTATACTTGAGGTCCACCTTTTCATCATGTCCAGTGGATTGTATGAGCTATGGAAGTTCTTTTGAGCAATAAGATTCTTTATTTATTTATTGTTTTAAGAAAAAGGATGGAACGCGCGCAGAGCCCCAGCCGATATATATAACACTGGTTGTTTACAAAATAATAAGATTCTTTATTTGATTCACATTGTTATTGGATTCAATAAGATTCTTTATTTGATTCACATTGTTATTGGATTCAATAAGATTCTTTATTTGATTCACATTGTTATTGGATTCAATAAGATTCTTTATTTGATTCACATTGTTATTGGATTCAATAAGATTCTTTATTTGATTCACATTGTTTTGGCCAATTTGAAGCTAAGAAACTTAGTTTTATCTAAGGCTCATACATGATTTACTTGCATCTTTATTTATGATTGATATTCAGAATTTCTAGACATAAAAGTTTGGAGGTGAATTGGATGCCTGTAGTTATACGATTAGTAGATTTAATGGCAAACATTAATTAGATAAATCTTGTCCTTACCAACTATGTCCTGTATTATAAAAACCTGATTTTTTTTATTTTTTATTTTTTAGGATAATAGATATGCATATTGTATGCCCTCTGCTTCCAGATTTGGAGTATGTTTTATTAAGTTACTTAACCTTTAACATGCTTCTAGTTTGGTATCTGGATTTTATTTCCCATTTCACAGGCTTGAATGTAGTCAAAATCTCATTGCAGTATCCATTCTGAAGCATTTCAATGACTAGTTACCTGAAAGATCTAACACGATAAAGATATCTAATTCTCCTATATAATCGTACATACAAATCAAAGTTTGTCTATTTCCTATATCATTTTTAATTCGACCCGTCACCTTGCTCTTCCAAATTGGTTGGTGCTCGTGGATGAGCTTTCCATAAAACAACCCTTTACATGTGATAAATTCTCTGTCTAATTTATTATATATCTAGGTATATATGATTTGCTGTCTATTATTGTGCACCTGCTTGTAGATTAAAAAACTTGTGGTAGGAAAATTTTTTTGGTGCTATTAAATTGTTTTTTGGATGTTTGTTCTTCTCTTCTTTGCTCCTTGATGTTTAACATAATCTTAATGTTTCTGTACATTTAGATATGGAGTTTCACAATGAAGTCGGCATGTTGTCAGCATGTAATAGTCATACAGACAGACCCAAAAAATTGCCAGTATGTGATTATCAGTGGAGCACAGCAGAAGACAGAGGATTTTGATGTCGAAGATGCCGAAACATTTGCCTTTCCAGCAGATGAAGACAGAGCCAAGCTGTCAGATCCCTTCTACCGTCTTGAACATCAGGAAGAAGATATACGGAAAAAGAAAGAAGCTGAGCCAGTGCTAGTTCGCCTCCAAAAAGTTTCTGACAGTAGGCATTCTGATGACTACAATCTTAACAGAGCCCTCCGTGCTCGCCTAAGGGTAAGATTCTGGTGATAATGAGTTTCAACTTGCTGATTCATTAAGTATTATATTTGTGCTTATTGCACCTAGGTTACGTAGAAACCATAATTTGGAAAAGGGAATACTGGAGGGGCATGGCTTGCTTGTAGTTTGTGAGTTGAAGTTTTAATTATGTGAAGAGAAGAGTTGAAATGTTGTATGCATATTTAGTTCTATTTATTTTAGACAACAGGTAAGAGAAACAGATTATCTTATGTGCGTGTACATGTCTATCTAGTAGGAGGCTGATTATTACTATCGTATATACAGTAAAGGTTGGAACTTGGAAGTAGAATTAATTTTGGTTTGGTGATAGACATCAGATTTAGGTTGTTTTTGCAAAGGATTGTGAAACGTAGGGAACTTTTAGGATAATTCGTCTAGAAAGTAAATGGTGGGTGTCACATTAGCTTTCTTTGCATGGAAGTGTGGAGGCTTTGTTGCTGCTTGCTCCCATAATCTTGGAGGATTTTTAAAATGCTTCTACAGGAAAACAGTGTAGTGGTTCCTACGGGTTTAAAGTTAGAAGCATAGAAATGATACGATGCATATATCTCAGATCTTCGAACTTTGGTTTTAAGAAAGAAACAAATTATATTGTGTCTATTAAAGAGGAACAGAGATTTACTACATTGTCTACAAATTAGCTTCGTGGTTCACATAATAACGTCCTCTTTCTGTAAATCCTTCTGGCGAATAGTTATTTGTTCCTCTACACATCTATATAATATATCAATTGTTGGCGCAATAGAGTAAATCTTTTAAATCCTCATCTAGTCAAGACTTTCTGCTAAAGGCTAATTGGTATCATAACCTTATGGATGGAAAATTATGATAGCGAGGGTCCTAACTATATATGTGTGCGTGTTGATCTCCTCAGGGTCAGAAGAAGAAAGTTGCTCAAGGAGAAGAGGTTTTAAGAAAGATGGGCCTTGGGATCCGGCTTCTCCCTTCATCTCAAGAGGATGCAGCAAGTGCTGCTGGTGTGAGATTCTCCTCCAAGTTTGAGAGGAACAGGAAGGACAAGCGAACTGCGATCAAGGCATCTTCAATCTTTGGAGAATCATCAAGCTCTGCATCTGGAAGTAGGCTACTGGAGCTTGGGGCAAAGAGGAGGAAGATAAGTGCCAGTGCTGCGTCAGTCTTATTAGCAGGGAGGATTAAGGCTTCATCATGGACTCACAATCAGAATGGTGTATCTGGACATGAGAGAAGATCTATAGTTACAAGACAGAGATGATATCTTGATCATATTATGTGCTCGTGTGGAAGGAGTTTGCTTTTTCGTTATTTTGGTTTATGTATGTATTACATCGGTTTGATGATTTCCTCTCTGTAAGATCTGAGAAGTGATAAATGGTGGTGGCTACGGGTGGGGAGGGAGGATGTTGTCTTGTTGCCGTGCTCCCTCTGGGGTAAAAATCTCATATTGATTTTCACTTTCTATAGTTTGTGTTTGGTTCATATTTCAATTACAGTCCACAATGGTAAGTATTATGATCTGTAAATGCTTTCACCGGGGAAGAGCTTGCACGTTCAATATTTAATGTTTATATTGCATTAGGTTTATGTACACGCACTGTCTAATTGAATCAGTAGGCTAAAATTAGAAAAAGGGCTAAATTCAGTATTTTTGTTCTGTCTACCATAGAAGTTTAGAATACTAATAAAGGTAAAAAGGAAAAATTCTATAGGACGGTTATAAGACCAATTATGTTATATGGGCCAGAGTATTGAGCAATTAAAAATAACATGTTTAAAAATGAGTGTAGCGGAAATAAGAATATTATGATGATCTTGTGAGTACACACTAAAAGAGTTTGCTTCTATTGAGAATAAAACGAGAGAGAATAGATTAAGATGGGTTGGTCATGAACAACAGAGACCATTTAGTGCACGGTAGGGCTGTCCATCCGGGCCGGCCCGGCCCGGCCCGGCCCGGAAAACCGGGCCCGGGCCGGGCAAAACCCAAGCCCGGACCCGGGCCCGGGGGGTCCGGGCCGGGTCCGGGCCCGGGCCCGGGCCTGAGCGGGCCGGACACCGGGCCGAGGCTACAGTCGAAACCTGCACTGATAGTAAGTCACGAACCATGGTGGAAAGTATAGGATATGAAACTGATCCATATACTTTCCACCATTGCAAAATATCTAAAGCATTTCCTTGACATTTAACTAAGGAAGCAGATAAATATTCGTCTATTTCAGAAACCTCTAATCCTGATGAAGTTCCAGATCCACCAGTTAGTTCAGCTACCATTGCATACCTATCAAAACTTACACTTTTACCTCGACCTGTGCTCGAAGCTGAAGGTGCCGAAGCTGAAGACTGTTGTGTAGCTACACCATATCTAGCTGCATACTCATCATATAAGGTTTGAAAATAATTTCTAATAGCTACATAATGAGTAGTAGCAGTAAGGGTGGATCCATCATCTAAGTCTATAATCTGTCCACCATATAATGATTGTAACAAACTTCGAAGGCCAATTTCCTTCAAGCATGGATCAATAAGAACACCAATACCAAAAATATGAGGAATAGGCCTAAAATACTTATTAAATTTACTCTCCATTTGAAAAATTATATTTCCAAAAGTATCATCCATACGATATTTTGCAAAAAATTTTTGAATATTTAAAATTTGTAAAGCAGCTAAAGTAATAGTTGGATAATAACAACCAGATAATAACATAGTAGCATCATAAAAAACTTGTAACATCTCATTTAATTTACATATAACTGTCCATTCATCTTCAGTTATTCCATAAGCACTACCAGAGCTAGAACTAGAAGCATAAAAATTTATAAAATCATTTATAATTTCTTTATATTCTATTGCTACAGATAACATTGCATAGGTGGAATTCCACCTATGGTCAACATCTTTTGGAATTAGTCTAGGCTTATAATTTTTTCTTTTACAACATTGTTTCCATCTTTTAATTCTCATTTCAGAAGCATTATGCATATTAGTAACTGTTCTAACTTTTTCTATCATGGGTTTAATTTCAGAAAATGCACTTTGAACAATTAAATTTAAAATATGACAGATACATCTAACATGAAAAAGCTCACCATGACATGGCAATGACAAAGTTATTTTCAGAAAATCAACAGCTACATTATTATTACTTGCATTATCTAGTGAAATAGTAAATATTCTTTGATCAATTTTTAGTTGTCCAAGTTCTTCAACAATTAAATTTGCAACATTAATACCAGTGTGTGCCTCTTCAATTGCAATAAAAGAAACAACTCTTTTAAACATTTTCCAACTTTCATCAATCCAGTGTGCTGTTATACATAAATAACCAGTTTGCACTCTAGATGACCAAATATCAGAAGTTAAAGAAAATTTGCAGTTTAAATTTTGAAAATAAGAAATTATTTTTCCCTGTTCCTCAACATAATATTTTAAAATATCACGTTGACAGGTTTGACGAGAAAATTTTGTAAATGCAGGATAAAAACCATCTCTAAACATATCTTCAAATTCATCATCTTCTACTAATTTAAAAGGAAGGTTTTTAAGAACAATAAACCTGATTACGCATTTCCGGGCTCGGGCAGCGTCATAATTCCAACTGCCGAGGGTACCTGAAGAGGATGATTGGGAAAGCATAGACTGCCGGATATCACCTTGTAGATTTTGGCCTTTGTTGTGTTTTTCAATATGCCGTTTGAGATGGTTGGTGCCGCTCTTATGATGAGCTTTGAATATCTGGCCGCACAGCGCACATTTCGCATTCTGAGAGATGATCCTACCGTGTTCATCCTTGGTGACGTCTATCTTCTCAAAAAAATTCCATACATCAGACCTCGGCCTTTTTGGAGCTCTTGGTGCCGTAGATTCGTCACCACCAGATTCAGGATTAACACCGGTAGGATGAGGAGTTGTTGTAGGAGGACTCATCTCTGGATCGGTAGGAGTTGCATGTTGCTCTTCATAATCAGACCCAGAAGCCATTTGTTGGAAGTATTAGAAAATACAAAAGATTATAGGATAGTATATTATTGTATAAGAGAGTAGTAGAGAGAGAAATAGATGAGTTTTGTTGTGAGAAAATGAATTGAAACCCCCCCTCTATTTATAGAACCAGCCCCCTAGGTAAATGACCAAAAAACCCTCGAAAAATAGCCGTTTTTGACCGTTTTAAGGGGCAAAACGGTCAAAAGGCCAAATCTGGCCGTTAGGCCAGATTTGGCCCGGGCCGGGCTGGGCAACGGTCACCTTTGTGACCGTTATGGCCGGGCCGGGCCGGGTCGGGCCCCAGTGCCCATTTTTGGGCACTGTTCCGGGCCCGGACCCGGGTTTTGCCCGGGTTTCCGGGCCCGGGCCGGGCCCGGGCCCGGGCACGACCGGGCCGGGCCCGGGCCGGACACCGGGCCGGGTCCGGGCTCCGGGCTTTTTGGACACCCCTAGTGCACGGTGAGAAAAGGTGATAATATTATAGTTAATGGGGCGAGAAAAAATGATAATATTATAGTTAATGGGTCTAGAAGAGCGAGAGATAGATCTAAAATGACTTGGTTAGAAGCAATTAAGAAGGATATGATTATGACTAACTTAACGCAGGAGATGACTCATAACAGAATAGAATGGAAGTATAGGATTCATGTAACTGACTAAATATTTGGGAGAAAGGCCACCCCTAGTGCACGGTGAGAAAAGGTGATAATATTATAGTTAATGGGGCGAGAAAAAATGATAATATTATAGTTAATGGGTCTAGAAGAGCGAGAGATAGATCTAAAATGACTTGGTTAGAAGCAATTAAGAAGGATATGATTATGACTAACTTAACGCAGGAGATGACTCATAACAGAATAGAATGGAAGTATAGGATTCATGTAACTGACTAAATATTTGGGAGAAAGGCTTTGTTGTTGTTGTTGCCTACCACGAAGATTGATGTCTACATCAGAAAATATGCTGTTCTCCATGGTAAATTATGGCTGTTTCTTGTTATAGATGATTCTTTTGTCACATGAAATTGGATGTTTATCTTCAACTTTTGTATTATTTAAGCGTTTCTGCTCACTTACTTTGTTTGTGTGGTTCTATTCTGATCTCTGACCATTATTTAATCTCCTTTTAGAATCCTTTTCTTATACTTTTTGTTATTAAAGTACTACTTTCTCCCCTGTGGCTATTGACTAAAGTTGATGCCCTTGAAAACTAATTATGCTACACATGTGTGCATTTCTTTGTATTCTTTATTTTCTCTTCTTCTTATTATTATTAGGTTATTATACTATCCATGGGCTGCTGGGCATAACCTGAGCTCAGACCTAAAGTTTTACTGTATACATACAGCACAAGCCAAGTGTTTCGCCATTATTCACTAGAAAATTTTTATTAAAAAAAATAGTTTTCAAGTTGTTTTGAATGGTCTTATTAATCATAACGGGATTAGTTGGCATAAATAATTACACCATTATGGGACTAATTGCCGTCAAATTCTTGTATTACTGAAGTAGTTCAGTCAAAGATACTCACCAAGGAAATAAAAGGTTTCTTTGCACGTGTATGAACCACATGCTCAAAAATTATATTATAAGCAAGAAAAAGGGGAAGTCATAGTGGTAGCATTGTATTAAAATAACTAGTAGTAGTACAAAATTTGTAATAATTTCCGACCAATGTAGATCTCAATATTAATCCCTTTCAGCAACATCAAAGATTAAGCAGGATGCAATCAGATCGGCAAAATTGAATAGGAATTGTAAACTAGTTTAATTCATGCTCTAAAAACTCTGAACTACGTGAAAATTTGAGAACCTAGGAAAATCAACATATTACTTTTTCAGTCTATTTTATTCTTGGACACGGACCTACTGTTTTAGAGGGTGTTTGGTTCAATTTCTATAAATTATAGAAAATGTTTTCCATCAAAAATATGATTTTCTTGTATTTCTTAAAAAAAAGTATAGTAAAAGTTTTGAGAAGTCAAAAAGTAACATTTTTTTTGCTTGTTTGGTTCAAAACAAGAAAATGGTCATAACTTTATAGAAAATAGCAAGTCTTCCTATAATTTGTAGAAATTGAACCAAACACCTCCTAAATTTATAAAAAAGTGTCAACTTTATAGAAAAGTGTTAGTGTGGTGTCATATTTCTGGGTGATTTCCGCTCATTTTGAGAGAAAATTAATTTATGTAAATTTTGATATTTTTTTTGTACTTTACAGAAAATATTTTTGTAAATTTTTTTGAACCAAACACAATTTACGAAAATCTACATAAAATTTTTAATTGCAGAATTACTATTGTCAGATATTTTAAGAAAACTTTTCTATAAAATTGTGCAACCAAACACCCCTTTAACTTAAGAACATAAGTAGGTCTACTTATGGGCCTATTTGTGGGCCGTATTAAACCCCAAAGTGGACCCATGAAATGTGAGGATCTCATTAGTTGGAATAAAAGCTTGGGCACCGATAAAGAATTTCTAAATTGGAAGGCATTAATTGAGAATTTACTACTTGAAAACAAACCCTATCCTTGTTATCCATCTATATCTATCTAATCTGCTTTCCCGTCGGGGAGCCGTTGAACCAAAAAGCAACGGCGTTTAAACTAGCGTCTCAACCTCGATAGCCCATCCGAATCAACTCCACCATTCTTTTACTTTTTCCATTTTAGATTTTTTTTTAAGGACAAACCTTCAAATTTCCTTTTTTTTCATAATGTTTTAATGTACAATTAAATTCATGCCAGCTAGTACGTCCGAGATTAGAATCTGCCATTTTCGCTATTATTTCAATTTGTGCAGAGGTTCATTTAGAAACATGTTCTTCTTCTTCTTCTTTTTAATATATAACCCTTGCTTTAGAAGATTGGTGTGTAGAAATGATGATATTCTAACTCAAACTTTCTCATTCTAATCTAAGCTGTTGTTTGTTCCCGTGCATTTGGTGGGTTTTGCGTCTAAGTTATTATCAAATTATGTGAATTTTACCTAATTTGTGATTTTAAACGTGAAATTTTCTAGATTCATAGCATGCATCAAGATACAATCCACGGACCAAACAACCCCTAAAAAGTTCATTACAGTTTCTCCTCATATTATATATGTGCAAGACTTGTCTCTATAGAATACCACACTTGAATAAAAGTTTGAGATTAAAAACATTATCGTTGTATGTACTATGTTCGACTGATGATGTAGATAAAAAATTTGTAACACTAAATTGTATATAAATAATGTTTTTGATTCTATGAAAAAAAAAATTCAGTTTGATATGCTTTTCTTAAAATTAAAGAAGTTCTTTTTTTTAGAAAAAACAACTGAAAAAGGAAAAGTATTTTCAGTTTAATATGCTTTTCTTAAAATTTATTTTCCAGATTAATATGCTTTTCTTAAAGTTAAAGAATTTTTTTTTTAGGAAAAACAATCGAAAAATGAAAAAAAAAACTCGATTAAGCACTCTACTACTGGGACCCACCTGACTCGGGTCCAAACTGGGTGTCACCATTTTTTGCCCGAACTGCCCGCGTGTAACATCCGATTGCCCGTTTCCTAACGACTCTGGTCACCGTTTGCCGCTTAAATACTAGCCACATCGCTGACGTGGACGCAATTTTGTTAAGTTGTTATTTGATCGGTTAGACCAAGTGCAATGGCTAACAATTGGGACAATTATTTGGTGCAATGGCTAAGCAAGTGGATAGGCAAATGAAAAGTAGGGGAGAGAAAAGGCAAAATTTGCCTACCGGTTAAATTTCACCAATGGCCCCGCGTGTCAGAAGATGGTTGAGTGATGTGGAGGAAAGATAAAGTGAAAAACTTTTGAAAAACTAGTTGTTGTGTAGTTGAAAGGCAATTGGAAAAGGCAAATGATGTGGAGGGAGAATAAAGTGAGGTGGAGGGAGAGAGAAAGTCATATTTGCCTTGCCATTGGAGAAGGTCTAGAATGACAACAGTTACCTGCGGTGAGGTGACCTAATCTCCGTATCCGATTATCGCCGGGGCAAACGGAGGGAATCCCTGAGTTACATAGAAGTCACGTCACTAATACCTTTTTTTTCACTTAAATCCTTCTACACTATTTGCTTTATTAATAGCAACATTGTCTTTATTAATCTTAGCATCCAACTGTAATTATATGACATTAATTTAACTATTTACACTACCGGCCTGGTAAATTTCATAGATCTTCAATGCATTCATATCAGGAAAGATAATGAATATCTATGCATAATTAATTCACATTCAAGTGCCAAATAATACATCATATATTAAATATTTATACCCCATTTGGTATTGATATAGAGGTGAATATCTCTTAAAAGTTTTAAATAAGAAATTAATAAAGATATATTTATCAATCTGTGTTAAATTATTGTAATATGTGATCAGTAGCTTTAAGATTAATTTTAACTTAGTATTTAACACATTGGAGAGCAAAGATTTAATACTTTTTGGTATAACATATTGTTATAGCCGTTTTAATGTTAAAAAATAATCTCCAATTAATAGCAGACAAGTGTCCCGCATTATGTGTAATCGAGCCAACTCTTCACTTCAAGATAACCAAAAACCCAGCTCGGACGACTCGACACGCCGACATCCCGCAAGTGCGACTCAAAAGGCTTGACGTGTTGACACCTGACTTGGTCGACTCATTGATAAATCGTTTCACTGACATCTCGCAAAGGTGAATCAAAAGACGGTACTTCTCGCCCTTCTACCGGATGAGTAGAAAGGCGATGACTACCTTTAGTCTCGAGCTCCCTCATGTGCACTGACAGCTGATCACCTCACAATAAATGTTATTTAAATGCATAATTGGCGCCATCATTTCTCTACTCTTATCAGTCTTTATGACACATCGGATTATGTCAGCACGCTCGCCGTCATTTCACATTGAATGCGGAAGTGACCACGCTTCCACTTGCTAGCCGGCACCTGAAAAACAAATGCTAACTTGGCCGTCAATCGATATTCGGTCGAAGTTACCATCCTACCCCTCTACTACCACTATAAATATGATTACTATCTTCAACATAAAGGTAAGATGTTCATCTCTACCCACAGTACTTAAGAAGAACTTTTATAGTTCAGTTACTTCTCAACTCAAGCAAATTTACTGACTTGATCGTAGGAGGAACAATCGAAGGACCCAACTCCACCCTTTTACGGTTTTCTACCTATGCAGGGAAGAACAATCCACTTCCAAATTTGATATTCAGAGGGTTAGAGGATATCCGTTAAGCAAACAACTTCTCTCATTGACTGTTTGATATCAGTCATCAACACATACTTTATATATCCTATAGCCATCAATACATACCCTATATATCCTATATATCTTCAATCTTATTTATTTTCGTCATATTTATTTAGTGTCAATATATGCTTTCTACTCATTTTATATGTATATGTAGTAGAATTTCGATGGTTATAGATAATATATTTCTCTTATTGAACCGTATATCTGTATTAGTATCTTAATCCATGATTATTATTATTATTAAAAGAAGTAAATTAACGCCTCTCTGCAAAGTCTAGTTCCTTATGTACCTTAGTGCAAAAATACACAAAGATCGCCTTGTTTTTCCCGGTTCCCAACGCAAAGACAGACCCCCATGCTGCCGATCCAGACCACCCGCTGTCCAATCCATCCCGACCGTCCACGTGTCACAACAACCAACCGTCCATAAAAATCCGAAACAGCGAGGTCAATCCGATGAGTCCACACTCCCCTCCAATAGCAAACGCGCAAACAAAATTCTCCCCTTCATCTCTTTGCCCCCAAACAAATCCCAAAATTCCTTCCGTGTCCTCTTTCCTCTTCCTCCTCCGATTCCTCTTCTCCGTTATAAATACGGCCTCGACTTTAGTTGACAAACCTTTCTCTTTCCAAATCCCGTTCCGTTCCGTTTAATTCGCTCTCTCTCTCTCTCTCTCTCTCTCTCTCTCTCTTTCTTTTTCTAGGGCTACGTTACGATACGATTCCGATCGAGTAGGGTTTTCGTGGAGTTGGTGTTTCTGACGCCGGGATTAGGGTTTGATCGAGGATGTTGGGGACGAGCCTTCAGTTTGGGAGGGGAAACGGCGACGACCGGTTCTATTCCGCGGCGAAGGCTCGGAGGAATCATTATAGGGATCATCGGAACCCGCCGAGGTCGAGGACCGCCGGCGGCGGTGATCAGGTGATGACGGGGAAATCTTCGGAAGCGGAGACTAGGGTTGGATTTGAGGAGGATATGAAGAAACCGGAGGCGATTGTTTCGAGTTTGTCGTCGTCGTCGTTGACGAGTTCGATTGAGAGTGTTGGGGATCGATCGAGTAATTTGGATCGGTTCTTGGAGTCGACTACTCCATCGATTCCCGCTCAGTACGTCTCCAAGGTAAAAACCTTTAGGAAAGTGTAAAATTAAAAATTTAAAGCTTTCTAGAAGATTTCTTAGGGGATTGCGGAATAGAAGAAAGTTTCCCGTTTCTGTTACCAATTAGGAAAATAATCTCGATTTTTTTCCTTGTTTGTTCTTGGGGTTTGCCTTAAGTTCTGTGCTGTATCAAATTTTCTAGTAATTTGAGTTTATGTTAGTCTACTAAGATACCACAGCCTTCATTCTCATGCTTGAAATTTGATATTGATTTGGTTTGCTGGTGTATTAGATTATTTATGTTATGTTTTTGTTTGTTGGTAGACAAGAATGAGGGGGTGGAGGACATGTGATGTTGAGTACAGGCCTTATTTTACCCTTGGTGATCTTTGGGAATCCTTTAAGGAGTGGAGTGCTTATGGTGCTGGCGTTCCGCTTGTTCTGAATGGCAGTGATTGTGTTATTCAGTACTATGTGCCATACTTATCCGGCATCCAGTTATATGGAGATTCGAGTAGGCAGGCTGGCGACTCTAGGTATTAGCCGATTCTCTGCTTTCACTGTTTCTGGATGCTTTTGTTGTCTGGGTACTTTTTTTATGATAATTTGCTTGCTTTTGCATATTCACGAATGCAATATTTAGCAAAATGTTAAATGTATATAGTGAATTAGTTTCATCTTAAATATAAAATTTAATTCCTTTTCTTTTTTATTTGGAATATTAAACAAGGAAATAATTAATGTGTTTACCCACTTAAACAATTCTAAGCATTTTACTAATACTTCTTTCTTTCAAGTGAGAAAAGAGAAAGACTATTCATATCAAACGTTGTACGAGTCGTGTGTTGTGAGTTATGTCTAGATTTTCAATGGAAAACTTAGTGTGAAATGCTTTTTTGAGGGAAAAAAATTCAATTACAATATTACCGCTTAGGTGGCTATCTCCTTGTTGGATAAAGCTATCGTTGTAAATTTTAGAACTTTGTTTCCCATCAGAACCTTGTGCTACATTAATTTAGCTTGACATTGTTGTGATCAAGGTGGTTAGGATTGGACCATTCCCCTTCCTTTATTTGATAATTTTGAATAATCTTCTGTTGGTTGATTATTTGATCCAGGTATTGTTGAAATTTTGGCTGGGTCGCATAAGTCTTCTTTTTGTACATTTGTTTATGATGCAAAACTTATGTTGCCATTGATTGGCAATGTTGGATGAATGCTCTGGTTTTATTTACTCTTGATATATTGGTGATTTCTTGAAGAAGGTGAAAAGGAAACCGTATCAGGGAATAAGAGTCTGCATGTAATAGGAGGTCCAGAAGAGGACATGTTCTTCAAGAGAAAATTTGACCATAACTCAAAAGTTAATTAAAAAATTAAACCAGTCACATATTGGATAAGGGATATTACTTACTACACAATGAATATTTTTAAGCAGGAGAAATTTTTCTTCCAAAGTATACGCATCGCTGACAGATATAAACATCTTTCTACCTAGGGCTTTGTGGTGTCAATTATGTTGGAAAGAAGGGGATTCAGAAATCCCTTTTATCTCAAAACTTGGTATGGAAAGCCGCCTCCTTTTTCCCACTGGCATCTTTCTATGACAAGTATACAGCAATATGTTTAATACACATTATAGCTTATGTATCTGATTGTAGGCTTGTAGTGTTGGCAATGATGAGAATTGTTGTGCAGTTCAATTTTGAAATATCTACATTATCATAATTTTATGATTTCACCCAAGGTGTTTAGGTGATTTTGTAGTTTGCTGGCTGACAATCATTAGAAACTCTTAGCTGGGGGCTTGGGGGGCATATGCATCAAAATGCTATCAATGATTAAGTGGACAAGTTGTCATCTAGGAAGTGGCTTCAATACGTAGTTCCTCACATGTTTCCTGCGTCATACATTATTCATTTGAATAATTTTCCAGTTGACTTCACTTTCAGAATCAAATAGCATGGAAAAGGAAGCTAAACAAAGGTAAGAGCTTCAATGCTAAAAGTCATTTTTACGACTAACTCTAACTTGGAAGGGGATATGAAACTTTCCGGAAGATGTACCACAAAGGTGTAAGATCTGGTTAGATACTTTTGATAATTAGATAAAGGCTTCATTATAGAGACAAGTTGATGGATTTCAGTTAGGAACTTATTTCAAGTGCTAAGTGTCTACTAGGAATATGAAACTCACTTTTAGAAACGAATTCCAAATGATGTCACAAAAGTGAATCAGATCTAAATACTTCGAAGTAGGTAGATAATTGTGCTGGCAATTTGATATTTATTTCAAGTGAGCATCTTCTTGAGCTGTTTATCTTAGTTGTTTTTTTTGGCTTAAGGGCACATGTTGCTTTATCGAAGTAATTAGTCCTAGTCCCTCTGTTTGTTGCTTGGTGCATACTAATGAGTAAATGCTTATAGTAAGCGCACATGCACCCAATAACTATTAGTCTATTTTGGATGGAGTGAATGCTGAGTTACCTAAAGCGTGGAGCTTACTTTATTATTGAACGAAGCTTTATAGAAATGAGCACGCAATTATGGAGAGATTGTTTTTTCACTAATTTGTTCAATAAGATGATAAATCTATCCTATTATCTTTTAGAAAATTTTTGTATAAACTGTATACAGCTTTTCTAAGTTACATACTTGAAGCTGAAGCCAATGTTGCGCAGTTGTGATGAGAGACAATTTTGTGGGATGATTTGAATATGTGCAGTACATACATACACACTGGTCAAGGAGTTAACAGCACCATAATTGACCAAGTGAACAGGAGCTAGGGGTAGATCAAAAAGAAATTGATGGAGGCTGTGAATCAGAATATGGTGATTGCCACAACTGAATGGAAAAAGGTTAATGCAGTTAACTTGAGTAAATGCTTATTGTAAGCATTTGGACCGATAACTATTTCTGATGGTGTGAATGCTGAGGCTAGCAACCTGAGTTTGTGGAGGTTCCAGTTTATTATTGAACAAAACTTAATAGAAATGCCCAAGCAATTTTGTGATTATTTTCTCACTGAACTCGTTCCTCCAAATGTGAAATCTATTCTTTTACCTTTTAGAAATATCATTCTATAAACTGTGTCAGTGTGTCCAGCTTTTCTAATTTAACATAGCTTGAAGCTGACGCTAATTTCACATAGCTGCAATGAGAGACAATTGCATGGGGTGATTTGAATATGGACAATATACACTCTGGTCAAGGGGTTATAGGACCGTAATTGAATAAGTAAGCACTTCTGGGTCAAAGTATAGAATGTTCACATTTGCACAGAAATTTCAGTGACATTTACTGTAGATCAATAATAGCTGTGAAACAATTTGCTTGACTGTTCATGTGGTGTGAAAATGTATGTGTTTTATGTTTTTTTTAATTATCAATTTCTTTTAAATTGATAATGTATATAAGCTGAAATGTTGCACTTCTTGGGTAGCACTAGTTTGGGTCATATCCAACATGATCCTTGCCCTCTGATTCAAAGCAATGAAGGCACGCATAGCTGGAAAGCCTAAAAATTACATGTTTTTCCTAGTGTGGTATGTGATAAATTTAGAGTGACCTGTTCAGATGGTTCGAATGATAGTTGGCGACTCTGAATAAATTGCTTCAAAAGAGCCACAAGGGTCAGTTGAGCTTATAGAGGTTACTGCCCAACAGACATTATTAAGAAGAAGAAGAAGAAAGGGAAAAAAGAGAGAAGATGGTTCATGCGTATCTAAAATTAAGCTGGTGATATCTTGAGTTGAAATTTCTCTTACAAGAGTGTTTTCTGCAGGCAACCTGGGGAGGATAGTGATATGGACTGCTATAGGGATTCCAGTAGTGATGGAAGCAGTGATTCTGAACTTGAAAATGGCTTGAAATATGCAAGGGATTGGAATCGGAGCCATCTTTCAAACGGGTCAACTTTTGGGATGGATAGGCTGTCCATGAGGGAGAATCATGGACCTATGCAAGAAGGATTCTCGAGTGATGATAGTGATACTGGACATTCTCAAGGTCGCCTATTATTTCAGTACCTAGAAAGAGATCCTCCTTACAGCCGTGAACCCTTGGCTGATAAGGCAAGTTCTCTCGTACAGAATCTTGACCTTTGTCGGTGGCTTGTTGCTGCTGCTGACATGACCTTTCTTCATGCAGGTCTCGGTTCTTGCAAGTAAATCCCCAGAACTAAAGACACTTAGAAGTTGTGACTTATTGCCGGCAAGCTGGATTTCTGTTGCATGGTAGGGTTCCTATTACATTCTCAAGGTGCATCTTGATTGTTAGTTTTTATAAAAGGATATATGCCGTGGAATTCGTGCAGGTATCCTATATACCGAATACCTACTGGACCGACCTTGAAAGATCTGGATGCTTGTTTTCTCACCTTCCATTCTCTTGCTACTCCAACGAAAGGTATGCAATGTATTTCATTCATTGTTCTCATGATTATTTGATAGATTTTGGTTATGAACATTACAGATGTTAGCTTTTTTTTAGAAAATTGTTTTACCATTAGTTATGTAGGTTGGAACTTTAGGGGTTGGAGTCATGGTTAATATGCAACCTGCCTAATTAGTATGAGCATAGGATATATTATTGAATACTGCAACTTTGAAGAATTTGGTTATGTTCTTTTCCTATAGATAAATATACAACAGCAGGAAAACTGAACTAAATGTGCTTGTTGCTGGTGGTTGCTGCTGCAAACTTTCCTTGTATACCATCTTCTATTTGTGGCATGCTCTTGGTTTCTATTTTCTATGTTAAAGTCCTGTTATCAAAGGCCTCTTTTTTGCTACCTCCATGAAGTTGTGATTAGTCAGGTGATATCCTAATCTTTACTTCACGTCTTTCTTTCAAAATTAGTATTTAGGTGGCTATCTCATGTACGCGGACTTTCTTCCCTTTTGGTCAGTAAGGAAGCTTGTTTTTCTGTTTGTTGCTATGAATACTTTTCTTGGTTTGACATGTTTCCTTGATCTAGTTCTTTAAAATCTGAAGTTCTTATGGTTTACAATTCTACATGGTTGAGTCCCCCTGACCCACCCAACTGCCCACCCCCAAGGTTGAAGTAACATGATTTGACCAAATAGTTGTGTATTATTTAATTAATTGATGAAAATACTTCCTAAATCTTATAGCTTGAAGTATCTATGTGTAGGTGTGCCAAAACAGATTTTAGGTATGCTGGTAATGTTCTAGACTGGACTGATGCTACCAATTGTCTAGTAACAACTAAAATAGGATAATTGTCAATTAATAATGACTAATATTGGAGGAGATTTAGTACAAAATAGCAAATGGTGATTCAGTAAAGTTATATTTGTGAAAAAAGTTGAAAAAATATCTATGAACAGAAAATTTGTGATTTATTGACTTATTACATGTGAATACTCCATTTCAAAACCATCAACACCGTCGAAACTCCAGATACTGATATAGTAAAGGAAAAAAATGTAAACTAAACCTTGCTAATATAAAATTAGTTTTCATGCATAATACTTACGTTAAACATTAGTTGTCATGCTCCCTTGTCTTGGCTTTTTTTCCCCCAGTTCACTGAAGGAGCATATTCTGCTGATGATGAATGAAATGGATTATTTGTTTTTTTTGGGAACCCTTCTGTAACTAATTGGTTTTTGAATTTCATGAGGGCATGCATTTTATGTGAATGCTATTTAAATGATGCAAGTTCACTAGTCCTAACAATCTTTATATGCCTCAATGCACTATGACGGTTTTGTTGTCAAAATTCCTAGGAGGTAGGCTAATCATGGCAGGAAAACCTTCATTTATTTGTAAGTGGATTTGTAAATTCACATGTTTTGCAAGTGGACTTCAATTCAAAATGAAAACATGTTTGTAAATCCATTCATACAATTATCCACAGCCAATTTTTCTTAAATCCTGCAAGATCACCAAACATATGCTAAAGCTTTTTGGGAAGTTTTAGTATCCAGTTCAATGTATAGCTGGCAGCAAAACTGTTCTTTACATGCGTTTTCGTGGATCTTATGTAGTATATTATCCTGCTTTTCCCCCCTGCACACAGTTTTTAACATAATACACCTCGAAACTCGTTGACACTTTTATCATTCTCATCTCGTCTTTGTAA
>NC_033794.1:125445146-125461628 GCF_001876935.1 Asparagus officinalis
AGTGTTTCTGTAAAGGTAATCATTGTCCTGTCGTCTTTTTTCCCGTCTATTTTACTCACCTCCTAAAAATAATGCCTTGTAAGTATAGATATACTTCCAGAGTTGCGTCTGATCCAATGTAAATATGATTACTCATTTTAATGCTTTCTGCCAGAAAATATATTGCTTATGTAATTTCATTTTCTGTTTTTCGAGACATTATGATGACTTGTACTACCATTCAGGAGCTGGTACTGCTTCTGGTCCTACGGTGACTTACCCCCAGGGAGTTGACGGCGTACCAAAGATCTCTCTTCCTTCTTTTGGTCTAGCCTCGTACAAGTTCAAAGGACCATTATGGACTCCTACCGGTGGGTGTGAGAAACAACTGGCAAGCTCCTTGTTGCAAGCAGCGGACAATTGGCTGCAGCTTCATTCTGTTGATCACCCAGATTACCGATTCTTCACATCACACGGGGCATTCAGGAGATAAAACCAGGCTACTCTACTCCTTTTGCCTTTTGCTCCTCCTGTGTTTTGCCTTCTGTGAGAGCCTCGGCTTTTCCCTGCCAACTTGCAGTTAATCTGCATAGTGAAACTTCGGTGGATTGCATCGCTCTATCTCAAACAGAAAATAAAGAAAAGGAGTATGTAATCCTTAGGACATGAAGTGTGCTCAGGGCTTTTTTCAAGGGTAAAAGCAAAAAAAGAAAAAGCGATTAAGTAAACCCTTTGTCAAAAGTCTTTTTTGAAGGGAAACAGCACTCGGTTGCAGTTAACACTAGAGAAGAAGATATAGTGAAGGCAAAAACCTGGTTTTGAATTATGTTATCTGAATGGACATGTATTTTTTAAATGTCCTGATGGTATGTTTTGTTGCGGTAAATTAAATACCCTAGGGTGTTTTTTGATATAGATGATGACGAAAATGTAACAGAGGCGAAGTTAAAACTTATGTGTAAGTTTGTTATAGTAAGTATTGCTGTTTAATCTAAAGATTTAACTGTTAGATTATGCCTAGCCCAGTGTTTACTGTTTTTGTGTCAATGTGAGGTTTGTTTTCTTGTTTGTGTTACCCTGGAGGATTTAAAACAATTCTATTTTGTCTAGCTCTGTTTTATGGTTTCCGTTTGTTATTGATGGAACTTTAGTGTTTCTGTGATGGACTAACAACACCTGTTTTAATTTTGGGAAAATTGCTTCTAGCCTCCAATTTTCTTACAAGTATTCCAACCTCCCAAGACTTTTTTAACGCTCTTAAAACCCAAAAAAGCAAAACTTAAAACCCAAAAAAGCAAAACTATAATTCCCTGAGGCTTCAAAACACAAAACCCAAAAGTTTAAAACATGTGAATATTATAATTCTCTCTCTCTCACTCTCTCTCTCTCTCTCTCTCTCTCTCTCTCTCTCTCATGATGTTATTGTGATGATTTGAAATTGGGTGGGGGGGATTTTAGTTCCCTCCAAAAATTTCCAACAGTGTCGACATCTGCGGGTAAAACTTTTTCGGCGTTTGTTCATAAGGCGAAGAAAAGGCGGGAGCTTCGGTGACTCCCGGTGTAATTTTTTTAACTTGTACATGAATCTGAGTGCTATATATTTTTTAGTTATTTTACATATTGTTGTACTTTTTTTAAATCAATGACTTGATATTAAAGTAGAGTATGTAAATTTATATATTGTTGCTATTTCATCGTAATTAGTTCGTTGTTAAGCTTATGAGTTGGTGGTTAATGAAGGTTACGAGTTAATTGTGAAGTTTACGAGTTGGTTGCCCAGGGTACGAGTTGGTTGTGAATGTTACGAATTGGGTGTGAAAGTTACGAGTTGTTTGTGAATGTTACGCATTGGTTGTGAAGGTTATGCGTTGGTTGTTAATGTTACGAGTTGGTTGTGAAGATTACGAGTTGATTATGAATGTTATGCATTGGTTGTGAATGTTATGAGTTTGTTGTGAATGTTACAAATTGTTTGTGAATGTTACGTGTTGATTGTGAACCTCAACAATGAGTTGATGTAGATGCCTTAGTCCATGTGGGCGAAGTTCGCTAAAAGTTCGTTAGTTAGCGAACTTCGGCTATGTGTTTAAATTTAGCTCAGAAATTCAACTCTATGCTTGGCCAACTGATGACGCATTTTGACTTGATCTGAAACGTGTTGCTCTAGGCTTGGCCAATTGATGACGCCTTTTGACTTGATCTGAAGCGTGTTGCGGGGCGTCAACTCGTATCTGACTTGGTCGAATCGATATGAGTTGCCTGGCGAGGTTCACTTCAATCATCAGGTGATCTTCGTTGCAGCTTGTTATGGGCTTGACTTTGGGCCCATTCGAAGTGTTTACGCCCATGGGCGTTCACTTCTTGGATCTTCAGTGAAAATATATTTTGACCGTCTACAACAGTAATTGAGGGGGTGGAGATGGTGGGTAACTTTTATAAATAGTACAATCTTCTTGAGAAGATACAACACAGAAAAAACAACCCCAATACCCATTATCGGAGCTCCTCAAAAACTCATAATACCTTTTCCTCGTTTTCATATAGAAAGTAAGCTTGAGGGGTCGACGCGTAAATTTGAAAGATTTCCTGGAAGTCCAGGAGAGTTTGCCAGTTTGGTAGGAAAAAAAAGTCAGGGGTTCGTGGGAACCCCAAGCTCCGGGATGTTGATGAAATTTATCCAAAACTTTTTACGAATGTAAGCAATTATAAATTTATAATTGTTTCTTTTTGAGAGAGAAAGGCTTTTAATCGTGAGCTTACATTATTTCATGCAAAGTAAAAAATTTAATGGAGAAATTTTTAAAAAAGCCATTTTTTCAATTTTATTGGGCAAAATCGACCCTCTCATAAAATAATTAGCAAAACCGACCGAAAAGGGTCGGTTTTGCAATTATGGAGCTGCACGGGACTAGTAGTCCCGTGCAGTCCGCCTACCCCACCAGCCCCGCATTTCTTTCGTTCTTTCTTTCATATTTCAACTTAGATTTATTAAGCATAGATTATCAAACCATTTAAGGAAAGTGTAACCTATCAAATTATCATCTAAGTTAAAATTACTATTCATGATAAGAACAACAACATGATAATAATCCTAGAATTCATAAGCATAACCTATCAAACCATTTAAGATAAGCATAGATTATCAAATTCTTCTTCTACCGATTAGTTCTCTAGTTGATTATCCTAAACATGAACATTTTAAGTGCAAGAGAATAATTCATACAATATAAAGGAAATTAGACTAGTTTCATATAATTCTAAACTTCCTACAAGAATTAAATTCACATCTTTAAGAAATAAAAACAAGAAAAAGAACTAATTACAAAATTAAAGAAAAGAAAAATCTAAACTATGAACAAGAAATAAATCTAACTACAAAGAAAATAAAAATCTAAACTATAAAATATATTACAAAAAATTAAATGCGAGAAAATAAATCTACTCTACAAATTAAAGTGCAAAAAGAAATAAAAAGACAAGAAAGTAAATCTACGCTACAAGCATGAATTTAAATCTAACTACTAAGCAATAATAAAGAAATTACTAAAAAGAAATAAAAGAGAAAAGAAATGCAAACCTTCAAATTGCTCTTCATCTCCATCCTCATCATTCAACAAGAGGAGAAAGAACAAATTTAAAGAGGAAAAAATTATTTTTATTAATTGCAACTAAAGTTACAATTTTTGGAAGGCCTTCGCAATTAAGAGTAGCCCTCCTCTCCAAAAGGAGTTACAAAAATTTTCACACCTCTAACCCCTCACTCTCTACCCCTATTTATAGTAATCTTCAATGAATATGAGCCATTGGATTTGTCTTGAGCCCCAAGCAACAATCTCCACATTTGAATTTGCTTTTTGTTCTTCTCTAGCCCAACATAGGAGGCCCATATGATTTTCAAAATTAAATAAAACTTTGGTCCAATGGAGATCTGCAGCAAAGAAACAAGTTCGGCCCTTCATTTGATTTTTAAAAATTAATTCTGCAAAAGTCCGGTCCTCATTTACAAGTCCGGCCCTATTGGCTTCATTTGATCTTCCAAAATTAAAAGCCAATTCAGCAGTCCAAAGTCATCAATCAAGTCCGGTCTCCTATGCATTTGTTTGAGAAAAAATGAAGTCTGGTCTCCTATGCTTTTGTTTGAGAAAAAATGAAGTCCGGTCCATATGATTCTGCTGCAGCAATGCTTGTCCGGCCCATGGAAATCTTCATTTGATTTTTAGCAAGTCCTTGGCCCATCCAACTCTGAAGCACAGTCCGATCATTCAAAAGAAAATCAAAATGCAATTTCATAGTCCATTTGATTTTCGGCCCATTCACTTCATTTGATTTTCATTTGATTTTCAATTGATTTTTGGCCCATTCAAACTCTGCAGCACAACTCCGGTTTCCATTTGATTTTGAAAAATCAAATGCCAACTTGCCAAGTCTGCAGCACTCACATTCCCATTTCATTTGATTTTCAAGATTAACTCTTTGCATCCAAGTCCGGTTCATTCTAATTATTTGCATCCAAGTCCGGTCCTTGGTATAATCTTTCTTAATGGGCTTTGGGCCTTCTAAAATTCAAATATTCACTTGTGAAACAATAAAAGGAGGAGCTGCCATGGACATTTGGGACATTTAGGCTTTTGGGCTTTTAAATTCAAATTTCCAATTGGCATCATTTTTTCATTTAATCTACGGGTTTTTGTTGAGAGATGGGAGTTTGAGATTTATTCTTCATTAACCTGCAATTAAAGATAAAAACAATTATTAGTATTATATTTATTCATATAAAATAGATAATGAGGGTATAAATTTGTAATAAAAAGTGATTATCAAATACCCCGTATATTTATTCATATAAAATAGATAATGAGGGTATAAATTTGTAATAAAAAGTGATTATCAAATACCCCCACACCTAAACTTTTGCTAGTCCTCTAGCAAAGAAAATAAAAAGAAAATCCTAACTCACTTTCGCAGGAATCGCGGTTGTATTTAGCACATACAACAAGCCTTTAAACCCCTAGGTTACCCTAGTGGACGAGTTGTAGTCTCGTGAGGGTTTGCAGTGAATATACCCACAAAATTCGGTCAACTTGCCAAATTAAAGAAGTCAGTAAATAACTAAATTCACTTGATAACTTTTAGATAATCTAATTGGAGCCAGTTATCACTCAAGAAAACATTTTTATATATAACTCTAAGGTATATTTTCAAGAAAATCTTCTCATTGTAGCAATACGAAACCAAGCCAAACTTAGAAATTTAATTTAAAAGTTTTGAAAAGAACATGCTAACTCTTTGTTTTAAATAATTTTCAAGTTGCTTGATTTAAAATATTTTCTAAGACCATATATATAACTATAAAACATTTAAATTTTTTTTTAACTCTTTCATCCTTGGTGATTTTTTTCTACTTTAACGGGCTTTCTAAGTGACCTTTTAACGAGTTTTGGGTCAATGGATCCCAACCCAATTGGGCTTAGGTCATTAAGTATGGAAATTCTCCTTGGGCTTAATTACTCGGTCAGCTTAGGCTTTATAAGATAGAATCACCTTGAATTCAAGAGTTTTTTTTTTCGTTTTTGGTGCCCATTTTTCGCACTCTTCTTTTTCTTTTTTTTTTCTTTTTTTTTTGTATATATATTTTGAAAATATGTAAATCAAGACACTTTGAAAAATTATTTTCAACTCTAAGTTAGGCATGCAAAAATTTCATTATTTTAAATAAAAGTCCAAGTTAAGGCTTAAGTAAAGTATACTACTTTGAAAATCATTTCTTAAGAAATTTATTTAGAGTTATCATAAAAGGTGAACTTAAGTAAATAACTAATTAGGGATTAGAAAATTTCAAATTTATCAAATAAATCAATTATTACATAACTCTATCAATTTGGCAAGTGACGATATTTTTATAAAATTTTTTTTAAGGAAAAGGAAAAAAATGACAAAAATGCACTAAAATTGTAAAATAAAGAGAAAAAAATAACTAATTCCCACCCCACACCTAAATTTTGCATTGTCCTCAATGCAAACTCTATGATGCATAAAGTAAAACAAATAAGAAGTGAAGCACTTACATTTGGTTCGCTGATAAAAATCTGCAATTACCTTTGGTCTGAGGAGGAGGAAATCAAACATTTATTCTTCTTTCTTTTTTTCTTTTTTTTTCTCTTTTTTTTGTTTTTTTGTTTTGTTTTTGTTTTTTTTTTGTTTTTTTTTAAAACTGAACAAGAAACTCTCACATGAGAGAAGAATAAATTCTTTTTATTATTCTGAAATAAACAAAATAAACAATGTAGAATAAAATATTCAACATGAAGAGTTCCTGTTCTACATTAAATCCTACCTTACTGTTGAAAATTCTTCCCCGGATTATTATTCTCAAGGACCTGATCTGCTTCTTCTAAAAATTCTAACTCTTCATCAAAAATTTCCTCAAAACTCAAATCAGACTCTTCTTCTTCTTCTTCTTCTTCTTCTTCTTCTTCTTCTTCTTCTTCTTCTTCTTCTTCTTCTTCTTCTTCTTCTTCTTCTTCTTCTTCTTCTTCTTCTTCTTCTTCTTCTTCTTCTTCTTCTTCTTCTTCTTCTTCTTCTTCTTCTTCTTCTTCTTCTTCTTCTTCTTCTTCTTCTTCTTCTTCTTCTTCTTCTGATCTTTCCTGAATGTAGTTTATTTCTAGAGGCTGATTATTTGGTTGGTCCCCTGGATTAAAAATGTTGAGATCAGCAGTCAAATTCCCAAAGGACAGCTTCATTTGACCAGTTCTACAGTTGATGAGAGCATTAGAAGTGGCTAAGAACGGTCGTCCTAAGATGACAGGTGTCTGTCCTTTGGGATTGGAAACAGGCTGTGTTTCCAAGACTACAAAATCTACTGGAAAAATAAAATCTCCAACCTTAATCAGAACATCCTCTAACTCACCCATAGGGACCTTAACAGATCTATCAGCCAACTGTAAGGTGCATTTGGTTGGGTTCAGTACACCTAGACCCAATTGCTGATAGACTGAATATGGAAGCAAATTGACACTGGCCCCTAAGTCTAAAAGCGCCTTATCAATGTGAGTATTACCAATGATACATGAAATGATGGGGGAACCTGGATCTTTACGTTTCAAAGGTATGGGATTTGATAGCATTTCACTGATATTGGCGGCTAAAAAGACTTTCTTTGGAACATTTATTCTCCTCTTCTTAGTGCATAATTCTTTTAAAAATTTAGCATAAGATGGAATTTGTTCAATTACATCTAAGAGAGGAATATTGACCTTAACCTGCTTGAATGTTTCTAGGATCTTCTCCTCCTGAGGAGAGTGTTTTCTAGACCTGAGTCTATCTGGAAAGGGAGCAACCGGTCTAAATCTATCAAAAGCAGGCTCAGGTTCGGGTTCAGGTTCTTGGTCATCTGAGGGGAGTGATTGTTGAATAGACTCATCAGAAGGAGAAGAAAAAGGATTTTGTATTGGATCAAAAGTTTGACTTGGAGGAGTTCTTACTTGATTATCGACCTGTCTACCTGACCGAAGTGAATGGATTGCATTCACTTGAGCTTCATAGGATGAGCTGCATCTTGTGTTATTAGGGTTAACCACAGGTTGACTCGGAAATTTTCCTTTCTCTCTTTCACTCACGGCACTAGCTAGTTGACCAAGTTGGGATTCTAATCTAGCTATAGCTTGAGTGTTGGAGTTGAGCATTTGTTCGGTTGATTACATGAAGGAATTCAGCGTGCTAGACGTTTGAGTCAACATATTCGTGGTTTGAGTAGAGGCCTTAATTATGGTTTCTAAACCCCTTTCCAAGACATTGAGACGTTTATCCTGATATGGATTGTGAGGAGTCTGAATTACAGCTTGATGAAGAGGAGGCTGATTTTGATACGGCAGATTGGGTTGGAGTCTGAATTACAGCTTGATGAAGAGGAGGCTGATTTTGATACGGCAGATTGGGTTGTTGAAATTGTGGATGAGAATTGAAAGAAACTGTGTTTCCCCTAGGAAAATGTTGGGTTGAAGCGGGAGTGAAGTGTTGAGTTCCGGGAGAATTTCCTTGATTCCATGCAAAGTTGGGATGATTTCTCCAACCTGGATTGTAGGTTGGAGAAAATGGATCATTTCTAGGGTGCTGGAATGTAGCGTTCATCTGTCCTAATGCATTGTTGTTTCCTTCCTCTGAAACGTGGGTAGGAGACTGATAATTATGACATCCTGAGGTAGAAACATGATTGATTTGAGCTGGAGCTCGTTCCTTAATTTCTAAAGCTTCTAACCTTCGCAGAATTGTCGCCATCTTCGCTTCAGAAGCAATGTTTGACTCCAAAGAAAGACCACTAGACTTAGAGTGGGGAACTGATGAAACCCTGTCATCGCACTGTTCCCATTGCATTGTTTTTTCAGAAAGACTCTCCAAAAACTCCCAAGCTTCATCAGCATTTTTCCTCATAAAATCCCCGTGGCACATTGATTCTAAGGAAGTTTTTGCAAAATAATCTAATCACTCATAAATTATTTAGCACAATCGCCATTTCTCTAAACCGTGATGAGGACATTGGATGAGAAGATCTTTAAATCGGTCAAAATACTTCCAAAAAGGTTCTCCCGTGATAATTTTAAAGTTTTGGATGCTGTTCCTAAGCTTTACCGTTTTATGAATAGAGAAAATTTCTTAAGAAAAACGGTGACAAATTCATCCCAAGTTGAGATGGAATTTGTTGGTAAGCTGTACAGCCATTTTTTAGCTTTATCCTTAAGAGCAAATAGAATAAATCTAAGCTTAATCGCATCTTCGGTTAATTCTCTCATTTTAATCATAATACACACTTCCTCAAATTCCGAAATAAAAATATATGCATCTTCTGTTTCATTACCAAAATGTATTCCATTTGTTTCGGGGAGCCTAATGCATGAGGGGATTGCATTCCTAATGGGATAGCACATATTATGAAGAACGGGTGGATTAGGATGCTTCATTTCTATGATTGGTTCAAAGCGAATTAATCGACGTGTATTATCTCTAATCCACTGTTGCATACACCAAAATATTTCTTTTTATTTTTTTATTTTTTTAAAAGAAAAGAAAGAAAATTAGTTTTTTTTATGAGAAGATAAAGAAAAAAATCCTAACTAAAACAAATCAAAACAATCACTTTTCAATCACTTTAATTATAGGGTTAAGCCTAACTCAACTAGACTAGCTCCTAACCAAAAACTCCTACAGTGAAAAGATCAAAGTTTTACCCAGGTAGTTAGCCAGGTAAGGATAGTACTAGAGGGTGATCAAAGATCAATTAAGTACCTCTTTCCTTGCGGAGCGCTTTACGCAACCCCTAAACCTTGCCTTAGACACCAACTAATCTGAGAAAACTTAAATCGGTTCACTTAAGGATTTCTTGTTCCTTATTGAGCTCAAATCCTTAGGGGCCAACGTCTAATGATTTTTATTAGGCTTGTGTAGTGTAGTGAGGAATTAGTGATTTTTGGGCTAAGGAAAGGGTGATGAAATCCCTCACCTTATCTTGATTATGGGGTTTTATCCTTAAAAATATTTTTAAGTGTGTATCAAATCAAGATGCTCAAATCACTTGGTGAATTCCTACACTATATGAAATGCAACCCTATGAATTAAAAGCAACTAAAAAGGATGGAAAAGAAAAATCTTTTTTTTTAATTAGGGTTAACAATCAAACAAATGAGAAGGGGGGATTTGTTTGAATTTATTATCTTGTTAGTAAATGTCAAAGTGGAGGATGAATTTTATTATGGTCAACAAAAAATAAAATCTTTTTTTAGTACCCTAATTGTCTCTAATTGTGAAGAAGTATGCTAAAGCTGATGGACTTATTACAAAAACTAGTAAAGACCGACTTACCTGAAAGCAAAAATCCTTCGGAATCTACGCTCTCCAATCCGCGATCTTCAAGCCTCCAAGCCGTTTCCTTTTCACAAACAATACAACACAAGTTTAAAAGACCAAAATTAATTTTAAACCCCACTTTAAGCACCTTCCCCGGCAACGGCCCAAAAACTTGATGCGGTCTATTAAACAATGTACCAAAAACGGTTGCAACGCTGCCACAACCCGTTCAAAGTTATAGTATTTAAGATATCGATCCCGACGAGAAGGTGTTTTCGCCGAGGAAAAATATAAATTGGTTCTTAGGTGTGTGCGTGACAAAGTAAGATTGGATGAGTGCGAATGTGCATTGTGAAGAGATTGACGAGAGTGAAATGAAAATGGTGGTGAATGAGGCTGCAAAAGTAGAGTGAAGTGAGATGGATTGTGAAAAAAGAATAAGTAGAGAAGGAAAAAAAAATAAAATCAAGAAACAAATAAAAATCAAGAAATGAAGAACAAAATCTAAAAAAAAGAAAATACAAGAAATTAAAATGCCGTTTGGATTCAATTATATGATAGAAGATATATCTAAAATTGAACCAACTTCTTAGAAAATGTGATTCCTAGAGGGTTCTAGGCCTAAAGCGCCCGAGATTGCAAACAAAATAAACATAAACAAAAAGAAAAACACAACCGCAAGAGGGCAGGGGGCCGGGGCGGGGGGGGGGGGGGTGGCTGAGGGGGGGGGGGGAGGGCTGGGGCGGGGTGCGGTTCTAGCCTCAAGGTGAATAGTGTAAGAATTAAAATCTAACTACAAAATAACATTATAAAATCTAAACTACAAAATAAATTGCCAAAATAGAAGAAAATAAATCTACTCTATAAGCATGAAATAAATCTAAGGCAAGAGGGTTCTAGCCTCTTGGCTATTTAAAAAGAAAAATAAAATCTAATTACAAGCATGAAAATAAATCTAACTAATAAGCAATAAAAGGGAAATAAAAGAGAAAAAGGAAAGAAATGCAAACCTCTAAATAATTCTTCATCTCCATCTTCATCATCCAACAAAGAAGAGAAAAATTTAAAGTGGTAAAAAAATTATTATTATTAATTGTAACAAAAGTTACAATTTTGGAAGACCTTCTCAATTAAGAGTAGCCCTCCTCTCCAAAAGGAGTTACAAAAATTTTCACACCTCTAACCCCTCACTCTCTACCCCTATTTATAGTAATCTTCAATAAATATGAGCCATTAGATTTGTCTTGAGCTCCAAGCAACAATCTCCACATTTGAATTTGCTTTTTGTTCTTCTCTAGCCCAAACATAAGAGGCCCATATGATTTTCAAAATTAAATGAAAATTTGGTCCAATGGAGATCTGCAGCAAAGAAACAAGTCCGGCCCTTTATTTGATTTTCAAAAATTAATTCTGCAAAAGTCCGGTCCTCATTTACAAGTCCGGCCCTATTGGCTTCATTTGATCTTCCAAAATTAAAAGCCAATTCAGCAGTCCAAAGTCATCAATCAAGTCCGGTCTCCTATGCATTTGTTTGAGAAAAAATGAAGTCTGGTCTCCTATGCTTTTGTTTGAGAAAAAATGAAGTCCGGTCCATATGATTCTGCTGCAGCAATGCTTGTCCGGCCTATGGAAATCTTCATTTGATTTTTAGCAAGTCCTTGCCCCATCCAACTCTGAAGCACAGTCCGATCATTCAAAAGAAAATCAAAATGCAATTTCATAGTCCATTTGATTTTCAGCCCATTCACTTCATTTGATTTTCAATTGATTTTTGGCCCATTCAAACTCTGCAGCACAACTCCGGTTTCCATTTGATTTTGAAAAATCAAATGCCAACTTGCCAAGTCCGCAGCACTCACATTCCCATTTCATTTGATTTTCAAGATTAACTCTTTGCATCCAAGTCCGGTTCATTCTAATTATTTGCATCCAAGTCCGGTCCTTGGTGTAATTTTTCTTAATGGGCTTTGGGCCTTCTAAAATTCAAATATTCACTTGTGAAACAATAAAAGGAGGAGCTGCCATGGACATTTGGGACATTTAGGCTTTTGGGCTTTTAAATTCAAATTTCCAATTGGCTTCATTTCTTCATTTAATCTACGGGTTTTTGTTGAGAGATGGGAGTTTGAGATTTATTCTTTATTAACCTGCAATTAAAGATAAAAACAATTATTAGTAGTATATTTATTCATATAAAATAGATAATGAGGGTATAAATTTGTAATAAAAAGTGATTATCACCTAGCCTTCGACTTCGACCCCCGCCATTTGCAGTCGCCGCCTACCCCTAGCCATCCGACCTCGTCGCGCCGCCGACACCATCGACCCCCACCGAACCCCCATCATCAGGTGTGTTTTTCTTTTTAGTTTTGCTGTTAATTTTTGAGAGAGATATTCATCAAATTTTGTTAGAATTGGGTGAATAATGTCCTTGGTTGCTAAATGCCGCCGTGAGAAAATCATCAAATGGGCAATTTGTAATATGTAGATATTGCGGACTTCATACATGTTGCAACCTGTCGGTGGATGTCGATGATTATTCTGCATCTTCTTCTTATATATGTAAGCTAATTATGCCTGAAGTTAGAGCTGAACTTGATTTGAATGCAGGCCAGATATTTCAGAGGGTATATGACATGCGGGGGATTAAGATATCTAAATATAAGGCATATGATGCAAGGCGGAAAGCGTTGTCTAAAATTTTTGGAGATTGGGAAAAATCATATGAATTACTTCCACAGTATCTTGAAGCTATCAAACGAAATAATCCGGGTACTAAATACGAAATATTTTCCGAAGAGATTGCACCGGGTATGGAGAGGTTCACTCGCGTGTTTTGGGCATTTGGTCCTGCTATTAAGGGCTTCGCTTTTTGTCGTCCGCTATTGAACATTGATGGTACACATTTATATGGAAAGTACAAAGGCGTGCTTCTTGTAGCTACCAGTGTAGATGCAAATGGCGGGTTATTTCCTCTAGCATTTGCAGTCGTGGAGGTGGAGGATACGTCTAGTTGGAAGTGGTTTTTTGAACTTATATACAAGTGGATTCCAAGTGTCCGTGCGCCAAGAATAATTACCTTTATTTCGGATAGGATGAAAGGAATTATAAGGGCGTTACATGAGGGTTTTAGTGCACCACATCACCATCGATATTGTTTAAGGCATATAAAAGATAATTTCAATAAAAAACACGGTGAGATTAATTTGCAAAATCTTTTGTGGCAAGCCGGGTGTGCAACCGACACATTAGTGGTGAGATTAATTTGCAAAATCTTTTGTGGCAAGCCGGGTGTGCAACCGACACATTAGTGTATGACCATTACAGGGAGAAAATCAAGTCTTTGTCATTAGATGCACATAATTGGATTGAAAATAACTTGAAGCCCCAATTCGAGCATCAGTGAGCATTATGTAAGGATGAGGGTGTGCGGTTTTGCATGATGACGACTAATTGCTCCGAGAGCTTTAACGACGTTCTTAAAGGAGCACGTGCTATGCCAATACAATCTTTGGTTGTGAGAACATTCTATAGACTAAACGCATACTTCAACAAAAGGCGTGGTGATGGCATAGACTGGACAACACGTTACACACCAAAAAATGAGTCCATTTTGCATAGAAGAATTGAGGCAGCAAGATCATGTCAAATTACTGTATTCAACGACAACGAATGGCAGGTACAAGATTGTGACGGTATCTACACCGTTAAACTATTTGATGTTGATTGCACTTGCACATGTAACATACCACAACTCCAAAAAATACCCTGTGCACATGTGCTTGCGGCTTCTTCTAATCAGCCGGGAGGTGCTAGAATTCCCAGAAATCAGTATTGCTCGTCTTGGTATTCAACAACTCACTATCAAAAGACATATAGTGGGAGTTTTCATCCACCTGATGATAGTCGGTGTTGGCCTGAATATAATGGACCACGTATAATTCCACCTCAGTACCGGAGACAAGCAGGTCGACCACGATCTGTGCGAATTAGGGGAACCATGGATCAAGGGCGAGAAGGAGTGGTCAAGCATAAAAAATATAGTCTTTGCAAACAACCGGGACATACTCGACCTCGTTGTCCATCTAGACACAATAGATAGCAACTAATTGGTAATTTATATCATTTTTTTATTTTTATATACTTTAATAAAGAAACTGAATTACTATATGATTGATTATTGACATGTGTATAATTGTATGTGCAGGTTTGTACACCATGGATCCTGGGCCGGTTAGTGATGAGGTCTTATATGACCAGGCTCAGCATCGTTCACATATTATATCCTGTACAGAGGTAATTCAGTTACTTTATAATTGCAATATTTGCATTTACATAATATTGCATTCTTATACTATCATTTGCTGTACAGAGAGGAGGGAGTATCGTTATGGTTGATCATAGCCTCAGCCATAGCCGTTGGCGGTTAGAGGATGAGCATATCATATCAGCTGTGGGACGGGTCGGCTTCTTGACTTGTTCAAAGCTTCGTTGGATAAAGCTCGATTGGCCCCTACTAACCGCGTTGATGGATAGATGGAGACCTGAGACCAATACTTTCCACTTCCAGATGGGCGAGGCTACCATTAATCTACAAGATGTAGCCGTGATACTTGGTCTCCGTATAGATGGTCCGTGCATTACCGGCACTGATAGTGATGTATGGCCTCAAAGATGTGAGGAGTTGTTAGGTGTAGCTCCAGAGCCTATGCCTCGAGGAAATATTAAGTTGAAGTGGTTGAGAGAGATCTTCTCAGTACCGTTGCCTGTTGATGCCCCACAAATTTTGGTTGACCAACATGCACGTGCATACATTATGCACATGATTGGTACTATATTATTTCCAGATTCAAGTAAAGATAAAGTGCATGCGAGGTATGTGTATTTATAATATGAATCTGTATTTCATTGAATTAGCTTATTTTAATAAATTGGAATATTGTGAATATGCTAGGTGGTTACCACTCCTCGAGGACTTGGACGTATGTGGTACAAAATCGTGGGGTAGTGCCGTTTTGGCGTATTTATATAGAGAGATGTCAAAAGTGGCACTTATGCAAAACAGTGAGCTTAAAGGGTGTGTCAAAAGTGGCACTTATGCAAAACAGTGAGCTTAAAGGGTGTCTAAGCTTATTGCAAGTATGGGCATGAGAGAGACTTCATTTGAAGCCGAGGCTATGCACGCATTTACAATTAGATGGACAAATTCCACTGGGATGCAGGTATTGTATTTTTTATGTAGCGAATATAACTGTAGTTATCATTGTGGTACTAAATGTATGACAAATATTTTTTTGTAGATGGAATGTCGAAAAATGCTATGACGAGACCCCGGCTAGACAATTGGATTTCTACCGGAATGAGCTTGACCGTATGAAGATTTTTCAGGTAATTCTCACCGAAAAACATGCGTTTTTTCTTCTACATACTGAAAACCCAATTCTGATATGCAACTGCAATAAATTATTGTAGATGGAATGGGAGCCCTACACCCAATTTCTACCTCAGCTACCCCCAATATGCACAGAATACCAAGTTGTATGGAGAGCTAGAGTTCCTCTTATATGTTTGGAGATAGTAGAAATGCATGTACCGGACCGCGTGCTTCGACAATATGGTCGTGCACAACATGTTCCGCAATTTGTTGAAAAGATAGAGAGGAAAGCAAAGAAAGGAGGCCAACAAATAAACTGGATGATCGTGCATCAAGCTTTTATACACAGATGGAATGATAGGCATTTTTGTATTGCCAACCAAATTGAACCAACTCCTCGGGAATCAGATTACTACACTTGGTATTAGGGCATAACCCGAAGATGGATACTTCATTCGACCACAATACCGGTTGAGTCGCAAAGAGGATATGTGCCCCGGGGTATAGATGAGAGAGAATTAGTAAGTATTTTCATATTTTGATTTAAGTCTATTTTTATTGGTACTTTATGTGTTGAAAAATTTGCAGGTATCAGCAATAGATGAAGTTCAAACTCTTGCAAATCGTGACTTGGAATTGGCTCGAGCAGGTACGATAAAATTAAATCTCAAATTTACATTATGTAATATCAAATTTAATATGAAATTTTGTTTTTGAACTTTCTATCGTAGGTAGAAATCCCGAAGCACATGAACATGTATCAATATATCAGGCTATAATGCAGAGGCTTCAACAAGCCTTACACCGAACTCACGAAGATCGTCATGATGGACGGGAGGTATCGCCATTCGTATATACACGACAACAGCGACATAGTCGAGGACGACGCAGGAATAACGATGAAGCTGGACCTTCCCAACCTGTCGACGATGGAGCTGGACCGTCACAACCACAAACGCAACCGGATCACGAACTCGTCGAAGGGCGGTATGGAGGAAGACGAAGACAAAGGAGGAGGAGGAGAGTTCTTGGATGTATGTAAACTACAGGTTATATACTATTTAGGGATGTGATTTTTGGATTTGTAGTCGATAATATCGTGTGATATGTTTGATTAGTGGGAGTTTGTGGTGTTATTATGTTGGATTTGTTATTATGTTGGATTTGTTTGTTAGTGGGAGTTTGTGGTGTGATGTGATTAGTTTGATTTGAAATGAGTATGCGGTGAAATCAGTATGTAATTTGTTAGTGGGAGTTTGTGTGGATGTATGCACAGGGACTACATGAAATGC
>NC_033794.1:125462628-125488232 GCF_001876935.1 Asparagus officinalis
AGAAGAGAGATCCTCTAGCCCAGAATGAGGGTTGCCGAAATGCCCGTTCGTGGAGGATGACAAACTGAAATCTCTGCAAGGTGAACAGGCTCAAAAGATTATTACCAGAAGAATCAAGGCTGAAGAACAAAGTAATGCAGGAGTGCAACCTGCTGAGCAAATTGCTGGACGCAACCCCCTCCGCCTGAGACCTAATCTTCTCAGTCGAAGAGAATTGAAGATACTACGACCACTAAATGCTAACATCCTCTTCAGTAATGATGTGTAGGTCCACCAAAACTATCGACGTGTAATAATTATCTCTGATAAGTCATAACTGCGTTAGATTAGTGGCGGCACTAGGCGATATGCTAGGTGTCTACCATTTTCTCCTCTGCACGTTGTTGCAGACTGGAGGTTGGTTTAGGTTTATAGGTTTATTGATTTATGAGTTAATTAAATTTCTGAGTTTTCATGTTCAAAGTAGGAATACGCTCTGTCAACTGAGACACGAAAATCTGTCAAAAACTAGTCAAGTTGGGGCGGGTCACAAAACTACACGTTTAATGGATGCACCTCTGATAGTCCTATTTTCTCGCAAATTCGCCCCTGCCATCTCTTTAAATAGCCGACGGCGGATTTTTCCACCAAAAACTATCAAGTTTAACAGTTACCGTCTGATATCCATTCGCCCGTCAAAATTCTCACCCTGCCACATCCTCTTCAATAGATGGCGGGCCACAAAAAATGATCACGGTAACAGGTTTACCTCTGATAGTCCATCACTTGCCAATCTTCTTCAATAGGATGACAGGTCCACAAAACTATCACAGCTACCTCTGAAGTCAAACTCATCAAGATAATGGCCTATTCAGGTATTGCCTTTATTCCGACTTTATGGATAGTGCCCCAGTGATTGCCTGTCTAACCTCTTTTTATTCCCGAGCTGTTAGCTCTTAATCAAGACTGGGGGGTTGGTTACTGAGCAGATCCACTTGGATTAAGAGTAACGAATCTTCAACATCGTCGAGATAACACTTACACTTCTGACGATCAACATCACCCCCCACAGAGTCAATGAATACAGCTTGCATCACTCCCAATTGTGTTAGCGTTAACAATACACCTCTGGACAATGCAACTTATCAATCATTATCAATAGGATGATAGGTCGCCTCGAAATTATTCAAATCAACAATCTTCCCGACAGGGCAAGACACTAAGATAACTTCAAAAATCTATTTAAATCACAAAGTGTTAAAATGTCATCACTTCTAAATATAAAGCTCCTTAGCAATTCTCCCACAGCGAGACGCGTAGTCCCCAAAATCTTTGTTGCAAACACAAAGTACACAAATCCTATCACGTTAAACGACTCAAACCTCTGACAAAACGCCACTTATCAATTACCCTCATCAATAGGATGATAATGTCCACAAAGTTGCTCCAATCGCAACACAAATTCCTGTCACGTTAACACTAAACCTCTGATTAAAACCCACTTATCAATCCTCGTCAATAGGATGATAAGTCCACAAAGTTGCTCCAATACAAACAAATCTGTCACGTTATACACTAAAGCCCTCTGACAAATACCCACTATCCAATCCTCGTCAATTAGAATGATAAGTCTATAAAGTTGCCTCCGGATCACAACAAATCCCGTCATGTAAGCACCAAACCTCTGGACAATCCACTTATCAAATCCTTTTCAATAGGATGATAGGCATAAAGTTTACTTTTTCAACAAAGCGATCGCCAACATCCTCTTGTCCACGTTAATATCAAACACCTCTGAACAAAATTAACTTATCGATCTCGTCAATAAGAGCGATAGTCCTTAAAGTTGCTCTGCATCGTAAGCATCTCTTGTCACGCTAATAATCAAACACTTCTGACAAAATCCCACATTATCGACTCTTGTCAATAGAGCGATAGTCCTCAAAGTTTGTTCCGATCGCCAACATCGCTCGTGTCACGTTAATATCACATACCTCTGACGAAAATTAACTTATGCGACTCTCTCCAATAGAGCGATAGGTCCTCAAAGTTGCCCGATCGCAAACAAATTCCACAAATTCATTCAGCGTTAATATCATACACACTCTGACAAAAATCAAAGCTTATCAAGACACCGGACTCTCTCCAATTAGAGCCGATAGGTCCTCAAGTTGCTCCGACTCGTAACAAATTCTTGTCACGTTAATATGAAACACCTCTGACTAAAATTAATTATCGACTCTCATCAAATAAGAGCGATAGGTGTCTCAAAAGTTGCTCTGATGCGTAACACTCTGTCTACTTATGCGACCGTCTCGTCAAAGAGCGATAGGTCCTCAAAGTTGCTCCCATGATCGCAAAGACACCTTTTCACTTAGACTCTCGTCAACAGAGCGGATAGTCCTTCAATAGTTGGCTCCGATCGTAATATTTCACTTAATGACTCTTCGTCAATAGAGCGATAGGTCCAATAAAAATACTGATTAGGTTATACATCACATCTCTAAACAATCAAACGCCCCCAATGAACTTGTTACTTCCGTTTTCAACAAGAATAGCAAGTTTTTTATTATAAAATCGCCCCAGCGGATTAAATATTTTCTGGAATTATCCCTATGATAATAAAGAAAATTCCTGGAATTTCACTCTAAGGTAAAAATTCATGCGCAAGTTAATATTAATTAACACCTCTGGCCGCTACCAACTTTCTTTCAGTATTTTAAAGTAAACAGCAAGAGAGAAATAACTGATAAAGTGCTATATATCACAAATCATAGCATCAAAGTCTAAATGAGGTTCATTCTCTATAGTACGACATTACAATGTGGAACAGGACTTTAGACAATCCATGTAGCTAGCCCGACTCAAACGGAGTCTCGGTAAAGGCTTACAAATCCGTTGATGGCTGAGGTGTAGGCGTTAAAAATTGCCATATAGGTCCTCAAACAGTTCAATCAGATAAGGAAAAAGACGGTTATAAAACGTTATTATCCAAGTCAAGGAATTACCCAAACATCAGTAAATGAATGAATTGATCAATAAATGCCATAAGTCAGGCGGAAGCAACGAAGCTAACGCAAACAATGGGAACTGGAAGATATCATCAATCGCCAAAGTATCAAAAGATGAACGAAACACCACTCGGAGCGCCGTGTAGGCCGCGAGTCACCACTTGGTGGGCTCGCACACCATCGAGCCACCAATGGTGGCTGCCCCCATGCGAGCCACCAGAATGGTGGCTCGGCACAGTTTCGCGAGCACACCAAAATGGTGACTCAGCATCAATCCCCGAGCCACCAGAGGACTCTATTGAATACAAACCTCCCCAAACACGGATTTCAGATGAATTTTTAGGAATTTTTTCGTTCCAGTACCTCCGCAACTTGTTTAAGGTTATCCTAGATCCGTTTAAGTGTTATTATATTACAGATAACGTTTAACATCAATTCTATCCAAAGAAACTCATCTCCAAAGCCTATAAATAGAAGCTAGGGTCTTCTTTAGGAGATCTGAGATTAAGAAGCGCGAGTTGCTGTCAATTGTCCAAAATGTAACCAAGAATTTAGAGAGAGATCATCCAGAGCATTGGCGAAACGACTTTCATAAAGAAGCCCCTTGCGAATAGGTTTTGTGATTCTTTTCTCATTCTTTTCTCGCGGATTAAACAAACTTGGTTTTAATCTCGAGAAGAGCCACAATCTCACTTGGTCGTGATTGTCGCTTCCGCAATTGTTTTCTTCGTGAAACAAGAGCGTAGTTATACTGTCGATCGGGTTTGATCTGCGGCGGTCTACGGACTAACGCATCCCCGGCACAAGCAAAGATCCCACGCAAAGCAGCGTAAGATAAACTACTGCTGCGTTTTGTTTGATAAAGTTATAATCTTTATTTTTTCGTTGTAAGAAGATCTTATAAAAAGATCAACTTTTCTTTTAGTTTGAACTTGTAATCGATAAACGGTGTAACAGGTTTGAAAACAATAGAAAAGGCAACTTTTGACACGAACAGAGGGTTTGCTAAAAATCCTATGCATGTTTGCAGGCCTATCAGCTTAATGGAGGTGAGCCGTGACGTGACATTTGATAGCTTCTGCTCATGAGTAGCTTATACCGTTGCTACAGTTTCTATTTGGAGCTCATCATCACACAGGTCATGCGTGGAAAATCCCTTTAACCAAGATGCTTTTGAAGCGGGTGCAAAGAACAACTCCTTATGACAAGGAATCAAAAGCTCCAAGATCAGAGTTGAGATCCAAAGTATTCTAAAAATTCGTCTCAGTCAACCGCGAACTTTCAAAAACTTTGGAGGAGGTTTTGTAGGCTGTCTAAAAATCACAATAGATAGCTGATTCCCTATTAAACACTGATGATGAAAGTTACAATCTGACGACTTTCAGAAGGTTATAATTTGAAGACTTTCACGTAGATCGATGAAGGATACAATCTGACGACCTTCACAATAACTGATGAAAGTTCTAATCAACAACCTTCACAATCAACATCGGGAGTTACAATCTGACGACTCTCACATATCAAAGAGTTAAAGCAAAGATTACAAAACGATGATCTTTGTAACGCTCTGACAGAAAGAGACTACAAATCGACGGTCTCTTCAAACCAAGACGCGGAAGTCCTCCCCGCGTACCATCATCAAGGTGCAACACCAATTCGATCGCGGACGTAGGTCAAACATGTCTGCAAATGTAACTCACATTCAGCTCCAAACGCTGCAAACGCAGCTCAGATCCAGCTGCCAACGCAGCTCATATTCGACCGTAAACGCAGCCTCCTAAAGCTGCCAACGTAGCTCACGAGCAGCTTCCAACGCTGCCAACGCAGCTTCTAAATTGCTGCAAATGCAGCTTCCAGACACTGCATTTGAACGCATAATTCATGCCAGAACGCGGATTTTGTGTTTGACTCATTCAAACACGAGCTGAACAGTTTCAAAACAGTTTCCCACGATCTGAGGGGATCACAACTCCACTCAGGAGTGACTTAAGGGGCGGTTACATCCTATTAGCCCCACTTAGGAGCGAATTAAGGAGGCGGTTACACCCCTTAATCCCCTATAAATAACTAAGAAATTAGCTTAGTTCAGGGGGGAGGGATCTTTCATCCTTCTTTTTGGCAGCAAAGAAGAGATCTTTAGGGGGAAATTGCTGGAGTTTTGGAGATCAGCAACAGGAGCTTTCTTCATCCTTGGCTTATAGACCGATTTCGGTTAAATCAACTTTTTTATAGAGTTTCAAACTCTTTAAGAGTTCTCCACAACGTCAAATCATGAGGAGAAGACCACGTTTCAGTGAATCAAGACGTTCGAATTGTCAACGGAGAGCAAACTCGACGCGAGCAAACTCGACGCGAGCATTCGAGGAAGGCACTCCATCGCCACCGTGAAGAACCCAGAATTAAACAAAGGAGAGAATCCAGATCATTCTCCTCTCTTTTGTAATCGGAATCCAAATTGTAATTGAGATTAAAGGAATACAAATCAATTTTCCTTCATTTCTTTTACTACAAATTTTTCACAAACAAAGCCCTTCCCAAGTTTATCTATGCCTGGATAGAAATCCTTAACCTTCCCATCCATCTTTGGGACTCAGAATTTCTCATGGAGCTTCTAGGTGATATTGGAGATGTCATCACAGTCTCTGATGATGTCATATTCGATAAGAATGCCAAAGAATGTAAAGCCATGCTCAGCATTCACGACGCCTCAGAGATTCCCCAAGTTGTTACCTTCAGATATCCATCCCTTGATGAATTCACTTGATGGAAGGCTCAGTCCAGCTTAGGGTTGTGGGTAAACCCCTCACCAAAAGGAAAGGGAAATGCATCGAATATTTTGAACACTTTGTCCAAAAGGAGGGAGTTTCATCCACTTCATAAGATGACCCCCCTCTGGACCCCATGAAGAATCCATCATCAACAGAAGCTAATCAGACGGTTTTAGCTCCTCCCCTTAGGCCGGACCCTAAAGGGAAACAACCTATAGTTGTTGTGGGGGCCCTCTCCCTCCCAGCCCCCACAAATCTCTCCACCTCACTCCCCTCCCTGTGGATCGTGTTCAGGCTGAGCCAGAGCTTATGGATGTCATTTTCAAGGGAATCTAGATCAAAATCACTAAAGACTCATGGGACCATCTCTCAGCATCCTTCCCATCCCAAGCAGAAGTCTCCCCTCTTCCCCTTAGTCCTAGCCTCAAAGATCGTTTGACTAAGTTCATTGTCATCAAGACAAAAAAGTTATCTCATTTGGTTTAAGGAGATTAGAACTACCTTAACTACTTCTACGCATTAGTATGAGTTTAATATTTACCAAAGGAGATCTCAAGGAAGTTAGCGGAGAAGTCGCTAAATACAGAAAGCAGAACTACGACATACAATAAATTTCCACAACCAAGTTCACGATGTCTTCAAAACAGATATAGTGAACCATCATTCAACAACAGATCTCAAACCAATTTGGAGATCTAAAGTATTCTAAAAATTCGTTCCAGTCTACCGTGAACTTTCAAAAACTTTGGAGGGAGTTCTGTAGGCTGTCTAAAAATTATTACAGATAGCTGATCTTCATCAAATACCAATGATGAAAGTTACAACCCGATGATTTCCACATCAACAACTCGGTAATAAAAGTTACAATCAGAAACTTTCACGATTAACAGTGAGAGTTACAATCTGACGACTCTCATATTTTAAAGAGCTAAAACAAAGATTACAAAATGATAATCATTGTAATGCTATGACAAAAGAGATTACAAGGCAACTATCTCTTCAGTCTAAGATACAAAGCTCATCTCTGTATCCCAGAAATGAAAACACAAGTGGCCTCGTTCCAGAGTCAAAGCAATGCGAACGCAGCTTTAATCCAGCTGCAAATGCAGTTCCTAAATATTACCAACGCAGCTTTCAAAAGCTGCCAACGTAGCTTCCATCCGCTGTCCAACGCAGCTTCCAAAAGACCCTAACGCAACTTGCAAACACTACGTTCAAACACAAATTGCATTCCAGAATGCAGTCTCTGCGTTTGACTCATTCAAATGAGCTGAACGGTTTCAAAACCGTCTTTTTCCACGATTTGAGGGATTTTTGACCACTTAGGATAGATTTTAGGGGTCAGTTACACCCCTTATCCTCCTATAAATAAGAGGCAAACTCAACAGAGTTAGAGGGCTGAAAGTTTTATCATTGGAAAATCTCTGGAGGTCGACATTCTGGATCTTAGAGATCTTGGAGCATCTTTTTGCAACAGAAATCCTAAGAGATTTAGTACTTGGATCATTAACTGGTTTTTTTTGTTTAAATTAACTCATTTACATAGTTTAAACTCGCACGGAATTCTTAAACTCGTAAAGAGTTCTAGTTAACTTGCCTCACAAGTTTCATTAATCGTTCCAGTGAAGTGAGACGCTCGAATCGTCAATGAGAAGTAAACTCAACACGAGTTTCGAGGGAGACATTTCATCGCTGCCTTGAAGAATCCAGTTTTAAATAAAGGAAGGATCTCTGTCGATCCTCTTCTCTTTTGTAAATCAGGATTCCGATTGAGAATATTTATAATTTCTTTTTCCAAGCCTGTTAGAGAGAGATTACTTTGAGAGAATTGTAAACCATTCTTTATCTAAATTAGTTAGAGAGAATAAAATCAAATACATTTCTCGTAATTATTCTTCCAATTTTCCCATAACCATTACTGTTTTTGTCAACATATCTACAGGATTTTAGCTCCCCAAAATTTTCTCCAATAGTAACTTCCCATCCTCTATCAGTGAGCGTATGAAGCAGTAATGCACATCGATGTGCTTCATTCTGACATGATATACTGGATTCTTAGAAAGGTGTATATCACTCTGACTATCACAATAAAGAACTCCATCCCCCCACTTTAGACCTAGCTCTTCCAAACACCCAGTCAACCAAATCATATCCTTGCTAGCCTCAGTCACTACGACATACTCTATCTTAGTCGTTGATAATGTCACTATCTTTTGCAAACATGAGACCCAACACACTGTTGTTGACCCTAAAGTATAAACATACTCTATGGTACTTTGCCTTGTATCATGATCACCGATAAAGTCTGCATCCACATATCTCTGCAGTATTAATTATTTTCTCCCAAAGCACAGTAGCATATCTGTAGTCCTTTTAAGTATCTCAGTATCCAATTCACGGCCTCCTAATACTGCTTCCGTGGATTGTTGGCAAACCTATTCACAACTCCCACTGCATGGGCGATATCTAGCCTCGTGCAAACCATTGCATATATAATACTACCAAATAGCTAATGAGTATGACACTCTGGTCAGGAACTCCTTCTCTGCATCCGTCTTGGGTGATTACTCCTCAGATAACCTCAATTGACTTCCAAGGGGCATGCCAACGGCCTTTGCATTCTCCATGTTGAATCTATGAAGCATCTTCCTAATGTATTCAACCCCACTCAATTTCAACGTCCCTTCAGCCACATCCCGACTGATTCGCATCCCAAGAATTTGCTTGGCTCCACCTTCATGGCAAACTCCTTTGCCAAATACTTCTTCAACTTGTTTATCTCTTGTAAACATAGTCCTCTAACTAACATGTCATCTACATACAACAATAATACGATATAGCTAGACTCAAACCTCTTAAAGTAGCATCAATAATCTGAGTTGCACCTTCCATAGCTATTGCTCTGCATGAAATTATCAAACTTTCTATACTACTGTCTTGGAGTATGTTTCAAACCGTATAAGCTCTTCTTGAGCATAGATACAATCTCTTCCTTTCATTCCTCTATGAAGCCAACATGTTGCTTCATGTAGATTTTTTCATCTAAATCACCATAAAGAAATACAGTCTTCACATCCAACTGCTTAAGGTAGAAATTTTCAGCAGCTACTAAGCTCAACACTACCCTGATGGTTGTAAGCTTCATGACGGGGGAAAATATCTCTATATAATCCACTCCTTCCCTTTGTTAGAATCCTTTCACAACTAATCTGGTATTGTATTTTTTGCTACCATCACTCTCCTGCTTGACCCGGTAGACCCACTTGTTATGTAAAGTTTTTTTCTTCGCAGGAAGCTCGGCTAACTCTCATGTCTTATTCGAGTGGAGAGTATCCATCTCTTCTTATATCACATGCTCCCAAAACTATTAAGATTCACTATGTTACACTACCTCCTCATAGCACTCCGGTTCTCCACGGTCTGTCAAAAGCAAGTAATGTAGCAACAAAGATACCTGAGATTTGGTTTGGGTACTCTGGATGACCTCCTAAGCTCCTCGCCCTGGGTGCTAGACTCTGCACCTGGAGTCCTCTCCATTCTTTGGTCATAACTAACATTGGCTCCCCTATATGGAAGTTCCTCTAAATCCATGTACTCGGACACAACTACATTCTTAGTGCTGCTCCCACTATTTTAGTTATCCTTATCATTATTCATATCCTTGTACATCACCTCTTTATTAAATATGACATCTCTACTCCTGATGATTTTCCTGTTCTTCTCATCCCACAGACGATATCAGAACTCCAATGAGTATACAATTTTGTGACTTAGCTTTTAGTGTGTCATTGATATGGTCACTGATATGAACATATGCCACACAACCAAAGACTTTCAAGTGTGAGAGACTTACTTTCTTGCCACTCCAAACCTCTTCTAAAATCCTAAAGTCCAGTGGGACTGACGGCCCATGATTTATCAAGTACGCTAGTGTATGCACCACATCTTCCAAAAACGTCTTAGATAGACCTACATGTAGACGCATGCTCCTCGCATGTTCTGTCAACATTCTGTTCATCCTTTCTGAAACACAATTCTGTTGCGGTGTTCCTGGAGTAGTCCTTTCTAAATGAATCACATTCAGACCAAAGAACTTCTTAAACTCCTCCAGCTCATATTCTCCACCATTGTCTGATCTCAGACACTTTACCTTTAGATATGTCTCGTTCTCTATCATGACTTTCTATTTCTTGAAGATCCCAAACGTCTCCGACTTGTGCTTCATGAATTATACCCACACCTTCCTCGAGTGATCATCAATGAAGGTGACATAGTAAGCCGAACCGCTAAGAGAAGACATGCTAGCCGGACCCCATACATCTGTATGAACAAGCTATAGTTTGTGAGCTTTAGGTGGTCTTCCACTTTTCTGAAAGTTGACCCTTTTCTTCTTCCTAAAGATGTAATCTTCACAAACACTAACTTTTACAGAATTGATGCCGGATAGCTTTTCCTGTGAGTGTAGAATCTTCATACATTTCTTACTCATATCTCCCAACCTATTGTGCCACAAATCTGCACTTTCCTTATCAACTACAACTACGAGAGTGTTACTCGCATGTGAAGTTAAGTAGAGAGTTTCGATTTTCTTACCGCGAGCAACTACCATAGTACCGTTGGAGATCTTCTACGAATCTCGGGTAAATGTCAAAATATAGCCTTTCGCTCTAAGCTGGCTAACTGAAACAAGATTCCTCTTGAGCTTCGGTATATGTATAACATTCTTCAGAAACCACTTAGAACCCTTCATCTCTATCTGCACATCACCTCTTCCCACAATACTACAAGGATCATTATCCCCCAAGTATACTTTCCCAAAGTCCTCTTCTACATAGTTTTGAATAAGCTTCCTATTAGCAGTGGCATAGAATGAGGCTCCTGTTTGTGTCGAAATTATTTTATTTGCTGAACTCATTATAAATCGTTTATCGAATATAATGAATTCAAAGAAATAAGCTTTTTTATATGACCTCTTGTTACAAACAAATAACCTCCTAGAAACACACGCAAATGATGTTTATCACTCACTGGTTACATGGGATCTTTGCTTGTGCCAGAATGCTTAAGGTCGATGTTTTGTTTTAGAAACAAGGACAAAAGTGAATATCTCAACAAGGTAAGATAAAACACTCTTCCCAATATCAAGTTAAAGCTTAAATCTCAAGGAAACGCCGAAGGCTCTTGGAAGTGCTTGAAAACAATGAATACTCTTTCTCTCTTGCTCAAAATTTACCAAATTGCTCAAGTCTCTACCTTTTCTGCCTTGGTCTCCTTCGATTCTGTGCATATGGGTGATAGGAAAACATTTATAGTCCTTAGAAGTAGTTACTAAAGGTAGAAAATCAAAACAAAACTAACTTGTCATCCCCCTATTTCCGAGACACTTCCGTGTCTCGGAAGAAGGAAGTCTGTCAGCCCGTTTTGTAACCAATTTTTATCACATTTTAATGTCATTATCTCTACAGCTATGGGCAGACTTTTCATTTGTAATGGCTCTCCCACATTCACACATGATCCCAAGCAGTTATGAAGACACGTGGACTGTACAAAACCCAAGAAAACCATCAATAGAATGTGAAACTCCACCATAGTTTACGAGACACATTTTGTGTCTCGGAAACTACGAGTTGTCTCATAGCTTCCAAGACACGTTATGTGTCGTGGAAACTATGAGTTACCTCATAGTTTCTGAGACAACTTCCTTGACTCGGAATTTGTGTGACGCCTGATTGTTGTTTTATATTTTTGTGTATTTCTTAGTTGGTCTTTGACATTAGATGATCCTCTTTGACTCAGATGATAACGTTTATTACCTTCTCTCTATCTTGAGCTGTGTGTGATAACTTTAAGTAATTTTTAACGCCTACAGATACCCCTATAGGTGATAAAAAATGCTTATAGATTATCATACGTAGCTCAAGATAGAGAGAAGGTGATAAACATTATCATCTGAGTTGCAGAGGATCATCCAAAGCTAAATATCAACTAAAGAATGCACAAGAAGCGCATCAAGCAAGTTTCAAGGTACAGAACATGTCTCAAAAGCATAATAGAATCTCACAGTTTTCGAGATAGTTACAACTGTCTCAGAAACTACGAGGAAGATTATAGCTTCCGAGACACATACAACTGTCTCGGAAGCATGAAAGGAGCCCACAGTTTCCGAGACAGTTTCAACTGTCTCGAAAGCTATGAGGAAGACTATAGTTTACGAGACACTTGTAACTGTTTTGGAAGCTAAGATGAACTGAACGACGGTTTTCTTGACATTTGTGCACTCTACGTGGCTCCATAAGTGTCAGAGATAGTGTGTGAACGTGGGGAGGACGTTACAATCAGAAATTACGTTAATAACTGTCAAAATAATGACACTAAAACATGTTTAAAGCAGTTACAAAATGGCAAAAGATGGGACCACTCTTCCGAGATAGTTGTAGCTATCTCGGAAATAGGAAGTTGTCTCGCGCTTTCGAGACAATTGCAACTGTCTCAGAAATAGAAATCCTCTGATAGGACTTCTTTTTAACTTCTGACTTTAGTTATTGTTCCTAAGGGTTATAAATACCCCCTAGGATAATTACTGACGAGGACAGAGTATTTTTGGAGCGGATTAAACAGAGAGACTTGAGCAATTTGGTGAATTCCAAGTAAGAAAGAGAGAGTCTTCATCACGTGCAAGCCTTTTTCAGAATTCTAATGATTCCTTGATATCTAAGCTTTGACTTGATCTTAAGAAGAGTGTTTATCTTACATCAATAAGATACTCACTTTCTTTTCTTACTTCTAAATGAAGCAAGAATTCCTAAATACCCTTCACGGTTCAATCTGAATTTGTGATTCGGTGGTCCATGGGCTAACGCACTCCCGGTACAGGTGTTTGGTGGAAAATTTGCAAATAAGAAATTGAATGAAAGAACTGTATTTGATTTTTATTCTTTCTAACTTGTGTAGAAAAAGAATGTTTACAACTCCCTCAACTCTCAATTACAATTGGATTTCCGATTACAAAAGAGAAGAGAATGATCTGAATTCTCCCCTTTGTTTAATTCTGGGTTCTTCTCGGTAGCGATGAGATGCCTCCCTCGAATGCTTGCGTCGAGTTTGCTTCTCGTTGACGATCCGAATATCTATACTCACTGGAAAAACTGTCTTGTCTGGTTGATAACTCTTGACGAGTTTTGTGATTTAGAACAAGTAACAAACTCTGATGATAGAGTTGTTTGAACCGAAAATAATTCGGTTAATAAGCCAAATATCGACGGTTCAGAGTTCCTCCGTTTGTTGATTTCCCAGACTGTGTAAGGAGTCAATCCTCCTTTTTTTTTCTGATTCTGGAAGATTTGATCGAAAGATCTTCTCCAAAATCCAATCTCGCCTGAAAGATCCCTTCAACAAAAATCCGCCCTTGATCTGATTATCCAAAAATCCGATCAACAAAAAAAATCCGATCCCCCTTTGTTGAGTTTGTTGCTATTTATAGGGGGATTAGGGGTGTAACTGACCCCTTAATCCGCTCCTACATGGGGGTTTTGTTACCCCATTAGTCGGGCGTAACAACCCACTAAAGCCACTCCTCAAATCGTGGGTGAAGAACAGCTTCGAAGTTGGTTTTCGAAACTGCCTGGATCGCGTTTGAATGAGTCAGAACTTTGACCTGCGTTCTGGCGTAGATTCTAGGTTTGAACGCAGCTTCTGGAGGTGCGTTCTGCAACGACATTGAGCTGTGTTCCTTGATGTTTGAAGATGCGTTCGGCAGCGATATAAAGCTGCGTTCATCGTCGTTTGGGGCTGCGTTTGGTAGCGATATGAGCTGCGTTCGAGCTGCGTTTGGCAGCGATATGAGCTGCGTTCGAGTTGTGTTTGGCAGCGATATGAGCTGCGTTCGAGCTGTTGATTGTTGCAGTATTTAGATTTCTCTGTCTTTATATATGGATGACACCAATGACCAGTAAAGGAGGTCTTATTCAGGTCATTCGTGACAATTGAGGTATCTTAATAACGCTCTATCAACTGTAAGTCATGATCTCCACTGAGTGTGTCGAATATCATTACACTGCTCATCAGCATCTCTAATGGTTACTAATATAATATTAGTCATGTTGTTGTCGTAGCCATCAAGATCAATCATCTCACATAAGAAGCTGCGTAAGTGATTGAATCGGTGTAGTGTCTTGACGGTGGTATGCGGGGAGGACTTTCATGTCTTGGTTTGAAGAGATCGTTGATTTGTAATCCCTTTCTGTCAGAGCTTTGCTTTGCTTTAACTCCTTGACATGTGAAAATCTTCGAATTGTAGCCTTCTGGAAGTCGTCAGATTGTAACTTCTATCCTCGGTGTTTGATGGGGACTCAACTATCTATTGTAATTTTTTAGACAGCCTACAACAGGCAAAGATCCCACACAAGCAGTTATCCAAAACGATCATGCGTATGTTTCTAAGGAGCATTTGTAATTTGATTTTATTATAAAGAGTAGTTTTACAAAGCACGAAACTTGCTCTTCTGTATTCATTGTAATCGATAAATAATTATAATGAATTCTATAATAGAACTTGTTCCTGACACAAACACGCTGGCGATCATAGTGAGAGCCAATAGTCTCACTACCGAGACCGTCGTGTCGTAGCTGATCAAAATACTGGTTGAATCTACGGTCGAGTACGAGTTCAACCAAACCAAGTTTGAGGAATATCTCTTCTCATCCTCTTTAAGATCTTCCTTGTCCCGCAAGTGCAGGAGGATCTCACCATTGAAGAAGGCTTACAAGCTAAAGAAGGCCCAAGGTGAAGACTCTCACCCAAGCATTGCTGAGGCCTCCCCTCACAACATTATCCCGACGACCCCCAAACTCGGAAGCTCTGCTCATGATGATTCCTCCCTAATTAAGGAATCGTTCGATCGAAGTTCACCAAGTCTGACGAAGAGGGCTCGTCAGAGACAATGCCAACGTCTCGCTCGTCAGCTTGCTAAGACCTTGGAATAGGTCGATGAGATTCAATACTACGCAAACTTGGAGTCAATGATTCGTCATGCAATTGAATCACGTCAACATCAAGTTTCTGACATGTCCTCCAAGCCATTGATCTAAGAGTGGGTTCTCGTTAAGAGGAATCGTTCGACGAGGGAAGAGCGCATCAAAAAATGTCATGCACATATCACAAAAGCTTGCTCTCTTAGAAAGAAGGAAACAGTGGCCAAAGAATCACAATGAACATGCAAAGTTTGGATCCTAAAGTCCGAACTGGTGCGAAAATCAAATTCGGCGGTGAGAGGGAGTGTTCCCTTTAGCTGAGACACAAGCCACTGTCTCGACCAAAGCAGCCTGAAACACTAGCCAGTGTCTCGGACAATGCAGCCTTGTTTGAGACACTGACCAGTGTCTCAGCCAAAGGCAAGTTCTCGAGGCTATTCCCTCAACTTCGTCGATGTCTGTTTCTCATCCGTCTATTGCAACTACATCTGCTATATTGTCAGTGGAGCCTTGCATCACTCCTGACCTATCAAACTTCAAAATCACAATGGCGGATTACCTTGGTCCTTTGCATAAAGATCGAGGTAAAGCTCTGGTCAGGAACGCTTAGGTCTAGTGAACAAAATCCAAATGACCCTTTAGGCTGGGGCTCGTACGCGTCCTCCTACCAACCCAAAGCAATCCCAAGTTGGGAAAATCCTAATTTCCACCCGCTTGGGGGTTCATATCAAAACTCAGAAGCCTGTTAAGACTCTACACCCACAAAGAGGTGGTTCTAAATGTACGACTCCTGAGAATGTTAACAAGACTTTACATTTCCAGAAGAAGACGTGTCCACTAAAAGACAATGTTATACCGGGGCGGTCACACAACAGACGATAGGGTGCTCCGGCAATCATACCGATGGGTTGTATTATCAAGATGGGGGTGTAAACAAATCTCAGAAGAGGATTGTCTGAGAAATGAGCTCTCATTGTTCCTGTCAGCAATTCATTAGAGTAGTACTATCGGAATGTGACTATTCCAAGCGAGAAGTCATCCCGCAAAAAGTCTTAGTGTTCCAGAGGCTTTTCACCGAAATATCAAAGCCCAAGCTGAGACATTTCCACAAGAGAAGATCAGCTATCTAAGATGATAAATTCCCCGAAGTTACCATCAACATGGCTGATAAAGGAAAATCTAAGCGGTATTTAAGTAAATCAAATCACGACTTTTCCCCAAGAGGAAAAGTCAATACATGTCTCGACACCAGTTAGGAGCCATCAGACATAGGGATTACAAGAGAATGTATGAAGGAATGTCCTCGGAGGATGAACTTTCAGATACTTGTTCTGCGATCGCTTCTGATGATACAATGTCTAGCACGACATAAACCAAAGAAGTGTTCACAATCACTCTTGGTCAGTTTGCTCAAATGCTTCAAGTAGCTCTAGCCAAGCAACATGAAGAAATTAGAGTTGAGATGAAGACGGAGATGGAATTAGCTATCCAACAAATGAGAGAATTGTAAGCTCAATGGCTTCAACCTCTAGAGTCCAGTCAGTGAGCTGAATCCGGGCGCTATACTCAGATTGTTATAGATGATAGGGATCCAGAAGTGGACGAAGTCATTATGGCTGATACACCTCCTAATAACAATAACACTAGTGGTGGTTCAACGGATCCTCTCAATAATAATATTAGGGGTGGTTCAATTGCACCACTCAAAAACACCGAAGGTGACCCAATTGCTTTTGCTCAACATCGCTCGAAGAGAGATAAAGGTGATGACGAGATGATGAAAGATCTGGAGAATAATTAAGGTAAATGTCTTGATGTCCGCCCAGGAAGTAAAGAAGATGGGTATTCCATGTCCCTATCCAAGAGAATGAGATTCAATCCCGTACCCGACAAAATTCAATCTGATTAACTTCACACAATTTGATGGGAAGAGCTCGCCTACTCAGAACTTGATTTATTTTAAGTCTCATTTAGGCATGATCTTTGAAAATGAAGCTTTGATGGTCCGGTCATTCGTTGGCACCCTTCGTAGGGCCGCCTTCGATTGGTACCGATATTTCAAGCCTGAGAGCGTCAACTGTTGGGATGACATAGAAAGTTTGTTCTTTAGTAATTTCTTCGATGATGACACCTAAGTATCAATTAGAACCTTTCTGGATAAGAAACAAAAAGACAGAGAGTCAGTCAATAATTTTGTCAAGTGTTTCCATAAAAAGGTAATGAATTGCAGAGATCCTGTCATAGAGAAGTTCATCCTGCAGACATGCCATAACAATCTCTCTCTTAATGTCCTGGAAGCCCTAGGGGTCGTGCCTTCAGCCACTTGGAAAGAGTTAAAACTACACGGACGAACAAGCTGAACGCTTTCTTAAAAGAAAGAAAGCTGAGAGAAGCCAACCGACGACACCTGCAACCACTGTGAACGTTAATCAAATGTCACAACAGCAAACCCGGAGGCAACAGAAGACTCCCAACTCGAAGTCCCTAAAAGAGTATTCTTTCAAAGATGATAAAGTTCTAGCCATCTTGAAAAACCTCCTCGCCAATGATAAAATCGAGCTACCACCTATTAAATATCAGGAGGGAGCTAAGAGGATTATAAATCCAAACTATTGTGCATACCACAGAATATTTCTTCATCTCACCAAGGTTTGCTTTGGCTTCAAAAACAAAATTCAAGCCTTAATTGACTCCGGTGTCATAACGGCAAAACAAGCCAAATAAGGACGCCATGTGACTCCAATGAGTACACGAGTATAAGCTGCTTCTCCACGTAACTCCGATGAGTACATGAGTATAAACTGTTTCTTCATGTAACTCCGATGAGTACACGAGTATAAACTGCTTCTCTACGTAACTCTGAAGAGTATAAGAGCATAAACTGCTTCTCTCTTTCCTCTGACGGGTATACGAAGTTAAACTACTTCCCTCATTTCCAATAACGAGAAGTTCCCGGAGAATATTACTCTTAATATTCTTAAGAATAACCCAACAATATGACCGAATATAATTGGATTCAGATTCGCCAAAGAGATGGGGGTGGAATACCTCAATTTATTCCAATGGGAAGTTCCTGGAGAATACTACACATGGTATTTTTAAGGATAACCCAACACCGATTGATTATTCAAGGTGAAAACCAATCATCAAAATAATTCATTCTTAATCATAATTAAGAACCTCCCACTGTGGCTATTTAATCATTTTTAAGATGATTAAAACCCTCCTACTATGACTTTCGTAGCACTCTTTCATTAAGATGAGATTTAATAACTTCATCGGGTCAATCTTCCCTCACGAAACTCCCACAGAGTAATTTTGGAGTGCTTAATTATTCACGGTCCTCCACCACAAAATCCCTTAGTGATAAAATTAATTAATAGTAGGTCCACCTAAATTCTTCACGGTTGAATCTATTCAAACTCCCACTGTGTCTAAGCCTTTAACGCTCTCACTGTTGAAGTCCTGACATGATATCCAAAATTTTAATCTGCTAATCCATAACGATTATCAAACCCCTTCATGTTAAATCCTAGCCACTTGACACCGAAAACCCCCACCGAGTGATTTGTACAAATTATCAAACCCCTTCATGTTAAATCCTAGCCACTTGACACCGAAAACCCCCACCGAGTGATTTGTACAAGTCAACATTCTCACTAAATCCTAGCCACTTGACACCGAAAACCCCCACCGAGTGATTTGTACAAGTCAACATTCTCACTATTATTTATACACTACTCCCACTTCTTATTTGGTCAAACCTTTAAATAGTTAGGACCAAAGCCAAAATGCCCTCTTAATTCCTTCCATGAATGAGAGGACCACTTATAAATTAAGCGATCAAACCTTTAAATAGTTAGGATCATCTCAAATTCCCATTTGGTCAAACCTTTAAACAGTTAGGACCAAAACCAAAATCCCCTCTCGATTCCTTCCATAAACGAGAGGTCTACAAATTAAGCGATCAAATATTTAAACAGTTAGGATCGTCTCAAACTCCCATTTGGTCAAACTTTTAAACAGTTAGGGCCAAAGCTAAAATCCCCTCTCGATTCTTTCCATGAACGAGAGGTCCACAAATTGAACGATCAAACCTTTAAACAGTTGGGATTGTCTCAAATTCCTCTTTGGTCAAACCTTCAAACAATTAGGGCCAAAGCTAAAATCCCCTCTTGATTCCTTCCATGAATGAGAGGTCCGCAAATTGAGCGATCAAACCTTTAAATAGCTAAGATCGTCTCAAACTCCTATTTGGTCAAATATTTGAACAGTTAAGGCCAAAGCCAAAATTCCCTCCCGATTCCTTTCATGAACGAGATGTTCACAAATTGAGCGATCAAACCTTTAAACAGTTAGGGTCGTCTCAAACTCCTATTTGGTCAAACCTTTAAATAGTTAGGTCCAAAACAAAAATTCCCTCTCAATTCCTTCAATGAACGAGAGGTCCACAAATTAAGTGATCAAACCTTTAAATAGTTAGGATCATCTCAAACTCTCATTCGGTCAAACCTTTAAACAGTTAGGACCAAAACCCAAATCCCCTCTCAATTCCTTTCATGAACGAGAGGTCCACAAATTAAACGATAAAACCATTAAACGGTTAGGATTGTCTCAAACCCCCACTCGGCCAAACCTTTAAACAGTTAGGACCAAAATCGGAATCACCTTTCGATAAATAAAAGGTTTCCACTCATTCCCTTTCGGTCAAACCTTTAAACAGTTAGGACTGAAGTTAGAATTTCATATTGATAAACAAGAAATTCATTTTCAGATCAGGTAACGAATCCTATAAAAATTAGGGTTATCTAGATCCTTTTGATTCTCAGAGTGGAGATCCCACTCTTAGTTTCATCCTTCAGATTCTCAAAGTGAAGATCCTACTTTGAGTTTCTTTTGCAGCAAGAGATAGAATATAAAATTCTTCCTCTCCAATATCGAGTTCATCTTTACTAACAAAAAGAAGATCATGAGATAGAATATAAAATTTTTCCTCTCTATCATTGGGTTCATCTCTACCAACAAAAAAGAGACCAAGAGATAGAATATGAAATTCTTCTTCTCCAGTATCGGGTTCATCTTTTAACCAAAAAGGCTTAACCCATTTCCAAATCCATGTTTGATGCATGGGGACTTTATCTCGGTCCCTTATTAGAGATAAGTCTATGCCTAATACGCATTACCGGGTGGTTCGTTCTCGTAAAAACAATCAAGCCTATGTATTCAACATTATAGCACCAAGTCTAAGAGAGTTTATTCTCTTAGCACAATATTATATGCAGAACGGACTTAAACAATCTGCATGTTAGCTCGATTTAAACGATAGTCGATAAAGGTTTATCAAATCCATTGATGGCTGAGGGTTTGTTACAAATCCTATAAGTATTATGTTTATTTATTCCGAATAGGATAAGTAATCATAATAAAGTTTAAATTCTGTCAAACTCAAGGAAGCGAGCAAATGATGACACAAATTCAGCCCGACAGCCACCTTTCTTCAAGAGGGACAATTGAACCTGTCTCAGACACACGAGGTAAGGTATACTATCTCGCACACACAAGACAACATCGAAGAAACCTCTCTAGTGGTTGTGGCCGTAGCAGCCTCAATAGTTGGCCTTACAGCCTTGACAATTGCAAATGAAAGTCGACACCGATCAACGTATTGCAAACAAAGATCGACGTCAGTCAATGCGTTAATGATTTTCGCCAAAATAAGGCTTAAGAAAATTCCAAGTTAATGGATGATTCCAGGGGGTTCAATTGTGATCCAGATATGAATTCCCGATGAAGGATAATCCCAGGGAGTTCATTCATAATTCAGATACGAACTTTCGAACAGGATGAGTACATCATCGTTGATTTAATGGCACGAGTTAAATTCAACAATCAACATAATAGCTTTAGTTTAAGATTTCGACAACGGTCAAGTGATAAACGTAGCATCGAAAAATTTTTAGCTATCCGACAAAAAGTGAATAGACTGAAAGATGGAGAAGTTAATAAATCAAAGTAGGAGTGTATCATATCTAAAGTATTATAGACTCCTCTATAAAAGATTGAGGCTAAAACTCTTTGGAGAGGGTATCTGTAGGTGACAAAAATTACCTATAGATTATCATACGTAGCTCAAGATAGAGAGAATGCGATAAACGTCATCATCTGAGTTGCAGAGGATCATCCAAAGATAAAGATTAACTAAAGAATGTACAAGAAGCGCATCAAGCAAGTTTCAATGCATAGAACATGTCTCAGAAGCATAAGAGGAACTCATAGTTTTTGAGACAATTACAACTGTCTCAGAAACTACGAGGAAGATTATAGCTTCCGAGATACATACAACTGTCTCGGAAGCATGAAAGGAACCCACAATTTTGGAGACAGTTTCAACTGTCTCGGAAGCTATGAGGAAGACTATAGTTTTTGAGACACTTGTAACTGTCTCGGAAGCTAAGATGAACTAAACGACGGTTTTCTCGAGATTTGTGTGCTCCACGTGGCTCCATAACTGTCAGAGATCGTGTGTGAACATGAGGAGGACGTTACAAGTGGAAATTACATCAACAACCATCAAAATAATGGCACTAAAACGTGTTTAAATCAGTTACAAAATGGCAAAAGATAGGACCATGCTTCTGAGACAGTTGTAACTATCTCGGAAATAGGAAGCTATCTCACGCTTCCGAGACAGTTACAATTGTCTCGGAAATGGGAATCCTCCAATGTGACTTTTTTTTGACTTTTGACTTCAGCTATTATTTCTAAGGGCTATAAATACTCCCCTAGGACCATTACTGACGAGGGCAGAGTATTTTTGGAGCAGATTAAGCAGAGTGACTTGAGCAATTTGGTGAATTTCAAGCAAGAAAGAGAGAATTTTTATCACGTGCAAGCCTTTTTCAGAATTCTTGTGATTCCTTAAGATCTAAGCTTTGACTTGATCTTAAGAAGAGTGTTTATCTTACATTGATAAGATATTCACTTCCTTTTCTTACTTCTAAATGAAGCAAGAATTTCCCAATAGCCTTCACGATTCAATCTGAATTTGTGAGGTGGTCCACGGGCTAACGCACCCCCGGCACAGGCAAAGATCCCACGTAAGTAGTAATCTAAAATGATCATACGTGTGTTTCTAAGGAGCATTTGTAATTTGATTTTGATCTAAAGAGTAGTTTTACAAAGCACGAAACTTGCTCTTCTGTATTCATTGTAATCGATAAACAATTATAATGAATTCTACAACAAAACTTATTCCTGCCGCTAACAACCCACTCCAAAGTATTACAGTCTCATTCTTTCATAGAGGAGGCTGAAATACTTTGGATATGATACTCTCAGCCTCCAATTTGTTGACTTCTTCATTTTTCAATCTATTCAGTATTTTGTCGAATAGTCAAAATTTTTGCGATACTGCGTTTATCGTCTGACCGTTGTCGAAATCTTGAATCGAAGCTGGTGTGTTGATTTTGTTGTTAGCTCGTGTCATTGAATCGACATTGAACTGATCACCTTCATTGGGAGATTGTATCTGACTCATGATTGAACTCCTCAGAATTATCCTTTAACTTGGAATCTTTCCTGAGCCTTATTCCGACGAAATTATCGATGTGTTGACCGACGTCGACTTTCACTACAACGCGTTGACCAGTGTTGGTCTTCATTGTGGCGTGAACACAGTTTATACTCGTGTACTCATTGGAGTTTTCGAAAGTTAGTTTAACCTCGTGTACCCGTTAGAGGTTCAATGAGATACAGTTTATACTTGTATACTCATCAGAGTGTCAAAATATATTGAATATAGGTCAAGGATGCCACGCGAACACGCCCGTGGATTCATCGAATTGGTTCTTTGTGTGAGACATTGGACACTATCTCGCATGTCCGAGATAGTTATACTATCTCGGACGTGCGAGACAATATCGACTGTCTCGCACGAAGTCGAGCAGTTGGGTCTGGGCTTATTTAAACCTGAGACTTGGTCTTTTTTCTATCACTTTTAACCGCCTCTTTGCATTCAAAACTCCTCTAAATCCCTACCCAAGAGTTCTTAAACCCATTCCAGCTTCCTTTTCCTTGAATTTTGTCGGCTCTTGCTCGAGGGTTTTAGGGTTTCACACTTGTCTTTCAAGATTTGATCTTCTAACTCTAATTTCTTTTCGTCAAAGCTTATTTTTTTCTTGATACTTGATGGAAACCAATCCCTTGGATCACCTCTTGGGGTATTTTCATGATTTCATTTGATTTTAACCTCAAAACCCTAACTTTTTCTTGATTTTTAGGTCAAAATCATCTCTTTTTACCATGTCTCCTAAGAGATCGCATGTTTCCTGAGGTAGATCTGCCTCTCAGCCAACTGAGAGAGAGGATCCTACTGTTGCTTCATATGTAGGTGAGCTCTTACCACTTTTGTTGATTCAAAAGTTGATATTTTGAGTAGTATCCTCGTTTGATCTCCTTCGCGAGGCATTCGGGAAGAACTGGTATCCTCCTTTGTGGGGATCGATGCTAAAAATATGTTGTTTTGTTTTGTCAAAACACATATCAAGGCAAAATGGGCGATTTTACATTGTTTTGTATTTTGTAAGGCGGGTATATTGTCATGTTGTTTACACGATAATGTACATTGCCTTTCACATGCGAAACAACTAAAATTGTCTCACTAAATCACAGGGTAGTGACTCTATCTCATGGATTCACGAGATAAGTTTGATTCCTTGTTTTGCTTTAAAATATCTTTTTAACTGCATTCCGATGGATATATTTCCTTTTTTAGTCAATTTCCCATCCATGGTCTTTTCTGATAGAGAAGTGACATGTCAAAGTGGCATTGTTTATGCCTCTTTTGACAGGAGTCCTCTTATTATCGAGGCTCGTCAATTCAATGCTGATTTTCCGGAGGACATTCCCAAACTCATTCACCAAGGGAGTCGTAGTATTTTACGTCAGCTGATTACTGACGTTCCGTTGGGCAAGTATCAAGATTCAACAGAACATTTGAGGAAGCCCTAATATCTATTTAGGGACTCCATAAAAGATCCCGAGAAGATTTCATGTGAGCTGGAGCAGTGGTTGAACGAGAACGGTAGAGTATTTAGGTATCTACCTCATATTCCTCGACGTTATTCCCTTATTTTCAGCTTAGAAATCTTGCGGTGACTCAAGAGATGTCTTGGTGGCTAATGGAAGATCATGAGCGTGTGCATTGTGAGTTTATTGGTATGGTTGCTAAGATCCCAGGCTCAAGTGATAGGAATTCCATTAGAGGGATTCATCCAGGTATATTAGGCTAGGACAATTTACCTCAAACTGAGCTGATAGTTAAGGCGAGCACCATGAAGAACCGTTTAGCTAGATTAGGGAGAGAGCTTCCGATTAAGAAATTTAGGTGCTTTGGATGGGTTCGCTCTTCTACAGATAGGTGGTGGACAAGATTGACAAGTTATGTACTCAGCCATTGGGGAAGGGAGCTATTTGATAAAGGATTATTTATCTCATACGAGCTAGCATGTACGGTCTGCCGATTAGTATTGACCAGTTTTTCTCTTTGTTTGAGAACTACAACCCAGATACCAACACTTTCTTCACCAAGAATGGAGAGTTAGGTCTTCCTCTCTATGAGATGATGAAAGTGTCCAGTTTGCCAATGGGAGATTTGTCTTACCAAGAATATTTCCCAATAGCCAGTCAGTTGAGCCGAATGAGGGAAACAACCACTATAGCCCATGATATTTTGTGAGAATTAACTTGTCATTACTACATTACCACATTACCAAGAAATTTTTGCAAGTTAGCTTGAAACAGTTTGCAAACTACCTTTTTAAGAATCTCGAGGGCCATTCAGGATATGAAGTGTGTGAATTGACACCTCTAACCCCATCGGAGATTAATAAGTTTTTGGTGAAAACAAATTCTCAGTCATACACCATTCGTTCAGCTGAAGGAGGATTTTCCAAGGGCACCAAGTTTGAATCTTTCTTATGGCAAGCTCAAAAAAGGATTGCGCCATCGACTCTCTTAGCTGGGTATTTAGCAATCTGGTTGAATAAGTGTGTAGTCCCCCACTAGCCTTTCAGTGCATTACAAATTAAGGTCTTATATCCGGTAGTTTAGTTAGCAATTGGATGTAGACTTTCTCTGCTCCCAGCCATGATTGCAGATATTCACAGTGGGCTTCGCCATCTGGCCACCACCTTCACACAGGAAGGGAAGAAACATTCGAGTGAGATCCCAACCACAAAAATAGAACTGTCCTACACCTATTTGATGGCGTAGTTAGTTCTTCACAGGCCTGATATGATGTCAGCATCTGAAGCTGCAGACCCGGATCTTCCTTTGCTACAGATTCTAGAAGAGTGCAAATGGTCAGCTAGGCAATGACATGAAGTGTTCAGGTAATTTAGATTCCACAAGTGTTGGGAATTTTTTTCGTGCTTTTCTCAATTTTCTAGAACTTATAATGATATGCTTAAGGATGAGGAAGAGCCGAGAAGAAACATGATCAGTTTGAACGTAGGATATTTTAGGTTGCTGATGAACATCCGTCCTGGTTATTGGATATTTAGGGTTAAGAATGTTTGTAGTTTTGAGCTGTATTTGCTCTGTAGATTTGCTCGTTAGTTTGGTTACGACAAACTGTACATAGGTAACCCAAACAGACGGCTGAAGACCTATGGAGGTTTAATTGATGGTGCCCAGGCCTGGTTCTAGAGTATAAGTGGTTGCACTGGTGTCCAGTTTAGCCTCCCCTCAGCTGTACCTCATTTACAAATGACTTCTTGTACTGCAAATGGCTCATCGCTGCTAGCACACCCACAAAAAAGAAGAGACTTTCAGAGTTAGAAGCGAAGACCGCGTCCAGGCTTGCTACTAAAATGAT
>NC_033794.1:125488249-125529912 GCF_001876935.1 Asparagus officinalis
GTTCTGATGACAGCAAGGAGGAACTCTTCACCGATATGGCTAAAACATCTAAAGAGGAGGGTGAAGCTGAAGGTGCAGGAACTGGGAATGATGGTGAAGAGAATATGTCAGGTCTCCCATAATCTTTCTTTTCAGGGAGAGATGAGGGCTCTCCTGTGGCAGAACTTGCCGTGTAGATCAGCCTAAATTGTCAGGAGCTCCTAAAAAGATGAAGGAGAATGTCATCTTAACAAATCCTAATCGGATGACGATTAGATACTGCAGCAAGGACGAGGAGGAGGAAAGAGATGCAATGCCTCTTATCAGAAAGAGACATCGATCCTTGACTCCTGCTTAGGCCTAAGCTCAAGATTCTCCAAAATCCGAATTGAGCACAAAATACCGCTATGAGAGATCCGATACTCTGAGAGAAGCGCATCCACAAAAAAGGACTAAGAAGGTTATACACCGACAACATACTCCTCTACCTGCCTTAGAAGAGGAATCTGCTCGCGACGTTCCTCATCTTTATTTTTATTTTGCTATCTTCTTTTTATTTTAAGATCTAAACTTATTCCGTACTTGGTTTTCACAGGGGATCGAGAAGAAGGAGAAATTCAATTTGACACCACTTCTCCCAGACTTATGGAAACCGAGGAGCCCAGCTTCTTCCAACAAATGCATGATGCAATGGATGATGAACATGGTGGTGTTCAAATGACCTCCCCTACTGAAATCATCCCACCAACTCCCTGCGTAGGTACGAGTATTTTCCCATTTGGAGGGCAATTTCGAGAGATGAGTGAGTCGGAATGCGTACCTCTTCTAATGACTTGCACACTTTATCTTCTTTTAGTGAAACTAAATGAAGCAGTTTAGCATATTCTGTAGATGTCGCGACGAATGAACCAACCGATGGGGAGACCACTCATGCTACTGAGGTCGAGGATTTTAACGAACATAACCTCAATCTTGATCTTTCAGAAGATGACCATCAGTATATCTCCGATTTATTATCGAAGAAAACTTCTGATGCATCTACAGGACCAGCTGCTGGAGTTGGTTTAACTAAAGCCGGTTCTTCTGCATGTATGGATTTTATTCTGTAATCTCAATTGTCTTTTTATCAGTTAACTTTAAATAATTATATAGGGTTTTAATCATAAGACCAGTTGTTGAAACCGATACGACTACCATTATCGGGATGTATGATCAGCCAGAGGTTCTTGGTTTATTATTGTTGGTAGGAACTAAGACTGAGGTTAGTCCTGCCATGACAACCGTAAGACCAACTAAAAAAGTTGGTACATCGACGGTTGTTGTATCCGGAACGCCTCCATCCGTTTATGAAGTTGAAAGGGTGGGAACAAGGATAGAACATCAAACTGATGAAGCTTCACCTAGAGTTGGTGAGTTTTATCAGTTACTTACTTTAAAATTCTAAATAATACTCTAGAATGCTTATTCCATCTCTCTTTTACTTGCAGAACCTTCACCCTACCAATTCTAAATTATTGTAGATTCAGATCCAAAGCCGATGGAGGTTCCAGCTACCCAGTCCATTGATGTAGCGGGTATGTCAATTATCCTTATCCCGTTGCTTTTAAATTCAAAGCATCAAGTTTATATTCAACCATTCTCTTGAGTGCTCACTTTCTTTGTTTTTATTACATAGCCTCCTTCATCGCTACTCAAGTCTATCAAAGCATTGATGTCGGACAAAGATCCGAATAAAGCTGCTATCTGCTCTGACCTCCATAACTTTGTCTCTTTCTTAAACATCATGATTGATTGAATTCTTCTCTAGTCATCTTTTGACAACTTCAGGAGATCCCTTGATCGGCATGTGTTGGAGATTAGAGAAGAAGAATATTCTGACCTGGCTGATTCTGTTGAAGTTGTTAGACCCTAGAGGGGGGTGATTAGGGTCTTATGCTAATCTAATCTAATTTTATGTCAATTAAAACTAATTAACAAATTATTCTTGCAAGAGAGATATACAATATGTTACAAACAAGAATAAGCAATATGAACAAAGGTAAATATCCTAGCAATGAGATATACTATGAGATATATGTAAGGATATATAATTAACATAAGGGTAAACAATCTAAACTAGATAGTGGACAATATAATCAACAAGCAATATACAAAGGCGATATAAGATATGAACATAAAAATAAGTGCGCCAATACAATCACAAACAAATGATATGATTACGGAGTTTGGTCCCCACAACCTACGTCTCCGCTCCTCACCTTGAGGAGATCTCCACTATCACAACCGGGTTTTCTATGTTTACCCGAACAACGTTTACACCTCACAATACAGTTTTCTAGTTTACCAAAAACTATACAACTCACACACTCTTGCAATTCCACTCTACACCCTCTCAAGTGTTGGAACTAGACGTGTCTCCCTCAAGTGCTGGGAAATAACCTCTCCCTAGGTTCGTCAACCGATGCCACTCCTCTTAGGATGATCCCCGACTCTCGCCACACACTTCTCTCGGTGTACAAGTGTATTACAAAGTGATCCTTACAATAAACACAATTATAATAAATGATTGTTCTCTAATATAGATGAGAACATAATAAAAGCTCATACTCAATTGTTACAACTCTCACCAACCCAAATATACAATGTATGCAAATGCAATAAGCTCAAGTGGGTGTGCGTAAACAATGAGTGAAATCAAATCAACTAAACTCAATATAAAACTAGCTTTAATAAAATGATAATCAAATAAATAGATGTAAAGCTAAAAATAGAGTTTAGAAAACTTCTCAATAGATCAAGAGGTGGAGGGAGAATAGTTATAAGCTCAAACTTCAATAGATGATCTCCTCAAGCTCTTGTGGAATTGATTCACAAAACCGAAACACTCATGCTTAAAAGCTTAAAAACACACTTTAAACAAACTTAAACCCTTGATAAAAACTTTGTTAAACCTTTTTTAAAACATTCGTTTTTTTATGAAGGATGAGAGCAATGGGGTATTTATAGCCTCCCAAAACCTCAGCCAAAAAACTCAATCAAAATGACCAAAAAGCCTAAGAGAAAATAGCTCAGAAACTAGTCGTTGAATTGATCTGACAATTCGGCGGTCGACCGTGGTGGTCGACCGCGAGCAACAAAACAACAAAACTATAGCTCAGAACAACAGACGGTCGACCGCGACGGTCGACCGCGAAACCCTCTGGATGAGCCACGGTCGACTGCGAACCATAAAAAATCATACTAAGTTTCTGAACTCTCGGCGGTCGACCGTGACGGTCGACCGCGAACTGATACATGCTAAAATACAGATTTTGAAAATAGTTTTTGAGACTTTTAAAAGTATGTTAAAAATAACAAATGAAGTCCAAAAGTAATGAAACTTTGGGAAATGTATATAAACATGTAAATGAACATGTTACAAAAAGAATTTACCAAATTGTATTTCCCATTTATGAAAAATTATTATTTTGTAAAATAGTCCAAAACATGAAAATGTGAACATATGAATTTTGACATTTTAGCTTAACCATGTTTTGAAATAATACAAAATAATTTTGTAGACTTAATAAAAGATGTATATGATTGTTATTAAGTCCATAAACAATGAATACAATATTTTTACAAAAATTACATATTCTATGCAATATATACAAAAACACAATAGAGTATGAAATATGTAATTTCATATATATAAACATAAAAACCCAAAATACATGTATGTATATATATAACTATATATATGCATAGAAACCAAATATGTGTGTGTGTATATGATTGAGCTTAAAGTACTAACACACATAATATAAAACCTAAACTACATTACCCAATCTTGATCTTGATCTTCATTGGCTTGACTTGGTAATCTTGCGGATGAAGCTTGAACTTGGATCTTCAACTTGAATTGTACATAGCTTCACCTACTATTCTGCCAACCTCCATTGGATATGATCGTGAATACACAATTCCATCCATCCTCCAATATATTGTTTGCCTAGAATAAATATAAAACACAAATACTAGACAAATAATATTAGATGTAAATTATTTGTAAATCATCATCAAAACAAGAAGGCTAACAATCTCTCCCTTTTGATGATGACAAACAATTTACAAAAAGGATATATGCATGAAAGGAAATGAATATATAAAGTGTAATATATCATGCATATAAACAAGAAAGAATATACTCATAATATTTTTCCCTCTTTGACAACATCAAAAAGGGGACAAGGGGATAAAGAGAGCGAAAGCTCCCCCTATCAATATGCATGGGTGAGCATAACACATAGAAAGATATATGGATTGCTCCCCCTATCAAAATGCCTTAATGAATATATGCAATGAATGCTAAGGCATACATATGTGAGCAAGCAAGAAACATGCTAAACACAACTCACATACAAAAAGACAATGAGAACACATATAAATATGTCAAAATGAAAATAGTATCTCATTAACACAAAAAAATATAAAAGTCATATAAAAGAATAGATTTATGAAAACAAAAGAAGAGGAACATGAGAATCATGCAAAAAGTTTTCAAATGAAAACGAATCAACCAAAAGAAATCATAAATCAAAGTTTATATTCAAAAATAATGTTTGATCAATAAATAGAACTTTCTTTGTAGAACTTGATCAAACCACATATAGAATGCATTATAAGCCACACATAGATGATCCATAAGTACAAACACATAAATATCATCATATAAGTGAAGTATAATGAATTCAAAGAAACAAATCAAAACAAGATTTTTGACAAAATGCAAGAGAGGCAATAATTTATCAAGCTCTTAAGCTTGTAACAACCCATATAAGGACTTTTAGTACCCGGTAAAATGATTTGGGAATAAACACCCAATAAACCCGGGGGTTATATAAATACAAACCTCTCATCAAAATAGAAACTAATAATCATGAAAACAAAAGAATTTGATAAAAAATGTTTTCATGTTCAAAAGTTTAAAGTGTAATTTTTTAAAACCAAGAAAAAAGAAAAATAAAAATACTAAAATTCTTGGTTTAAAATCAAATTTGTTTTGGTACCCAAGTATTCTTGGTACCAAAAGGTTTAGGGACATGACCCCTATCATTCAAGCTCAAAGCCTTAGGGCTATAAACTTATTTGGGCGCATTTAGTGCACGAGTCCGGTCATAGCAATAATTATGCAAATGACTCATTCGATTGCAATAAGTGGAATGAAGAGGATGTATTTGGTTATGTTGACCATATGGATGTGCACGAGGAACATTTACAAATAAAAATGGTCTTTTAAGATTATTTTGCAAATAAGAAATATTTTGAAATAATATTGGTCTACTTGAAATATTTTGCGATTTAGAAACTTTTCTCAAATCAAAACAAAACTTAGCTAAGTGACCAACTCTACCACAAAAATTACAGTGATACACATTATCATGCTTATGATGAACAATGGGTGCATGTGTGTGTGCATGTGATGAAGAAGAAGCATTATGAGATGCACATGGAGTATTAGCAATCTTAGGTTTGTGTGCATCATAGCAAAATTTAGCAAGTTGGTCTTTACGACCGCAAATAGAGCATTTGTAAACTTTGCTATACAAGTGTGCATAGTGAGTGGATGATTTAGACACAGATTTGGTACACATATTCATAAGCTTCTTATGGTTATCAATGCATGAATTTAATATTGAATCTAAAGATAATATGTGATTTTTGACAAGATTTAACTCAACATTAGGCACGACATCATTGATAATAGAAGTAGAGCATGTATGGTTATCAAATTCATTTCTAATGCATTCTACTTCTAGCAAGGCATCTTTATTTGTATGAGTTAAACTAGCAATAGATGAGCTCAAATTTTTATTTTCCAAATTCAATATATCATTATTTTCTTTAAGTGTAACATTCTCTTTAGCAATGATATCAAATTTAGAACATAGCAACTCATGATCGGATTTTAATTCTACATGCTTGCTTTTAAGATCAATAAAATTATTTTGTAATTTTGTATAGGCACGTGATAATCTCTCATATGCACAAGCGAGTTTATCAATAGATAAATCATTTTCGGAATCGGAATCACTTACTACACAAGAGTTATCCTCTTGTGGCCGTGTGCATGATGCTCCACATGAACTTGAAGAAGAACCCTCTAAAGTTTGTCGGATTACCTCCAAGTCCCCTTGATGTACTTCAATAAATTTCAAAAGTTTATAAGCACTATCAAAATGAACAAATTTGTTAGAAAGGATGAGTCAAAAGCATTAAGCAAAAATTCTAACAAAAGCTTGTTCATTATAAACATTTTCTTATCATGATTGCTCCACTTTGATTTCTCTAATATGGGCACAATATAAGCACAATCAATAACTTCTCATAAGTTGATATTTCTAGATTTAATAAATATTTTAAATTTTGAGCACCATTGAGCATAAGGGAAATTTCTAAATTTTGGAACAATATTTGGATCATAGCCTAAACGAAATATATTTATATTCATAATATATATGTGAATATATGCAAGTAAGATAAATGTAATCATAACTAGATTAGCACAACAAGATAACTTGGATCTTTAACTCAAGGTGATTAGACCTTAAATAAAAAAACACCAAGCTCTGATACCAATTGTTAGACCCTAGAGGGGGGTGATTAGGATCTTATGCTAATCTAATCCAATTTTATGTCAATTAAAACTAATTAACAAATTATTCTTGTAAGAGAGATATACAATATGTTACAAGCAAGAATAAGTAGTATGAACAAAGATAAATATCCTAGCAATGAGATATACTATGAGATATATGCAAGGATATATAATTAACATAAGGGTAAAAATTCTAAACTATATAGTGAGCAATATAATCAACAAGCAATATACAAAGGTGATATAAGATATGAACATAAAAATAAGTGCGCCAATGTAATTACAAACAAACGATATGATTACGGAGTTCGGTCCCCACGACCTACGTCTCCGCTCCTCATCTCGAGGAGATCTTCACTATCACAACCGGGTTTTCTACGTTTATCTGAACAATGTTTACACCTCACAATACGGTTTTCTAGTTTACCGAAAACTCTATAACTCACACACTCTTACAATCTCACTCTACACCCTCTCATGTGTTGGAACTAGACGTGTCTTCCTCAAGTACTCGGATACAACCTCTTCCTAGGTTCGTCAACCAACGCCACTCCTCTTGGGATGATCCCCGACTCTCGCCACACACTTCTCTCGGTGTACAAGTGTATTACAAAGCGATCCTTATAATAAACACAATTATAATAAATAATTGTTCTCTAATATAGATGAGAACATAATAAAAGCTCACACTCAATTGTTATAACTCTCACCAACCCAAATATACAATGTATGCAAATACAATAAGCTCAAGTGGGTATGTGTAAACAATGAGTAAAATCAAATCAACTAAACTCAATATAAAACTAGTTTTAATAAAATGATAATCAAATAAATAGATGTAAAGCTATAAATAGAGTTTAGAAAACTTCTCAATAGATCAAGAGGTGGAGGAAAAATAGTTGGAAGCTCAAACTTCAATAGATGATCTCCTCAAGCTCTTGTGGAATTGATTCACAAAACCGAAACACTCAAATGCTTAAAAGCTTATAAACACACTTTAAACAAACTTAAACCCTTGATTAAAACTTTGTTAAATCTCTTTTAAAACATTCTCTTTTTTTTATGAAGGATGAGAGCAAGGGGGTATTTATAGCCTCCCAAAACCTTAGCCAAAAAACCCAATCAAAATGACCAAAAGGCCCAAGAGAAAATAGCTCAGAAACTAGCCGTTGAACTGATCAGACAGTTCGACGATCGACCGTGACGGTTAACCGCGAGTAACAAAACAGCAAAACTACAGCTCAGAACAACAGACGATCGACCACGGCGGTCGATCGCGAAACTCTCTGGATGAGCCACGGTCCAACAGACGATCGACCACGGCGGTCGATCGCGAAACTCTCTGGATGAGCCACGGTCGACTGCCACAGTCGACCGTGAGCCATAAAAAATCATACTGAGTTTCTGAACTCTCGACGATCGACCATGGCGGTCGATCGCGAACTGATACATGCTAAAATATAGGTTTTGAAAACAGTTTTTGAGACTTTTAAAAATATGTTAAAAATAACAAATAAAGTCTAAAAGTAATGAAACTTTGGAAAATGTATATAAATATATAAATAAACATGTTACAAAAAGAATTTACCAAATTGTATTCCAATTTATGAAAAATCTTTATTTTGCAAAATAGTCCAAAACATGAAAATGTGAACATATGAGTTTTGACATTTTAGCTTAACCATGTTTTGAAACAATACAAAATGATTTTGTAGACTTAATAAAAAATGTATATGATTGTTATTAAGTCCATAAACAAATAATACAATATTTTTATAAAATTGCATATTCTATACAATATATACGAAAATACAATAGAGTATGAAATATGTAATTTCATATATATAAACATAAAAACCCAAAATACATGTATGTATATATATAACTATATATATGCATAGAAACCAAATATGTGTGTGTATATATGATTGAGCTTAAAGTACTAACACACATAATATAAAATCTAAACTACATTACCCAAGCTTAATCTTAATCTTCATTGGCTTGACTTGGTAATCTTGCGGATGAAGCTTGAACTTGGATCTTCAACTTGAATTGTACATAGCTTCACCTACTATTCCGCCAACGTCCATTGGATATGATCGTGAATGTGCAATTCTATCCATCCTCTAACATATTGTTTGCCTAGAATAAATATAAAACATAAATACTAGATAAACAATATTAGATGTAAATTATTTGTAAACCATCATCAAAACAAGAAGGCTAACAGAAGTGTACTTGGTTCATCTAAAATAGGAAATTGAGCATCTGAGGGATCTTTAGGCTAGTGGTTCTTCTTCTTACATAGCTACCGAATAGACTTAAGGATGAAGGCATGGCGCGATTCGTAAAAGTCAGTTGAACTTGAACTTTGGAGATTACGGAGTCGTGTGACCCAGATGAGGGTGAACATTGCCAAGAAGGTTAACGCTAAGGATAATTTGCTTCAAGCTTTAGAATCATGTCAAGCCGAGATAGCTCGCCTAGAGAAAGAACTCGAGGAAGCCAAAGACACCCAAACTATTTTGGAGATTGATTTGGCTGAAGTGGAGCATGCTGAAAAGAACGTTTTTGACCAGCTGGAACTCCAGGACAGAAAGCTTATTGAAACGGAACAAGAGGTTGTCAAGTCTCAGAATACAAGTGAAGAATCCCTGAAAGCTAGCCCGACGATAGAGTTCGAGCAAGCCTACACAGAAGAACTCTCTAAGCTAGAAGCACAAATCCGTAGTTATACATTGTTTTTAGATTAAAAACATTTCTCTTGTATCTGCACTTCTTTTGTATTTTCTTAAATCCTTATCATGAATAAAGTTAACCTTTTTTTTACTCATTTGAATCTTATTATGATTACTCATTCTTATTTGGAATAAATAAACATAATACTCATAGGATTTTAACAAACTCTCAGCCGTTAACTGATTTGATGTGCCTTTACTGATCAGCGTTTGAATCGAGCTAGCATGTAGATTGTCCAGATCCATTCTACATGTAATGTTATACTAAAAGAATGAAATCTTTTAGATTTTATGCTATAATATTGAATATGTAGACTACATATGTTAGATGTAGGCTATCTCTAATAAGGGATTGAGATAACATACCCAATGTATAAAAGGCATGGATTCAAAGATTATTAACTTAACAATAATCACCGGCTACGATATTGAATACATAGGCTTTGTTATTTTTACGGAAATACATCATCCGATAGCATGTATTAGACACAGACTTATCTCTAATAAGAGATCGAGATAATATCCCACATGCATAAAAGACATGGATTTTGGTGTTAAAAATTTATGTCTTCTCTTGGGGCAAAGATGCACCCGATGCCGAGAGGAGGAATTTTATATTCTATCTCTTACTTGTCTTCTCTTGGGGTAAAGACGAACCCGATACTAGAGAGGAAGAATTTTATATTCTATCTCCTGCTACAAGAGAAACTCAAAGTGGGATATCCACTTCGAGAATCCTCAAAGGTAAAACTAAGAGTGTGATCTCCACTTCGAGAATCCTAAAAGGTAAAACTAAGAGTGGGATCTCCACTCTGAGAATTAAAAAGATCTGGATAACTTTAACTTTTATGGTATTGATTATTCAGCCTGAAGATGAATTTCTTATTTATCGAGATAAAATTCCAACTTTAGCCCAACTATAGAAGGGTTTGACTGAAGAGGAATGACTAAAAGCCTTTCGTTTATCGAAAGAGAACTCTGGTTCTAAAAATGGACCTCTCGTTCATGGAATAAATCGAGAGGAGATTTTGGTTTTGGTCCTAACTATTCAAAGGTTTGACCAAAAGGGGTTTGGAGCGACCCTAACTGTTTAAAGGTTTGATCACTCGATTTGGGTATAAGCCTTTCATTTATCAAAAGGGAATTCTAGTTTTGTAAGTGGACCTCTCGTTCATGGAAGGAATCAATAGGGATTTTAGATTTGGTCTTAAATGTAGGAAGGTTTGACCAATAAATAGTAGGAGTAGAGATACAAATAACAATAAAAATATTGACTTATAAAAATTACTTAGTAGGGGTTTTGAGTGTCAAGTGGCAAGATCTTGACATGAAGGGGGTTCGATAATTACCACGGATCAGCAGATTAAAATTTTGAGTGTCGTGTCAAGACTTTAACAATGGGAGTGTTAAAGGCTAGACACAGAGGGAGTTTGAAGAATTTTGACCATGAAAAATTTTGGTGGATTCACTGTTAATTAACTAGATCAGTAGGGGATTCTATGGTGGAGAACTACGAATCATCAAACCTTCTACAACTAAATCTTGGGAGTTTTGTGAGGAAAGATTGACCTGATAAAGTCATTGAATCTCATCTCAACGAAAGAGTGCTTAGAAAGTCACAGTGGGAGGATTTTAATCATATTGGATATGATTAAGTAGCCACAGTGGAAGGTTCTTAATCATTTTTATAATAATTAAGAATAAATTATTTAGATGATTAGCTTCTATCTGGAATAATCAACTGATCTTGGGTTATCTTTAAAAATGTCATGTACAGTATTCTCTAGAAACTTCCTATTTAAATAGGTTATCCCGAACGTACTAGTAGTAGTACTTCTTCAAGAACTTCTCATTTATTAGCATCATGAGTTTATCATCGTCTTGGGTGATCAGGCGATATGCACCGTTTGAATAGACTGTCTCTATTACAAACGGACATTCTCATTTGGGTTGAAATTTGCCTTTCTTCTTGGAATTGAGTATTATTGGTCGCCGAACAGCAAGAACCAAGTCTCCTTCCTTGAAGCTCCATTGTCGAAATTTCTTGTCAAAGATCCTAAAAATTCTGACTTGGTAGAACTTAATTTGTTGTTGAGCTTCTAAGCATTTTTTATCAAACATCTCAAGCTCTTTGAGATGTTTCTGATGTTGTTCTTCCGTCATCATACCCGTTGTGAGGGCGATACGGAGGGAAGGAATTTGGATTTCCAATAGGAGAACAGCTTCACACCCTTATACTATAGAATACAGAGTTGCTCCGGTAGGCGTCTGGATGGTGGTACGATAGGTCCAAAGAGCTTTACCAAGTTTGTCATCCCAGACTCGATTATTGGTTCTCACAAACTTTGAAAAATCTTTATGATGGTCTTATTGAAGGCTTCAGCCAATCCATTCACGGTGGGATTATATGTCGTCGACGAAACATCTTGAATTCTGAATTTTTCACAGAATTTGATGAAGACGTTACTGACAAACTAAGGGTCATTGTTATGTATAATTTGTCTCGAAACACCGTATCGGTAGATAATATGGTGTTTGATGAATTTGACGACATCGCTTGTCTTTACTTCTTTAAGTAGAAATGTTTAGGCCTACTTGGAGAAGTAGTCAATGATTACCAAAATGAAGCGGTCGTCTTTGGCTGACAGTGGAAAAATAGGATCAATAACTGTTAGATCCTAGAGGGGGGTGATTAAGGTCTTATGCTAATCTAATCTGATTATATGGTAATTAAAACTTATTAACAAATATATTCTTACAAGATAGATATACAACTAATTATGAGCAAGAATATACAATATGAACAAAGAAATATATCCTAGCAATGAGATATACTATGAGATATATGCAAGGATATGAAACTAACACAAGGGTAAACAATTTGAAACTAGATAGTGGGCAAACTAAATAATGAGACAAAGGGGATATGAGAAATAAGCACAAATAAGAATAAACACCGAAGCATACTCAAACACAATCAAATGATCACGGAGTTCGGACCTTCCATCATACGTCTCCACTCCCCACTCCCGGGGAGAAATCCATTATCACAATCGGGTTTTCTACGTTCACCCGAATAACGTTTACATCTCACACTCAGTTTTCTAGCTAACCGAAAACTTTACAATCAACACTCTTGTAATCCCACTCTACACCCTCTCAAGTGTTGGTCACAGACGTATCTCCTTCAAGTGCTCGGATATAATCTCTCCCTAGGTTTGTCAACCGACGCCACTCCTCTTCGGACGATCCCCAACTCACACCACACACTTCTCTCGGTGTACAAGTGTATTACAAAGTGATCTCACAATTAAGGCTCACAAATACAAATATGTTCTCTACAATAGATGAGAACTCAATTAAGCTCACTCTCAATTGTTACAACTCCCCACAACCCAAATTATACTAAGTATGACAATACAATAAGCTCAATGGTTGTGTGTGTAAGCAATGAGAAAAACAAGTCTAAACTCAATTTAATCTAGCAAAAATAAATATAACATATTAAGCATAAACAAGATAGATAAAGAGTTTAAGAAAACTTCTCTAAAATAAGAATGGAGGGATGTAGATTGAAGCCCAAACAAGATTGATGATCTCCTCAAACTCTTGTAAAATTCTCTTCACAAACAAACTCTTAAACACTCTTTTAAACAAATACAAAATAAGCTTAAACCCTTGTTAAACTCTTTTAAAACATTCTCTTGGATAGTTGGGAGAGGTAAATGCAATGGGGTATTTGTAACAACCCAAGACATCAGCCAAAACTCCAAGGAAATGACCAAAAACCTACATAAAAATAGAATCTGGAAATAGCCTTTACTGTTCAACGGTCAGATTTATAAGTCGACTTATAGTCGACTTAGTGTAAGTCGACTTGATATAAAATGTAAGACGACTTGCCAGATGAAAATAACACAGAAACCAGCTCTAAGTCGACTTGTAAAGTTCATAAGTCGACTTGGTCTAAGTCGACTTAACAGTTCGTTTAAGTCGACTTGGCAGAAAGATTTTGCACATTCCAGAGCATTTCATAAGTCGACTTGTCAACCCTGATAAGTCGACTTATAACCATGCACAGGCACTGTTCATGCTGAAAATCTGATTTTAAAAGTACCTTTAAAAATAGGAAATAAATTCTAAAAAAATATAAAACTTTGAAAAATGATTGTAGACATAATACACATGCTACAAAAACTGGTTTTCAAAAAGGACTTCCCAAATATAAAATATCATCATTTTGCAAATATGTCCAAAACATGAAAACATGAGATACTTGAATTTTGATGTTTTTATATATATATATATATATATATAAACCAAAACATGTATGTGTGTGTATGATTGAGCTTAAAGTACTAACACACATAAACTCCTAAACTTAATATACCCAAGCTTGATCTTCAATAAGTTTGACTTGGTACACTTGCGGATGAAGCTTAAACTTGTATCTTTAACTTGAATTGCATTGCTTCACTCTACTATTCCGCCAACCTCCATATGATGTGATCGTTATGGCGCAATTCCATCCAACCTCTAACCTGTTGTTTGCCTAGAATAAATACAAAAACATAAACACTAGACAAATAACATTAGATATAAATTGTTTGCTAAATATCATCAAAATAAGAAGGCCAACAATCTCCCCCTTTTTAATGATGACAAACAATTTACGAAAAGGATATATGCATGAAAGGAAATGAATATATAAATTATAATTCACATGTATATAAATAAGCAAATGTATACTCACATTATTTCTCCCCTTTGACAACATCAAAAAGGGAACAAAAGGATAAAGAGAGCGAAAGCTCCCCCTATTAATATGCATGGGTGCGTATAAGAACAATAATAGAATAGGGAAGACTCCTCCTATCAAAATGACATATGGAGTGTATGTAATAAAGATCATGGCAAAACATGTGAGCAAGAAAAAAATACGCTAAACAACTCACATGCAAAAGAATAATAAGAACACATGTGTATATATAACATCATGAAGGGTGTTACAAAGATTTTAAGATGTATATATACAAACCAAATATTTATCATATTTACCCCCAAAGAGATAAAATGAGGATCCAAAAAGGCATCATTTAAAAAAATGTTTATGAAGGAGGATCCATGAAGGAAAATAATTTGCTTATATGTAGGGGGATAAGAAAACAAAATCAAGAAGGGATATTTTTAAAATAAATCATAACAATGTATGGATTTATGAAATCAAAAGAAAAGGAGCATGGGAATCATGCAAAATGTTTTCAAATAAAAACAAATCAATCAAATGAAATCATAAATTAAAATTTAAATCATAAAACCAAAACATCATTGATTTTCAAAACAAATCAAGAGAGGCAACTATATCTAGCTCTTGAGTTAGTATCAACACATATAAATATTTTAGCACTCGGTAAACAAGATTTGTGAATAAACACTCAATAAACCCGAGGGGGTTATATAAACACAAACCTCTCATCAAAAGCGAAACTAATAATCATGAAAACAAATGAATTGATTAATAAAAATTGTTTTCATATTCAAAAATTTTAAAGCATAATTTTCAAAACCAAGAAAAAAGAAAGATAAAAGCACTAAAATTCTTGGTTTAAAATCAAGTTTGTTTTGGTACCCAAATATTTTTGGTACCAAAAGGTTTAGGGACATGACCCCTATCTTTTAAGCTCAAAGCCCTAGGGTTATGAACCTGTTTGGGCGCATGTGGTACACTAACACGGTCAAAGCAATAACCACTCAAATAACCCTTTTAATTGTAATTTGTGCAATAAAAGAGATCCATTTGTTTTTATGGACTATTAGCTCGTGCATGGGAACCATTTGCAAACAAAGATAAATTATTTGAAACTCTTTGTAAATGTGACACATTATCAAAACAAAACTTTCCTAAGTGGTAATATCTACCACAAACATCATATTTAAAAACATGTGGTCTACTAGAAACATTTGGCAAACATGATTTTCTTTTCAAATCAAAACAATACTTGGCCAAATGACCAAAACGACCACAAAGATCACATTGATACACATGAGCATGCTTATGATGTACTTTTTGTGCATGTGTGTGTACATGTGATGAAGAAACTTGATGAGATATACAATGAGCATTAGAATTCTTATGTTTGTGTGCATCATAGCAAAATTTAGCAATATGGCCTTTTCGGCCGTAAATTGAACACTTGTAAACTTTGCTATATATGTGTGCATAATGAGTGGATGATTTTGCATTAGCTTTGGCACACATATCCACAAGTTTTTTATGATTAATAATGCATGAATTAAGAGTTGAATCTAAAGAGGTAATACGATTTTTAACATCATTCAACTCATTATTAGGCACATATGCATTAATATTAGAAGTAGAACATATATAGTTATTTATAAAGGAAACAGTATCAATTTTTATGTTCTCTACTTCTAATGTGGCATTATCTTTTTCATGAGATAAGCTAGTTATAGATGTGGTTAATTTTTTATTTTCCAAAATTAACATGTCATTGTTTTCTTTAAACATGGTATTTTCTTTTGCAATGACATCCACTTTTGACACTAGCTCCTTATGATCGGATTCTAAATTATCATGATTGTATTTTAAATCAATAAAATTATTTTACAATTTCTTGTAGGCATGCAATAATATCTTAGATGCACAAGTGAGTTCATCACTATATAAATCATTATCGGGTTCGAAACCGCATACCATACTAGGGTTATCACCTAGTGGCCGTGTGCATGATGAAGCTCTAATATTACTTGAGGAAGAATACGCCAGAATCTTTTGGATATCCTCCAAGTTACCATGATGTGCTTCTATGGATATTTACAATTTGTAAGCACTATCAAAATGAGCAAGCTTGTTAGAAATAGAAGAATCAAGTGCATTAAGCATATATTCTACCATAATCTTGTTCAAGGTAAACAATCTTTTGTCATTTTTACTCCACTTGGATTTTTCCATAGTGGGTACAATATAAATATTATCAATAACTCCCCACAAATCAATATTTTTAGATTGCATAAAAAGTTTAAATCTAGAAGCCCATTGTGCATAGGGAAAGTTAATGAATTTAGGAGCAACATTTAATTCATAGCCTAACAAAGGTGCACACTTCATGACCATGATAAATATATATGTGCAAGCAAGATAAAAATACAATCAAAACAAGATTAGCACAAAAAGATAACTTAGATCTTAAACTCAATGCGATTAGACCTTAAATCAAAGAGCACCAAGCTCTGATACCAATTAAAACTTATTAACAAATATATTCTTACAAGATAGATATACAACTAATTATGAGCAAGAATATGCAATATGAACAAAAGAATATATCCTAGCAATGAGATATACTATGAGATATATATACAAGGATATGAAACTAACACAAGGGTAAACAATTTGAAACTAGATAGCGGGCAAACTAAATAATGAGACAAAGACGATATGAGCAATGAGCACAAATAAGAATAAACACTGAAGCACACTCAAACACAATCAAATGATCACGGAGTTCGGACCTTCCGTCCTACATCTCCGCTCCCCACTCCCGGGGAGAAATCCACTACCATAACCGGATTTTCTACGTTCACCCGAATAACGTTTACACCTCACACTCGATTTTCTAGCTAACCAAAAACTTTACAATCAACACTCTTGTAATCCCACTGTAAAACCCCAAAAATTTTGAAAATATTATTATAAATGATAATAAATGAGTTTTATTATGATTGGTGATCATTCTAGGATGAATGGATCAGATTGGAATCGATTCGTAGTTTCAGCCTCGGTATCGCGAGTCTACTGAAAACTGATACTATTTTATTTTTAGAAATCTTTCTATTAATCAGATGAGCACGAGATTTACGCCATTGATCTTAGAATGTCAAGAATGTATTGTGGGTAAAGTTTCATTGAGTTCTGATGACAGAGACTGAAACACTATTTTGAGACGGTATCGCGTCTACTGACATCCATTGTATTTATATTTTTAATAATTTTTATGTTGACCAGATAAATATGAGGATTACACCATTGATCGTAGAATGTTGAGACGTTCTTGTGGGTAAATTTTTATTATTTTCTAAGAACGGAGATTTGAAACTTAATTTTTTAAATAATATAAAATTATAAATATTATTATTTTCCTTTTCTTTTCTTCTCTCCACCTACCCCACCTACCCGCTCCTCTCTTCTCCTATAAAAAGGGGCCCTCCCCTTCACTCTTCTCACATGGCAGAATGAAAGAAGAGAGAGAAAGAGAAGGGGAGAGAGAGAGAGGAAGAAAAGAAAGAGAAAGAAGAAGGGAGTTTTGGCAATTCGAAAAGCAGGAACAGATAGGGATTCCAATTTTAAAGATCAATAAAGGCAAGTTTATCTCTTTCCAAACTCATCCCCAGTAAATTTTGATCTTGATGAATATACATGATATTGATGAAAAGACATGATATTGATAAAAATTGATGAATATACATGATATTGAAGAAAAGACTTGATATTGATGAAAATTGATGAATGGAATATAAGACCAAATTCCTAAAGACATGATATTGCTAGCTAGAACTATAAGTACAATTCTACCGCTGGAAATACTGTCACTATTTTATATGTATGGTACTATTCATACATACGGTACTATTCATACGTATGACACTATTAATAAATATTGTTACTATTCATATGTACGGTACATTCATAAATACCATACTGTTCATACGTATGACACCATTCATGAGTACTATTCATACATACTATGGTACTATTCATAAATACCGTACTGTTCATACCTACGGCACTATTCATGAGTACTATTACTATTCATGCATACTAGGGTACCATGCATATGTACTGTTATTGTTCATACATACGACACTATTCATAAGTACCGATACTATTCATACGTATGGATACTATTTATACATACTGTTACTATTCATACATACAGTACTATTCATACGTACGATACTATTCATAAACACTGTTACTATTCATATGTGCGGCACTATTCATAAATACCCTACTGTTCATACGTACAGTACTATTCATGAGTACTATTACTATTCATACGTACTATACTATTCATGAGTATAGATACTAGTCGTAAAGTACAGTTGCTATTAGTAAGTACTGCTACTATTCATAATTAGTTATTATAGCAGATAGTCGGGGTTGGTAACCCTGACCATTTACTGGACAGTTTGGCCCAGTTTTATTTTCTGGAATTTGTTTGCGCCGTTTGTGACGCGATCGCGGAGTTTGAGCCGCTTGATGTTATACTTACAGTCATGAATATGACGAAATACGCATTTGAGTATCCCACGGGGATTATGACGAATTGAGATCTATTTACTTGTGAGTTAGTACACCGCAAATGAGACTGCGATGATACCTATTTGTCAATCCGCACGGTGATGCGATGATACATATTTGTCGATCCGCACTATGATGCGATGATACATATTTGTCGTTCCGCACTATGATGCGATGATACATATTTATCGATCCATACTATGATGCGATGATACCTATTTGTCGATCCGCGCGATGATGCGATGAGTTGGAAGAAGTTCAGAATGATAATATTATAAACTTGATTCTTTGCTTTCAAACTTTGCTAAGTTAACTCATGAAAGAGATAATGCCACACTAGAAGTAGTAGCTATTAGAAATGAATTTGATAATCATATATGCTCTACTTCTATTATCAATGATGTTGTGCATAATGATGATTTGAATCTTGTTAAGGAACGCATATCATGCTTAGATTCAACTTTAAAAACATGCATTGATAATCATAAGAAACTTATGGACAAGTGTGGTAAATCTAGTGCTAAAAAATCACCTACAAACTATGCACACTTGTATAGCAAAGTTTATAAATGCTCCATTTGTGGTCGTAAAGGCCATTTAGCTAAATTTTGCTATGTGCACACAAACATAAAAATATTAATGCTCATTGTGCATCTCATGTAGTTTCTTCATCACATGTACACACCAAATTTAATTTTTAAGCCAAGAATATTAGTACTTTTATTTTTATTTTTCTTGGTTTTGAAAAATTTATTTTAAACTTTTATGAAAACAATTCATTTTATTGGTCAAACTATTTTGTTTTCATGATTATTGGTTTTATTTTGATGAGAGGTTTGTACTTATATAACCCTTCGGATTTATTGGGTGTTTATTCTCAAATCTTGTTTACCGGGTGCTAAAATGTTTATATGGGTTTATACTAGCTCAAGAGCTAGATATAGTTGCCTCTCTTGATTTCTAAATCAATGATGATTTGATTTTACATTTTTGGACTTAAACTTTGATTTATGATTTTTTTTGGTTGATTCATTTTCATTTGAAAACTTTTTGCCATAAATCTATTTTATACATTGGGTTTCATGATATGAGACAATATGTTCATCTTGACATACTTATATATGTTCTCATTATCTCTTGTATGTGAGTGATTTTTGGCATATTATTTATGCTTGCTCACATGTTTGCCATGATCTTTTATTGCTTATATTTCATATGGCTTTTTGATAGGGGGAGCTATTCCCTATATTTGCTGTGTACTCACCCATGCTTATTGATAAGGGGAGCTTTCGCTCTCTTCATACCTTTGTCCCCTTTTTGATGTTGTCAAAGGGGGAGAAATATTATGAGTATACATTTTTCTTGTTTATATGCATATGAATTATAATTTATATATTCATTACCTTTCATGCATATATCCTTTTTGTAAATTGTTTGTCATCATCAAAAAGGGGGAGATTGTTGGCCTTCTTGTTTTGATGATGATTTACAAACAATTTACTACTAATGTTGTTTGTCTAGTATTTGTACATTCCTATATATTATAGACAAACAACGTAGTTGGAGGTTGGATGGATTAAGCCTACACGATCATACCAAGAGGAGGTTGGCGGAATTATGGAGTGAAGCCTTGCTATTCAAAGTTAAAGATCAAGTTCAAGCTTCATCCGCGAGATTACCAAGTCAACCTTATTGAAGACCAATCAAGCTTGGGTAAATTAGTTTTAGGTTTTATATTATGTGTGTTAGTACTTTAAGCTTAATCATATACACACATACACGCCTTGGTTTTAGTTTTGTATATATACAGTTATATATATATATACATATATGTTTTTGGTTTAATAATTTTCGAGTTTATATATGAAACAAATGAATAGAATTGGAAAATACTATTTTGTTTCATGTTTATATGTCTATATATGATTTTACCTTTAACAAGCTTATATTTAATGAAATCATATTTAGTGTTTTTGAATATATTGCATAAAATATGCAATTTTATGAAAATATTATATTTCTAGGTTATAGACTTCATAACTTTTGAATATATTGCATAAAATATGCAATTTTATGAAAATATTATATTTCTAGGTTATAGACTTCATAACAACATGTTATATCTTTTATATTATATTTCTAGGTTATAGACTTCATAACAACATGTTATATCTTTTATCAAGTCTATACAATCATTTCTAAAGGTTTTAAAATGTTGTTTAAGTCAAAATATCAATTTTTAGGTTTTCATGTTTTTGAACTATTTTGTAAAATAATGATATTTTTCATTTGGGAGGTCCTTTCTGATAACCAGTCGCTGTAGCATGTTTATTATCATGTCTACAATCATTCCCCAAAGTTTTATATTTTTTGGAATTTATTTGATATTTTTAAACAGGGTTTTAAAATCAGCAAATCGGTTTTTATATATGTCAGTTTTCGGTCGACCGAACCGGTCGACCGAACCTGAGTTCATATGCTCACTGGGCGACAGAGAGTCTGTCGGTCGACCGGTCCGGTTGACCGATAAAATTTTTGGTCGACCGATGAAATTTCTGATCGACCGACGATGTCTTTTTCAGCTTCCAACGGCTAGTTTTATTACCGTTGCTGGGACTGTTTTTGTCTTTAGACTTGGGATTTTCAGCTGAGGTTTTGGAGGATATAAATACTCTCTTTGATCTCAGTTTTCAACTGAGAAAAGAAGTGTTTTAAACAAAGTTTTTAAAACAAGGGTTTAGGGTTTTACTGTTTGTTTAAAGATTGGGTTTCTGTTTACAAAGGAGGAAGTTTTCACTGCAGATTGGGGGATTCATTCTCAATCCTCTTCATCCTCTTCTTTGTGTTTATAGAGAAGTTTTCCTAAACTCAACTCTAGCTTTTATTTATAATTATTTGTTGATTATCATTTCTATTAAAAGCTAGTTTTATATTAAGTTTAGTTGATTTGATTTTATCTCATTGTTACACACACCCACTTGAGCTTATTGTATTTGCATACATAGTATATTAGGGTTGTGAGAGATTGTAACATTGAGTTGTGCTTAATTGTGTTCTCATCTATTGTAGAGAACAAATTTATATTTGTTACATTGTGAGTGTTGTTAGGTTTTCGGTGAGCTAGAAACCGAGTGTGTTGTAAAGTTTTCGATGAACTAGAAAACCGAGTGTGAGGAGTGAACGTTGTTCGGTGAGCGTTGAAAACCGACACTTTGAGGTGTAAACGTTATTCGGGTGAGCGTAGAAAACCCGGTTGTGATAGTGGATTTCTCCCCGGGAGTGGGGAGCGGAGACGTAGGACGGAAGGTCCGAACTCCGTGATCATTTGATTGTGTTTGAGTATGCTTTGGCGTATTTATTTTTGCATTCATCTTATATTGTCATTTGTGCATTGCTCATTTATTTCATTCACTATCTTGTTTAGATTGTTTACCCCTTGTTTTAGTTTATATATCCTTGCATTATATATTTTTATCATATAGGATATATATCTTGTTGTTTATATTGTTTATCCTAGCTAATATATATTATTGTATTTCATACTTGCTAGGATAACTTATTAATTAGTTTTAATTAGCATTTAATCGGATTAGATTAGCATAAGACCCTAATCCCCCCCCCCCCCTCTAGGGTCTAACAGTATTGACTTCATGGGTTTCATCCGGCAAATCTTCATACAATTCGGTCGTATCCCTCGCAAAGTTAGCCGCTAGAAGATCACAAATTGCTTGCTCTTTCACCGACTTCTGTTGTTTAAAGTACAGGTTATACTGGGATAGGAGTAGGGCCCATCTCACTAACCACCAATTCATTAAAGCTGGTTGTGTCATGAACACCCGGATTGGGTTGACATTGAAAATAATATAGATCGTCTGTTCAACCAGGTAGTGTCGTATTTTTTAGATTGCGAATACCAAAGTGAGGCACTCCTTCTCGATCATCGGATACCGAGATTCATCCCCTACTAAAGTATGACTCAGATAGTACACTGCCTATTCGTGACCGTTGTCATCATTTTGTGCAAGTAAAGTACTTAATGAGTGGTTCGTCGCTTTGACATAAATCAAAAATGGTTTACCCGATTTCGATGCAACAAGGACAAGAGGATTTGCCAGGTATGCTTTGATACCTTCAAATGCTTTCTAAAGATATCATCCCAAATAAATGATACACCCTTCTTTGCAAGCTTGGAGAATGGTTGGCATTTCTCGGAGAGGTTCGAGATGAACCGATGGATATAAGCTAATCGTCCTTGCAATCCCTTGAGTTCTTTGAGATTTTTCAGAGGTTACAATTCATGTATAGCCTTCACTTTATCGGGATCAATATGGATACCCTTTATGGTGACGATGAATCCTATGAATTTACCGCTGGATATTCCCAAGAAGGACTTTGTAGGGTTCATCTTCAACTGGTGATTTCACATGAGATCGAACATCATCCTCAAGTCTTTAATATGGTCACCTTTGTTGCGGCTCTTCACTACCAAGTCATCAACATAGCACTCGATGGTCTTCCGTAGGTGTTCCTGGAAAATTTTTGTCATTGCTCATTGGTATATAGCGCCCGCGTTCTTCAAGCCGAAGAGCATGACTATGTAGTAAGAAACACCGAGGATCGTTCTAAACGCGGTATGCTTTTCATCGTCCGAGTACATCTTGATTTGATTATAACCCAAAAATTCATCCATAAAGGACATTCTCTCCAATCTGCATATGTTGTCGATGATGACATCCGTGATCGGAAGTAACATCTGTGGTCGGAAGAGGAAAATCGTCCTTTGGGCAAGCGGTGTTCAGGTCTCTGAAGTCGATACAGATTTTGATTTTCCCATTATTTTTAATGACCAAGATAATATTCACTAGCCAGTCAGAATGTTGTTCCTCCCTAATGAAGCTTGAATCAATTAATTTTTTAACTTCTGCCTCAATCACCTCCATGATCTGTAGACAAAACCATCCCTGTTGTTGCTTGACATGTTTGGCACCCAGTTTGATGTTAAGGCAATGGGTCGCTGCTTTTGGTTCAAATCCTGGCATGTCCTCATAATTCCATGTGAAAATATCGATATATTCCCTAATGAGGATAATCAACTCTTCTTTCTCATCTAGTGGAAGACTATCAAATACCAACTTGGGAAAACTCTTAGATCTATTATTTGAATATGCAATATGGTGATTAATTCGAGCAAAGAGAACCTCCCACCAAACACAAAATGGTCCAAATGAACATGGGCGACGAGGTCAATCCGGAACCCATATTCCTCTGGTTTGATGTTGAGGCGATGGGTCGATACTTTTGGTTCAAGTCCTAGCATGTCCTCGTAATTCTAGGCGAGAACATTGATATATTTCCTAATGAGAGCAATCAACTCTTCTTTCTCGTCTGGTGGAAGACTATCGCTGATGAATATGGGTTCCGAATTAACCTCGTCACCCATGTTCACTTGGACCACTTTGTCTTCAGTGGGAGGTTCCCTTTGCTCGAATTGATCACCATATTGCATATTCAAATGATGGATCCAAGGGTCTTTCCAAGTTAGCATTTGATCATCTTCCTCCATTATGGTGGGATCAACCGTGGTCATGTTCGACATTAGGTCTCTAAACATTTCTCTAAGGTTGATGTCGGAAACCTAATCTGTAGAATCTGACGAATATCTGTCTCTACTTGGCTTGAATAACTGGTTGATGACTTGCTAACAACATTCGTCATCGGACGAAGAGACATAGCCTAAACCCCTCTTATATTCGTAATAATTGTCGGGCTTCCTTTTTGGTACATAGGCAGGACAGGATGGAACCTGGATACCTTGACCAAAATAAAGATTATCACCGAACGTGAGGTTGTATCCTTGCTTCTTCATATAATCACGTGCTTGTGAGCTGTATCTAAAAAAATGCCGTCCGGGTCCTTCATCGTCGGTATTGATTTCTAAGAAGAGATTGGATGGAGGGGATGACTCACATTTATCAAAGATTTTTTCACCCCTTGTCTTTGTAGGTAGAACGAGGGTTGTTCCGAAGGAGTATTGGACACGCTTCTTTATCATGCAAGACAATCGAAGCGGCATGTGCATGTCAGGGTTATCATACAATTCCTACATTATATCATTAAGACAAAGCGAGTACTTTAAATCATTATTTATTACAAGATCGACAAGTTGTCAGTTATAACTTTTATCTAATAATTCACCACCATCAAGATCGATTATAAGAGGTTCAATGTCATTGAATACAAGACCTTCATCATAATCGAGCCTAGTTTCGATATCAGCTTCTTTTTCTCTATCCTTACCTAGAGCCGATGGTTCAGTATCAGATTCAGCACCATAAAGAAGGAAATCGATAAAGTAATTTTCTAACCCCATAAACAATTGCTTATCTGCAACCACCGTCTTGACCTCGTTATTAGTGTTAATATATTTCAGATACTGATGGAGGGTGGAAGGAACTATCACATTGTTATAGATCCAAGGTTGACCCAATAGAAAGTTGTAAGAAGTCTCTGCATCGATCATGTAACATGTGACTTCGGACTACAAATCTCCAAGCTGGCACTTCACTCAGATTTTACCCAATGGTATGGATCCACTGGTATTGAATCTATAGATTACAATGTTCATGGAAGCCAATTTGCTGGTAGGGATTCCGAGATAATACATCAATCAAAATGGCATGATGCTAACAGCAGAACCAGGATCGACTTGGATCTGGTTGATAACGCTAGAGCCAATGTATTCGGTGAAATACAAAGGCCTATCGTGTTTTGAATTCCTCACTTGTATTTCCTCCTTTGTAAAGGTGATACAAGGAAATTGTTTGGATGTCAGATTGCAGTGTTGAACTAATGACTCTGGCTCTTCAAGGACTTGCTTTATCTAACAATTTTCTTTAAAAGAGCTGTAAGATCTTTTTGATTTGTGCTTAAACTTTTCTTTTTGTTGATTTGTTTTGTCTTGTTTTTATAGTGTCCTCAAGCTTGTGATAATTGAGGGTTAGGACTAGGTAGGACTAGGTGTCACTCATTTATAAGTGAGTTAGGTTAGACGACTGGTGTCACGCTCCGCTTCCTAAAATACCATAGAATCGGAATATGAACAAACCCGCGACGTATTAGATTAAGGAGAATAAATAAAATAACTATTTCTCCTCAACCTAATACGCTAAGCGTCTGGAAATAAATACAATGCAAAGACACACATCCCTGATCACAGATAGCGAGAATATAATAGATAAACTCAGAACAAAATATCCATATCATAAGTGAATATCATCCAAGACATAATATTCGGGTCAATATACCCTTATACAAAACTATCTGAATGAAATACTAGAGAATATAAAATACAATGATCAAGCGGAAAAGAAAATGCTACAAAAGTAAGTTAAGACCATCGAACAACTAGAGAGAATAACTAAGCTTTGGCTTTTTCTGCTCGGTCTACAAAGCACTCCTGCTGAGAATATACTGGTTTTGGTACATCTCCAAGCTAGAATTGTTCTTCTACTAAGTCTGACGTACACCAGAGAAAATAGATGTACATCAGCGTGCATGGCACACGGCAAGATCCCACAAAACAAATAAAACAAATGAAAACCAAGCGGAAAATGATACGATAACAGAAATGACAAAAGAACGAGCAACTAGAAATTCAACCAAAATCAAAATGCAATCCATCATTAAAACGTGATACTCATAAAGCTAACAACATACAGTAACCAGGTTGAATACTAGTCATCCTAAAACTCAATGGTCCACATCTCACATAGAGTCAACGCTCATATCATCAGATAACTGACTGTTAATAAATCTCCTACGTATATACAATCCCGCTACACATGCGGCCAGAGGACTACACGTAAACTGTTTTCTGCCTGGTCCGAACTCAAGCAAAACTCGGGTGACGAATTAAATTCCCATTGACTAAAGTAATGTACACACTTCACTTTAGCCCTACAAACCAACCCCAGTGGAGACACCAACCACTAGTGCGAGACTGGAAGATACATCAACAGTCACATCTGAACACATGAACATTGACTTCCTCATCCCAACTCTTTTCGTTTTTCTAAGTCAACCATAATCCTCATTGAAACTCGGGTTCACCACCTAAACTCAGTCAACATACTCACACATGTCACTAGGTCTGTTCATGATGCATGAGATCACTAAGTCGTGAACTACTAAGGGTTCTCAAACACAATATGGACAATACATAGCAGACATGTCAAATACATTAAATAAATGCAAAACGTAAAATGTGATCATAAACAGTAAAAACATACATGCAGTCTGGTTTTATCAATTTATTGTTATCCGAATCTCAAACTACTCATAAAAATTATCAGCAACTAAATAATATCCAATATGACTACGGTTAAAACTGAAATTGAAAACCATGATTGTTTTACATATGAAATGCCATAGTCTATAACTACCCACACAAAATCATAATTACTTAAAATCCAAAATAAATAATTTTTTTACAAATAAAATTCCTTTAAATCATTATAATTATCAAAAACATAATGCTTTTGCCCAAAATAATTTAACAACTCAAAACGACCCATGTTCCAAAATAAATAATTTTACATTATCTGTTCTAACAATTATTCAAAACCAACCCTTTTTCCAACAAATCCTTTTCTCATCATAATAATTGTAAAAACATCTCAAAATAACCACTTTTACACAAAATAATTATTCCTTTAAATTACTTAGCATAATATCATTATTAAATATTAATCATCAATAAGCCACGTAGATAATAACAATTTACAATCTAATTTATGCAATTAATTAATTCACAATGGATCTAAAAATTGAAATGACGAGTCTAAGAAAAATGGATCTTGCCTCGGGGTTCGTCGAACTAATCGACGTTGACCTGCGAGTCCGCTGTGAGGCGGCGGTGAAGGCGCGAGATCTCGTTGGCGACGAGGGGCAGACAGGGACTGACCATGGGGTGGCTGAGCAGGGGTTGAGGTAACAACGGGCGGAGCTCGGCTGCAGTTTGGAGCTACAGGGATCTTGGCAGCACTTCGGGCAATGCTGAGGCTAGCGACGAGTCGGACAGGGCGGGAGATGGAGGCCGTTCAGGGGATCAGGGGTGCGCCGGGGTGGAAGATGGTGGAGGTGGGAGGAGGATGAAGGGGTGACGGCGCTCGGCTCTGCGGCTGAGCAAGCGGCGAGACATGAGGGAGGAGATGATAGTGTGATGGAGGAGGAGGGTTGAAGGTAGGCGTGGTGGATTTGTGGGTCTTGGTGGTGAGAAGCGGCCAGGTAGAATGTCAAGGGCGGTGGTCGGCTCGCTCTGTCGGCGACAGAGGCAAAAGGCATAATGTGTTTGGCAAGCAGATGATGCTCGACAACACGGACCGCTGGAGTCGTCGTGGGACTTGAGCAGCAGGTATAACGGAGAAGGAGTTGGGCAGTGAGATCCTGGCGGCACGAGGTGGAGAGAGGAGGAGGATGTGGTGGCGGCTAAATTCGAGGGGGGCTGGGTGATACGGCGAGAGTAGAAGGGGTAGTGGCGACGCTTAAGGATAAGGGAGGAGGCATGTAAGGGCGGCGCATGTTGAGAGAGAGAGAGAGAGGAGAGGAGAGAGAGAGAAGAGAGAGAGAGAGAGATGAAACAGGTGTGTGGCAAAATGAGAAACGAGGGGAGAAGAGGAAAATTAACAAAAAATATAAATATATAGGGCTAGGGTTTGGTATTTAAACAAAAATAATTAAAATAAATATTTACGGGTACTTAAAAATCAAACTAATTACGGAATAATTATCTACAATTAAAAACAAACCAGTTATATTAATACAACCGTTGATACGCAACTAAAAAATAATACTATAAATTGTACAATTAAACAAGAATAATCAATAAAAAATATAATTACTTATATTTAAAATTGAATAATTATAGAATAATTATCTACACAATAAAACATACAAATTGTACTAATACAACCGATAATATATAATAGTAAAAATAATATTAAATTATACAAATAATACGTAATTAATAATACAACGTATTATATAAAATAATATGTAATAATAATAATAATACATATTATTTAAAAATAATACATAATAGTATCAATAATACAAAAGATTAATTCCAAAAAATTTCACCATACAAAATTAATTTATAAATATTAATATCATTTAAATAAATATAAAATTTGGACTTTAAATCATAGGAAAATCAAGAAAAATACAAATACTCTTTTAAAAATCTTAATTAAATATTTTAAAATACTAGAAAATTATTTTAACTAGTATCGAAAATTCATGGTCCTTACAACTGGTTTTGGATAGATTTTAGGGTGCAACTTGCGTATCACTGCTGAATCAGATTGTGAATTCATGGGTGAAACCTCTGGTCATATGTGAGTACCCCCTTTCTTGAGAAAGAGGAGTGGACATAATAAGATTTCTATCTGAACCACTATAAAATCTTGAGTGTTCTTTAATTTGTTATTGGTTTGGATTTCTACTTTTATTCTTGTTATGGTGTTCATGCTAGACCCTAGAGGGGAGTGATTAGGGTCTATTGCTAATCTAATCCGATTTTATGCTAATTAAAGCTAATTAACAAGTTATCCTAGCAAATATGAAATATAACAAAATATGTGAGCTAGGATAAGACATATGAACAATAAGATATATCCTATATGATAAAAATATATGCAATGATATATTAACTAACACAAGGGTGAAATAAACATAAACAAGATAAGAGTGATAGTGTAAATAAACAATACAAACACACAATATGATCACGAAGTTCGGACCTTCTGTCCTACGTCTCCGCTCCCCACTCCTGGGAAGAAATCCACTATCACAACCGGGTTTTTTACGCTCATCCGAATAACGTTTACACCTCACAATGTCAATTTTTAACGTTCACCGATCAACGTTCACTATCACTCACAATATCGGTTTTTAATGCTCACCGATCAACGTTCACTCCTCACACTTGGTTTTCTAGCTCACCGAAAACTTTACACCACTAACAATGTAACAACTGTTGGCCTTCTTATTTTGATGATGTTTAACAAACAATTTACTTCTAATATTATTTGTCTAGTATTTATATTTTCGTATTTATCTAGGCAAACAACGAGTTGGAGGATGGATGGGATTGCGCCATAACGATCATATCAAATGGAGGTTGGCGGATATAGTGGTTGAAACAATACAATTCAAGTTCAAGATCCAAGTTCAAGCTTCATCTGCAAGTGTACCAAGATAGAGCTTCGTTGAAGATCACAAGCTTGGGTAATTTAATAGAGCTTCGTTGAAGATCACAAGCTTGGGTAATTTAGTTTAGGAGTTTATATTATGTGTGTTAGTACCTTAAGCTCAATATAATATACACACACACATTCATTGGTTTCCATGTATATATATAGTTATATATATACATATAAGTTTTGGTTTGATAGTTTTCAAGTTTTACTATGAAACAATTAAATATAATTATAAAACATATTTTTGTTTCATACTTACATGCATATATATGATTTCATCAATATCAATTTTATTTAGTTCAATGAAATCATGTTTTAGTGCATTATATGTGTATTTTGATAAAATACTACATTCATTGTTTATAGACTTCATAACAATAGTTTACATCTTTCTTCAAATCTATAAAATCATTTTGTAAATGTGTATTATCATGTCTACAATTATTTCTCAAAGTTTTATATTTTTTTGAATTTATTTGATATTTTTAAACAATGTTTTAAAATCAGAAAATCAACTTTCAAACCTGTATTTCATATGTCAGTTTGCGATCGACCGCTACGGTCGACCGCGCCTTTGTTTTTCCCTCGGGAGGCAGTAAAAACTTTCACGGTCGACCGCCACGGTCAACCATCAAGCTGTAAATTCTCATGATCGACCGCCACGGTCGACCGTCGAACTCTTTGGAAGTTTTCTCAGGTTCAAAAGTGTCTCGTAGTCGACCGCGAGAATTTCACGGTCGACCGTCGATAGCCCAACGGCTATATTAGGTACAGAATCATATTCTTGATTTTCTAGGATTTTTGTTGTTTTGTTTAGGGTTTTGGCTGTTGGTTTCTCTTCCTATAAAAACCCCTCAACCCCTCTTCTACCAATAAGATTTGGAGAAAGTTTTAAACAATTTTAAGAGGGTTTTACAGTTTATTTTATGTTTGGTTTTTGTTTACAAAGGAGGAAGCTTACATTACAAATTGAGGGATTCATTCTCAATCTTATTCATCCTCTCCTTTGAGTTTATAGAGAAGTTTTTTAACTCTTTTCTCTAGCAATTTTATTATTGATTTTCATATTCTTATTATTGCTAGTTTGCTATTTGAGTTAGATTTTATTTCACTCATTGTCTATACACACTCACTTGAGCTTATTGTATTTTTATACATAGTATAATTGGGTTGGTGAGAGTTGTAACAATTGAGTGTGAGCTTTCATTGTGTTCTCATCCATAGTAGAGAACAAACATTTATTGTATTAAGCTTAATTATGAGGATACACTTTGTAATACACTTATACACCGAGAGAAGTGTGTGGCGAGAGTCGGGGATCGTCCTAAGAGGAGTGGCGTCGGTTGACGAACTTAGGAAGATGTTGTATCCGAGCACTTAAGGAAGACGCGTCTAGTTCAATACTTGAGAGGGTGTAGAGTGGGATTACAAGAGTGTATTAGTTGTAGAGTTTTCGGTAATCTAGAAAACCATATTGTGAGGTATAAACGTTGTTCGGGTAAACGTAGAAAACCCGGTTGTGATAGTGGAGATCTCCTCGAGGTGAGAAACGGAGACGTAGGTCGTGGGGAACGACTCCGTAATCATATTGTTTGTTTGTGATTACATTGGCGCACTTATTTTTATGTTCATATCTTATATCGCCTTTGTATATTACTTGTTGATTATATTGCCCGCTATCTAGTTTAGATTATTTACCCTTGTGTTAATTATATATCCTTACATATATCTCATAGTATATCTCATTGCTAGGATATTACCCTTTGTTCATATTGCTTATTCTTGCTTGTAACATATTATATATTTCTCTTGCAAGAATAATTTATTAATTAGTTTTAATTGGTATAAAATCATATTAGATTAGCATAAGACCCTAATCAACCCCCCCCCCCCTTCTAGTGGTGCTCTTTGATTTAATAACTAATCACCTTGAGTTAAAGATCCAAGTTATCTTATTTGTGCTAATCTAGTTATGATTATATTTGTCTTGCTTGCATATATTCACATATATATCATGAATATAAATGTATTTCGTTTAGGCTATAATCCAAATATTGCTTCAAAATATAGAAATTTCCCTTATGCTCAATGATGCTCTAAATTTAAAATATTTGTTGAATCTAGAAATATTAACTTATGGGAAGTTATTGATTGTGCTTACAATGTGCCCACATTGGAGAAATCCAAGTGGAGCGATCATGATAATAAAATGTTTATAATGAACAAGCTTTTGTTAGAATTTTTACTTAATGCTTTTGACTCATCCTTTTCTAAAAAAAATGTTCATTTTAATAGTGCTTACAAAATTTGGAAATTCATTAAAGCACATCAAGGGGACTTGGAGGTAATCCGACAAGCTTTGGAGGATTCTTCTTCAAGGTCATGTGGAGCATTATGCATACGGCCACAAGAGAATAACTCTTATGTAGTAAGCGATTCCGATTCCGATAATGACTTATCTATTGATGAACTCGTTTGTGCATATGAGAAATTATCTCATGCCTATACTAAATTACAAAATAATTTTATTAATCTTAAAAGCAAGCACGTAGATCTGAAATTCGATCATGAGTCACTAGCTTTCAAGCTTGATATTGTTGTTAAAGAGAATGCTATTTTGAAAGAAAACAATGAGTTATTAAGTTTGGAAAATAATAGCATGTCTTTATCTATTACTAGCTTAACTCATGCTAATAATAATGCCATGATAGAAGTAGAAACTATTAGAAATGAGTTTAATTCATTTAGAAATGATCATGTTTTATCTACTTCTATTTCCAATGCTTGTATGCATAATCATGAGTTGAATCATGTGAAAAACCGCATATCTTATTTTGATTCAACATTAAACACATGCATTGATAATCGTAAGAAACTTATGGACAAGTGTGCTAATTCTAGTGCTATAACTTATAAATCACCTACACACTATGCACACTTGTATAGCAAAGTTTACAAGTGCTCCATTTGTGGTTGTAAAGGCCATTTAGCTAATTAAATTTTGCTATGATGCACACAAATATAAAAATGTCAATGCTTCTTATGCATCTCATCAAGTCTCTTCATCATATGTATACACACATACACCTATTGTTCATCATAAGCATGCTCATGTGTATCATTGTGATCTTTGTGATCGTTTTGGCCATTTGGTAAAGTTTTGCTTTGATTTAAAAAAGAATTCAAGTTTGCCAAATATTTCTAGTAGACCACATGTTTTAAAATGTGATGTTTGTGGTAGATTTGGCCATTTAGCGAAGTTTTGTTATGATTTTAAAAAGTATTCAAACTTGCCAAATTTCTAAAGTAAACCGTCTTTGTTTAAAGATGTTTCTTATTTGTGATATAATTTAAAAGAAAAATCTTTATTTACAAATGATTCCCGTGCACACCCACTTGGTCAACACAAATCATTTAAACCTCTTCATTGTACCTATTGCAATCAAAAAGGTCATGTGTATAATTTTTGTTTTGACCGTGCTAGTGCACCATATGTGCCCAAACGGGTTCATAACCCTAGGGTTTTAAGCTTAAATAATAGGCATAACCCTAGGGCTTTAAGCTTAAATAATAGGGGGTCATGTCCCTAACCAATCCGGCACCAAGAATGCTTAGGTACCAAAATAATTTTTCTTAAACCAAGAATTTTAGTGTTTTTATTTTTTTTGGTTTTAAAAAATTATACTTTAAACTTTTGAACATGAAAATAATTTTTTTTCATTGATCAAATTCTTTTGTTTTCATGATTATTAGTTTTGATTTTGATAAGAGGTTTGTGTTTATATAACCATCCAGATTTATTGGGTGTTTATTCCCAAATCATGTTTACCAGATGCTAGAATGATTATATGGGTTGGAACAAGCTTAAGAACTTGATATATTATTACCTCTCTTGAAATTCTTTTGTCAAAGATTTTGTTTTGAATTGTTGCTTTGAATTCACTATATTTTACTTATATGATAATATTTATGTGTTTGTACTTATGGATCATCTATTCGTGTCTTATAATATATTCTATGAGTAGTTTGATCAAGTTATACAAAGAAAATTTTATTCTTTGATCAAACATTGTTTTTGGACTCAAATCTTGATTTATGACTTCATTTGAGTGATTTGTTTTCACTTGAAAACTTTTTTCATGGTTCTCATGTTTTTCTCATTCCTTTGTTTTCATAAATCTATTTTTATACACTATGTTTTTATAATTGTTAATGAGACACTATTTTTATATTGACATATTTATATGTGTTCTCATTGTCTTTTTGTATGTGAGTGATATTTAGCATATTCATATATGCTTGCTCACATATGTGTGCCTTGATCATTATTGCATACATTCCATAAGGCATTTTGATAGGGGGAGCAATCCCTATATCTTTCTATGTGTTATACTCACACATGCTTATAGGTAGGGGAAGCTTTCTCTCTCTTTTATCTATATGACTTTCCCCTTTTTAATGTTGTCAAAGGGGGAGAAATATTGTGAGTATATTCTTTCTTGTTTATATGCATGATATATTATACTTTGTATATTTATTTCCTTTCATGCACTTATCCTTTTTGTAAATTGTTTGTCATCATCAAAAAGGAGAAGATTGTTGGCCTTCTTGTTTTGATGATGTTTAACAAACAATTTATTTTTAATATTATGTGTCTAGTGTTTGTGTATTCGTATTTATTCTAGGCAAATAACGAGTTAAAGAATGGATGAGATTGCGTCATAACGATCATATCAAATGGAGGTTGGCGGATATAGTGGTTGAAGCAATGCAATTCAAGTTCAAGATCCAAGTTCAAGCTTTATCCGTAAGTGTACCAAGATAGAGCTTTGTTGAAGATCACAAGCTTGGGTAATTTAGTTTAGGAGTTTATATTATGTTCGTTAGTACCTTAAGCTCAATATAATATACACACACACACATTTATTGGTTTTCATGTATATATATAGTTATATATATACATATATGTTTTGGTTTGATAGTTTTTAAGTTTTACTATGAAACAATTAAATATAATTATAAAACATATTTTTGTTTCATACTTACATGTATATATATGATTTCATCAATATCAATTTTATTTAGTTCAAAGAAATCATGTTTTAGTGCATTATATGTGTATTTTGATAAAATACTATATTCATGGTTTATGGACTTAATAACAATCATATACATCTTTTATTAAGTCTATATAATTATTTTGTATTATTTCAAAACATGATTAAGCTAAAATGTCAAAACTCATATGTTTACATTTTTTATGTTTTAGACTATTTTGCAAAATAATGATATTTTTCATTTGGGAGGTCCTTTTTGAAAACCAATTTTTGTAGCATGTGTATTATCATGTCTACAATCATTTCTCAAAGTTTTATATTTTTATGAATTTATTTGATATTTTTAAACAAGGTTTTAAAATCGGAAAATCAACTTTCAAACATGTATTTCATATGTCAGTTTGCGGTCGACCACTACGGTCGACCGCGCCTTTGTTTTTCCCTCAGAAGGCAGCAAAAACTTTCATGGTCGACTGTCACGGTCGACCGTCAAGCTGTAAATTCCTACGGTAGACCATCACGGTCGACCGTCGAACTCTTTGGAAGTTTTCTCAGGTTCAAAAGTGCCTCGCGGTCGATCGCGAGAATTTCACGGTCGACGGCCAATAGCCCAACGGCTATATTAGGTACAGATCGTATTCCTGATTTTCTGGGATTTTTATTGTTTTGTTTGGGGTTTTGGCTGTTGGTTTCTCATCCTATAAAAACCCCTCAACCCCTCTTCTACCAATAAGATTTGGAGAAAGTTTTAAACAATTTTAAGAGGGTTTTATAGTTTGTTTTAAGTTTGGTTTTTGTTTACAAAGGAGGAAGCTTACATTGCAAATTGAGGGATTCATTCTCAATCTTATTCATCCTCTCCTTTGAGTTTATAGAGAAGTTTTTTAACTCTTTTCTCTAGCAATTTTATTATTGATTTTCATATTCTTATTATTGCTAGTTTGCTATTTGAGTTAGATTTTATTTCACTCATTGTCTACACACACCCACTTAAGCTTATTGTATTTTCATACATACTATAATTGGGTTGGTGAGAGTTGTAACAATTGAGTGTGAGCTTTTATTGTGTTCTCATCTATAGTAAAGAACAAACATTTATTGTATTGAGCCTAATTGTGAGGATACACTTTGTAATACACTTGTACACCGAGAGAAGTATGTGGCGAGAGTCGGGGATCATCCCAAGAGGAGTGGCGTCGGTTGACGAACCTAGGGAGAGGTTGTATGCGAGCACTTGAGGGAGACACGACTAGTTCAACACTTGAGAGGGTGTAGAGTGAGATTACAAAAGTGTATTAGTTGTAGAGTTTTCGGTAATCTAGAAAACCGTATTATGAGGTATAAACGTTGTTCGGGTAAACGTAGAAAACCCGGTTGTGATAATGGAGATCTCCTCGAGGTGAGGAGCGGAGACGTAGGTCGTGGGGACCGAACTCCGTAATCATATCGTTTGTTTGTGATTGCATTAGCGTACTTATTTTTATGTTCATATCTTATATCATCTTTGTATATTATTTGTTGATTATATTGCCCACTATCTAGTTTAGATTGTTTACCCTTGTGTTAATTATATATCCTTGCATATATCTCATAGTATATCTTATTGTTAGGATATTGCCCTTTGTTCATATTGTGTATTCTTGTTTGTAACATATTATATATCTCTCTTGTAAGAATAATTTGTTAATTAGTTTTAATTAGCATAAAATCGGATTAGATTAGCATAAGACCCTAATCACCCCCTCCCCTCCCCCCCCCAATATCTAGGGTCTAACAACAACAAATGATTTGTTCTCTAATACAAGACGATAACTCAATTAAGCACAACTCAATGTTACAATCTCTCACAACCCTAATATATTATGTATGTAAATACTAAAAGCTCAATGTGGGTGGGTGTAACAAATAGATTAATCAAATCTTAAACTCAATATAAAACTAGCCTTAACAAAATGATAATCAAACAAATAGATATAAAGCTAGAAATAGAGTTTAGAAAACTTCTAAATAGATCTAAAGGTAGAGGAAGAATAGTTGGATGCTCAAACACCAATGGTTGATCTCCTCAAGCTCTTGTGAAATTGATTTCACAAAACAAACTCTCAATTTGCTTAAAAGCTTTTTAAACAAAACTTAAACCTGTGAAATTGATTTCACAAAACAAACTCTCAATTTGCTTAAAAGCTTTTTAAACAAAACTTAAACCAAAAATAAACCCTTATTAATACTTGTTTAAAACACTCCCATTGTTAGTAGGAGAACTGAAGGCAATGGGGTATTTATACCCAGTCAAAACTTCGGCAAAACCCCCACAAAACTGACCAAAAAGCTCACACAAAAACATAGCTGGAACTAGCCATTAGAGTGCAACGGTCAGATCAGCGGTCAACCCTGGAAAACTGGCGGTCGACCGCGAGCAGATAAAAGGCAAAACTGGGCTCTGGAAAGACAGACGGTCGACCGTGACGGTCGATCGTGAAACTCTCTGGACTGTATCCGGTCGACCTCCACGGTCGACCGTGAGCCGTCGATCGTGAAACTCTCTGGACTGTATCCGGTCGACCTCCACGGTCGACCGTGAGCCTCTGAAAAACTTGCTGAGTCTCTGGACTCATGGGCGGTCGACTGTGGCGATCGACCGCAAACTGACATATGAAATTCCAGGTTTATAAACAGTTTTTTGATTTTAAAATCCTGTTTAAAAATATCAAATAAATTCTAAAAAATGTAAAATTTTAGGAAATGATTGTAGACATGATAATACACATGCAAATAGTCCAAAAATATCATCATTTTACAAAATAATCCAAAACATAAAAATGTAAACACATGAGTTTTGACACTTTAGCTTAACCATGTTTTAAAACATTACAAAATAATTTTGTGGCCTTAATAAAAGATGTATATGATTATTGTTAAGTCCAAAACCTAAGAATATAATATTTTTACAAAATTACATATTCTATGCAATATATTTTGAAACATAATAGAATATGAAACAAGTAAAAATGTAAATAAATTTGTTTGTTGTTTCATATCTATGTAGCTAAACCAAAACACAATAATAAATATGAAAAATGTAATTTCATATTTATAAACATGAAAACTATAAAATCATGTATGTATATATATAACTATATATATACATATGTATATATATATATATATATATACATAGAAACCAAAACTAAAATGTGTGTGTGTATATAATTGAGCTTAAGGTACTAACACACATAATATAAAACCTAAACTAAATTACCCAAGCTTGATCTTGATCTTCAATAGTTTGACTTGGTAATCTTGCGGATGAAGCTTGAACTTGGATCTTCAACTTGAATTGTATTGCTTTATTCCATAATTCCGCCAACCTCCTTTGGATATGATCATGAATGCGCAATTCCATCCATCTTCTAACTCGTTATTTATCTACAATAAATAGAAAATCATAAATACTAGACAAACAACATTAGTAGTAAATTGTTTGTTAAACATCATCAAAACAAAAAGGCCAACAGTTCACTCACCCAAGAGACAGATATTTATAAAATGATACAATGAGAGTCCTAGCAAAATAAACTTAACCATTTGGCCGACTTCCACGATCGTCTCTCGGCCTTAGGGGAAGGAGAGCCCTAGTCAACTCTCAAAAGTTCTAGACATCTGATTCCTTAGTCGAATTACAAGTCATTGGCTCTTTATCAAGGTAAGCCCAAGGCACGACAGATGGTCGAATCCTCCAGTGCAAGTCAACCATCATGGCTCATTACAAGACTTTGGTACCTTATCAGGGATAAACTCAATGCACAATCATAGAGGACTCAGCCCCACCGATTCATCAAGCTAACTCTCTGGTGTCGACACCAAAGGCGATATTGGTCGACACGAGAGATCTTGACCTCCCATACGAGTCGACATCTTTATATCGACTCAAGAGACAGTTATTAGCTGAGACGAGATGACATTCCAACCAGTCGGACAGGCCGATATTCCTAAGTCGACGCGAAAGGTGGTATCGGTCGATCCTATCGTAAAGGACGACCCTACTTAGGGCACTCGACCACTCACTAGGCAATTCTCAGAAGCAACTAAAGGGACATCGTCTGCTACCAATTAAATTGAGAATTTGATCCCAACTCTAAGTCTCTATCTCAGAGCATATGTCAACATTCCCGTCCACCTCGGACAAGCCTTATCTAGATTTTGGCCTGATAAGGTCTCCATGACTTGTCAGCTCAATCACTTCTCGGAGAATGCGGAGACACTCTCTCCCATGCCAAAGTGACTTCCCCTCTAGTCGCCAGTCGACACCTGTAAAGTGAGGGATGATTCAGTATGCCCATGTGCCTTCTGCTACGCTATCAATCACTTACTGGAGAATACGAAGACACCCTCTCCTGTCGCCAGTCGACGCGTGTGGAGAAAAGGATGACTCATCTTCCAGCTTACACTTTATCACCGCCATTTGCAGGGTTGGAGTGACCATTCCGCGATTGACATCCTCTTTATATACAAAGGCTATTCGCCAGAGCGAGAGAGGAGGTTAGCAATCTAAAACCCCTTAAAGCATAGATGACATAAAAACAAGAACACATAGTTCTTCGTCCCGACAGATGATCTCGCGTAGATCCTCTGGGCACGCACCTTACCACCTTAAAAACCACATTGGTTCTTGACTCCCTTCTCCACTTGAGTTTCACTAACTTAACCGTCGGAGGAATCACGGGGAAACCGGTCCCCGCCCTCTCACGTGTTCTTCTTGTCTGTGCAGCATGGACATCAAGCCCTCGTTCGAGAACTAGGCATAAAGTCAGAGAATGGCTAAGGTATTGATAAGAGTAAATTGAACGATTAAATAATGTTTATATTTATTAAATAATTATTTATTTAAATTTTCACTGACATCATCCTTCATCAACCCGCGACCATCCTCTTCTGGATTAATTGGTTGTTTGATATTGAGCATCAACAGTTTTGATTTTATTTCTGCTGTAAAATTTATGTTTTAGCGAAAATCTATATCAAATTTATTCACCCTCGCTCTAAGCCTGCTCTAGGCTTGCATCTCAGTTCCAACATGTATGTCTCATCCTTACTCGTCCCTCTTCATCCTTTCTCTAGAGGCTCTGAAGGAATTTTTCCCTGTATACGTTGATGGGTGTTATGTCCAATAATTAACTAAATTCCTATCTTATGCCTCACCTAAAAAAGGTAAGAGAAAAAGAAAATTAATAAACTCAAGTGCTAAACAATGGGATTGACCAAGGTTTACAGGGTACATTCAATTTTCTTGTTTGAAAGTGACGCAGCGCGGAAGTAGTAGCATCGGAATCCATCAATGACAATCTTCGAATCCACGAAGAACTTCGAATCCACGAAGTAAATATTAAAGAAAAAATAAAATTTTATTAATTAAAAGTTATGTTTCTAGGACTTACAAGGCTCTACTTAAATAGAAAAAGAAACAAAACTTCTATAAGGACTCAAACTCCTATAAGGACTCAAATTTTACCAAAAATAGTAAAAAATTTCCTAAAACATTAAAACTCCTAAAAAGACTCCTTATGACTAGGAAAGTCCACCGGTCAAATATGAGATCAAATCAGATTTATTTCCTAATCAACACAGACTCCTAAAACATTACTAAAAATAGTAAAAACGGACAAAAATATAGATATCTCTCAAACCGTAAGGAATTTGGCGAAACGGAGGAAGTAAACTGAACCCTTACGGGTCGGCTTGGTTGGCTCCGTCTCGTCGAGATAGTTGATTTTCATATATAATTTGTCCAATTCCAACGTACGGTTTGAAAGTTATGGTTGTTTCTTTGTAGCAAGTTATTTTCCTTGATCGGGCTCGCGTTTGAGCTTGCGACTGTCCCACTTTGACATAAACATATTTGTCGTGGGTTCTACATCAGAAAGCAATATATGCCCTCCCTTGGCTATACAGTTAACAAGACATTGGAAGTCTTTGATTAATTACAACTGTATTGGAGTCTAATAAATCAAAGTAATTAACCAGTTAAGCTTGTCTTATTCATGTGATTAAATATGGAATAACCCATAAGCTAAGAGATTGACCATTGTTCAAAGTCGCCAATAGGATTGCTTAATTTCAGTGATTGGGATTAACTAAGTTTCTACAACAAGCAATATTAGCATATTACATATTTTTGTACGTATCACATGCACGGTGCAATTAGTGATTGAAAAGGCATTACATTTGCTTCAAACAAAAATATAAAAAAGAAGACTTAGTCTACTCCTTGTGCTCATAATTCGTAAGAGCAGGCTCACAAAGTCCTCAATAGCGAAACACCAAATTGTCAATGGTCTTTAAAAGCAGCCAGTTGTTAAGTTTCTGCCCATGTCTCCTTCGCTCAACTGGCAGGGGTTATACTTTGTGGCAACCAATGAAGTAAAGCTTAAAATGAGACTCTTGACTATTGACTCAAACATTATAAATGCATTAACTAAGAGCGTAACTAATTAGTTCCTTCATTAGCTAGCATAAAATTACTATCTTCTTTGTTATGATTGGATGCGCAGAGAGAATGCTTAATTTCTCATTAATCATAAGATTGTATCCTCTCTCTCTCTTTTTCTCTTTTTTTTTCCCTTTTTGTCCATGAAAATAAGCGTTTATAGCATTACAACATAATCTCAGGCA
>NC_033794.1:125529922-125552944 GCF_001876935.1 Asparagus officinalis
TGAGAACAAATTAACAACTCCATAATCATAAGAATATGTCTTTAATGTATGATCATGATTTTTGTTTTGAGCAAAAAATGATAATTAGTGCTATTCATAAATAGTGACGGAGCTACATAGTGTCTACTGTTCGCATAACGCGCTATCAGATTGCTTATTTATGAATATTTTTACATGTATATATTACTTAGGGTACAAATGAACTAATAAGTTAAATATATTGAGACACTACTAGGACATAATCCTGAATCAGTTGCTCATGAATGGTACAATGTGAATGAATTGCCCTTGTCATATATGGCTGAAGAAGCAGACTCTTCAAAAGATTCAGGCGCACTTGAAGAAGTAGACCTTTCAGAAGAATATTCAAAGCCCATTTGAGCGCACCCAGCTTAAAACTGAAGGAGAGTGATGGTTACAGTTCGATTGATGCCTTACTGTGTTTCCATTCAAATAATTTACTGACAATAATCAATGTTAATGTTGAACAGATCTTTTGCCACAATTATGCGCGTGCTAATGAAATTTCCAAGTGGCCGGAGAAAATCCACGAGTAAATTTGCTTACTAGTTAGAGATAATTCTAAACACAAATCCTATTCAAACTATTCAGACAGTCATCTATTATCATGGAATATTAGAGAGCAAGTTACAAGTCTACGTTATTGTAAAAAAATTATGCACCACTTGGAAATTTTTATCCTGTCTAACGTTACAAGTTTGGTTAAGGATAAGATCAAACTCAGCTTTTTTACCGCATGCTCGATCTCAACGCAGCCCACTCTTAACATTCAAACGACTTTAATAAAAAGAGAGAACATAATTTAACTTTTGAGTACAACTACGTCTAGCCCTTATATATTTTTGGAGCCACTTGATAAAGATATAAGTACAAATCCATCAATATTAATTCCCTTAATATGACATTTTAGACCTATTTGTTTATTTTTATTTCAGAAATATAGTTTAACGCGTCGATCTTAATCATTACGAGTGATGCTAGCAAAATTAGGACCATACTATATATAGTTTTTAGTTTATTCCCCAAAGTATCAGTATCATCTCAAATTTAATCATTCACAGCGACTAATTAAACTAAACAAGCAGGTAGTGCGTACACACGTACATAACAAAATGTGGATGATCGTCTTAGCTCCAATCTCATGTTTTCATAGTATCAATTTCTATCTTCCAAGGCGCGTGATTTAATTAACCGCAAATAGAAAAACTGTCAAATATTTTTCTCTTCACAGCTTTCTATATTTTTAGGTTGCTAATTAAAAGCACTAAATAATCGGAATTAATCACCCTATCATGAAAAGCATATCAGGCTATACATACTAGCGCCGAAAATATCACAACTCAAAACGCTTTAACGAAACGGATGCCTAGCTTTCATTTATTAGTTCTTCCATAATGCTAATTTACACTTGCAATGATCAGTAACGCTAGCTGTGCACACGTTAAAAACAATTTCTTTTAAAAAGAGAAAGAAAAAAAATTCCTATAGAAGACCTACAAACTTCTTCTTCAAAAACCTTGACGTTCCCATCACTTGATCCAAATCCAAATCCCTCTTCCTCTTCACCACCATCATCGATATCTTCATCACCCGCGCCTCTTGAGATGTCAACACCAAACAGCCTCACGACCTTCGCTGCATCCCCCCCTCTCGCCGGCCCGTCGGCACCCCCGTCGGACACTCGACGTACAGCTTCCTCTCAGCACGCCGACATCCCTGTCCCTTCAGGAAAACCTCACCGTGTCCCGGCCACCAGCCCCTTCTGTCCTTCACGAACCTGCTCCACCCTTTGGTCAGCCACGTAGCTCTGCGCCTGCTGTTCAGTAGGAGTACCTGCAAACCTCCACGCCTTCCCGCTCCCCGGCGTCCTCAAAGCTCACCAGCGCGCTCTCCCGCCCTCCGCTCCCGGCAGCGCCGGCAGGTGCCTCTCCGCGTGCTGCTTCGGTATCACCAGCCTGTTCTAGCTTCCCCACGTCGCTCGGCACGTAACGTCTTGTCGAACAGGATGCTCCTGCTTAGCGCTAGCGCTACGCCGCCGCCGCCGCCGTCGTCGGTCTGCAGCGGCCGCACTATCATCTCTGCTTGCTGTCGGCTGCTGAATGCGAGCGCTGCCCTGGCGGAGCCTCGTCGGCGTAGGTGTGTTTCCTGAGACAATGTCGACGACCTCGCTTTGAGATGACGCGGCCAGGCAACTCGAGCTCGGCGGCGTTCGGAGGGGTTGGACGCTGGAAGGGGCTTGAAGTTGGCATGCGGCGCGTCGTGGCGCGCCGGAACGCTGGCGGCGACGTCTGCTAGGAGGCGGGCGGCGTGCTGCTGCTGCGAGTCGAGGTGCGAGCCAGCACGCGCTGGTGCTTCTCGCTAGATCTGGGCGCTCCCAGCGGGCCGCTTTGGGCCTGGGGGACGACCCCCTTGTACTGGGAGGAGGGGAGCTTCCTTGATTCGGCCTCCGGCGCGTCGAGTCTCGGGTCGAGGACGACGCCTGGAGCCCGCCCGCATGCCCATGCGCTGCAGCTGGGGCGGCTGGTGCCAGGGGGTCTTCACCGCCGCCGCTGCTGCTGTCCATGGTGTTGATAGTGGTGATGGTGGTGGTGGAGTAGTAATATGAACGAATGGGGTCGGTAGGGAGAGAGAGAGAGAGAGAGAGAGAGAGAGAGAGAGAGAGAGAGGGTAGAGAGAGACGTGGAGGGGTTGGGAAGCTTGTGGAGGGATATAAATAAGGAGGGGGTTTGGATTCTTTTTTGCTGTGTTTCTACGGTAAAGAGTTCTTCTATATACTATTGGCAGTGGATCAATCCAATTTGTATAGATTAATTAGGGGATATGAGTACCAACTAGATAATTAACTATTATAATTAAAAGCATTGATCTGTCTACTACTTGTGTTGGAGAGGGTCTACGTTGTTAATTAGTACCTATTTTGGTCCAAAAGAAAGCTGAAAACGCAACGCCGCATTTTCTGTTCGAAACAAGAATCTATCAAATTTGTTTGTTTCGCCCAAATTTTTTTAGAAATGGTTTCCAAAAACATCATCATATCACATTTTCAAGGAAATCCAATTCTTCATATTTTGTGTGGAAGTGGGTGGAAACCGCATATTTTTATTACCCCTATAAATTATTGGAAACCATGTTTTTCCAAGAAAAAAGCCATTTCCTAAAGAGGTGAATTCATATTCTTAGTTCCAAAACAACTATTAAACTGTTGTGAATAGGATTCCACCAACCTTATCCATGTGAAATAAGCAAAAATTAAGGTTTTCAAAATTGGTCTAGGAACATAAAGAATTTTTTTCTTGGGCATCAGAAAATGTTTTCTATATTAACGGGAAATGAAACAAACATGCATATGAGAAATTACTTTATTGTCATGTTTTTCAGGAAAGCTTCCCTAAATAATAAGTTGAATAAAGATTTTTTTTGTGTGAATGTTAATGAAACTATTAGTTTTATATATATTGAACTTTTATTTTTCATACATCTAGATAGAACATTTGGACGCATATCTACATTTCAGAATTCACAAATGACGAATCTTAAATTTCTTTAGTTGAATTATCAAACTTGGATGAGGACTTTGAGAAAAAAAATTAAAATTCTAGATTTGAAATAACAGAATAAGAAATTAAAAAAAAGCTCAATGATATTCGTTTCTTCCCTTTCTTTATGTGATAGGGCCGGAATTAATTAGAAAGAGGATTAATAAAAATGGAAAACCTAAACTCAAGTACATGAATAAAATCCATTACGAAGCTAATGATTTCATAAAAGATCATAGATATGAAAGTTGTATTTAACTTAGTTTTTTGAAAATTTTATATTGATTACAGAAAATTTATTACTTTTAGTTTGAAATAAATTTAACACTGCATGATTCTTACTTGTTCTTTATTTTAATTGGAAACAAATCACAATTGTATATCTTACTTATACTGAAAAACTAAAATCTGTATATATCTAAAGGGTTTGACGTTTATAAGGTGACAGATTATTTAGAAAAAAAATATCAAGAAATAGAAGTGTGTGATTCACACTTGATGTGACTTATAAGATAAGTCTTATCATATGGTTATTTCTTGATAATTTATTTAGTAAAATGAATCGTCATCTCATACTTACTATTTTCTTCATTTTAGTTTGAAACAAATCACAATTGCATGTATTACATAATAAACAAATCACAATTGCATATATTACATAATAAGCTAGTATTGCTGAAAAACTGAAATTTTTATTGTTTTATCTAAAGGATTTGACGTACAATTGTAAGGTAACAGATTATTTAACAAAATGTCATTTTGTACTGGCCAGATCATGAATTAGTAATTGCATCCAATCTCCGAAAAAGTCCCAATTGTTTCAAACTTTCTATTTTTTGAATGGGATATTAAATTATCAAGAAATACAAATATGAGATTTACACTTGATGTGACGTTTATACAATTAGTCTTATCATATGATTATTTCTTGATAATTTATTTAATAAAATGAACCGTCATCTCATATATCTACTATTTTCTTATTTGAACTATGACAATGTTGTTATTTATTGAGATTGTCAACCAAGAGGAAGATTCAACGTGGGAAGAGAAATCAGAGATTATGGTTTTCTAGGGGAGAAGGAGCTGAGCAATTGGGTATGGAAGTGGGGCCCAAAGTGAGGGCGTTCACATGAGTGTGGAGCCCATTTCTTAGTAAGTGCATCCCCCCGAACTTCTGCTGCAGCTGCTCAACGCTGACACTGCTGAGCATCATATATATATTGGATTTGGCTTATGATCTCTCTATGATGTTTTCTATTTTCTATGGTTTTTCTCATTTATATTTCAGGTTCCTATAATGTTATAGGATATGGGAGATGTGGGAGGAGGATATGGATAGATATTATGACCCATGTTGATACAACCTGACCAACTGTGAGAGGATTCTGCATGTGTGTGTGTGTGATTGTGATTGTAGGGTTTCAAATTGACAGAGTTATTACGTACATACCTGTGCTTCAGAAAATAATTCTTTTTTTTTGCACATTTGGGCATGTGTATTGATTTTTCGCTTGCCTCTTCATCAAATTTTAAAAGCTTTGCATTTACCTTTGTTTGGCAACAATTAAAGTGAAGGATTGCTAGGAAAAGTTAACTTCTCCTTAAGGGCCCGTTTGTTTCATTTTTTTTGAAGGAGAAAGTTAGAGGAAAGCTGCCAAATCTGACAAAAACTGTCAGTTTTGGCAGGCTTTCTTGCAAAAACGCCTTTTTTAGAGGCGTTTTTGCAAGAAAACCGGCCAAAACTGACAGTTTTTGTCAGATTTGGCAGGCTTTCCCCTTCCCATTTTTGCAAACAAACAGCCCCCAAAAACGCCTTTTTTAGAGGCGTTTTTGCAAGAAAGCCTGCCAAAACTGACAGTTTTTGTCAGATTTGGCAAGCTTTCCCCTTCCCATTTTTGCAAACAAACAGCCCCTAATTAAACTGTCAAACACAATCAATTCACACATGGTGTAAATTGAGAGCTAGCCCTTCTTACCTTGTTAAACATAAAAATTGGAGGACCGGTAAGATAACCTTTCTAACTGGTTAAATGAGTTAACCCTCAAATTGAGGAGGTTTACAAATCCACCTCCCTGAACATTAATTAAGAATTTAACCCCTTTATTTATATGGGAAGTCGTTATAATTCTCACTTTCTTAACTCTACTAATTAAAAGATCATAAGGGGCTGTTTGGTTCGCTATTATAAGGGGTGAAAAACTCAGAAAACCCCTCCACGTCAGATTTTTAGCCCTCCACATCAGCTTTTTTGTTTCCGTCCATTTCTTTGTGCCGCTTTGGTTCGCTCAAATAGAAGAGGGAAAACTCTGCTGAAATCGCCGCCAACTAAGATTTTTTTCCCTCTCCGATTTCCTTCCCCAACCAAGTGAAATTGATGAAAACTCTGCCACGTTAATTTTTTTTCCTTCTCTGCTTTGTTTACAAAAGTTTTTCTTTTTTTTCTATGCGAACCAAACACAAGAAAAATAAATACATTGGTTTCCCACTATTTTTTATGTGCGAACCAAAGCAAAACAATCTATTTCTTGGAAAAGTTTGGAAAACTCAAAACTTGTGTTTCTTTACATGGAATAGCATTTCTCTATATCAAGGAAACGAACCAAACAGCCCCTAATAATTAAAATAAATCTTACCTACCCGATTAACCAATGTAATCCTTTAAAGTAAGAAATGGACTCACTAGGTAAATTATTGAGCTAAATCTCTTACTTCGACCTTTTTTGCCGAACATGGCCTCGTGGGAATTGTTATATGCCTAGTGTTAGATTTACGCGAGATGTAACATTTACACTTTCTAATACATAAATATATTTGTACAATATTCTCACTTTGGCACCGTGTGAATATACTTTTTCAATCATAATCATCTATAACTTGACAGTTACTATTCCTTCCTAATGTATATAAAAATCATGCTTCTCTTGAATCATACTAGTTTCAACTTTTCATTGTGGAAAACTATACCCGTCTACTAATTAAATGATAGCTAGTAAATCACCAATAAATAATAGATAGTTTTCGTAAAAATTGAATTTATTGTACTTATTATGACAAACCCATAATCTAATTAGAAGCGGACAATTATTATTATTAATCTCTCTACTGCTATTTATTTACAATAAAGAATATTTGAGCTTGTCCCCTAAAAAACATATCACGTAAGGAAAATGATAGGGGCACACCCCCAACCACCACTCCAATCACACACTCTCTCTCATTTGCTACAGTACACCGAGCCCCACATGAGATTTTAAAAATTTAAAATCCCATGTGGGGCGCGGTGCACTGTACGCAAATGAGAGAGAGGATATGGTTGGAGTTGTGGTTGAGGGTGTGCCCCTAGTGCCACTCATCACATAAATCCTCAAAGTCCTCATATTTTTCCTTGCAAATTCCTTGATTTGAAAGGTAAATGATGTGAAAGCGCACATGAGGACACTCATGCACGCACAAGACCAAGCCATCGTAAATGACATATAGGACCAACTAACTATTCAAGGTAATATATAGTGAGCATATGGAGCTCCGCGTTAATTGGCCCCATACACCATGATACCAACACAAAAGAGCATGGGACAGTAGTCCTAACGTCCTGTGCTGATCCAATCCCCACATATTAACAACAAGATGATCTGGGCAAGGGATAATAATATAAAGATATGGAGGATGTTATGGGAGTGAATGAAATTATGAGGTTAAGTTTATTCCAGGCTAATCCAGCTTTTTGACTATTTTGGCAGTAGTAGGAACAGGAATGGGCTAGAAGACAACGACCTGTATATTCGTTGGTTTTAGAAATCATGGGCCTGTCCTCTGCGCTAGGTTCACATTGAAATGTCATTGTCCGTGTGCTATTTGATTCAAAAACAGTGTTGCGTGCGTCCTCCATGAACTGGATCAAATCTGTCGATTATTGGCTTAGACGCATGAGATGCCGGTTGGGAGTAATAAACATTGGCTAGTTTTCTACAATCTAAGGCCAATAAACCTTATAAAATTAAGATTTGTATGTATCGTCCCCACTATGTATAAATAAATAGTGAGGACCCCGTTGCCTTTAATCGCTGTTGTCTATTCACTACAACAAAGTTCGCATCTCCTGTTGTTTTTCTAATTAATAAACTACACAATTCTGTGTGGTGAGATTGGAGTGCGACACAAATTAATTGTGTAGATAGAGCATATGTGAAAAGAAACGCTTGATAATTGCCAGTAGATGGTTATGATTCATTATATTATATATACTCGTTCTCACTCCTCACTGTTCTCACAGGGTTGGGTTCAAAATAAGTTGTCTGTTATTTATTTATTTTTTGGGACAATGGACAGAGTTCAAAACTTTAGGGACTGTTTGGTTTGTTTCCCATGTATTAGGAAATACAATTCTAGGTAAAGAAACCCAAATTTTAGGTTTTCCAAACTTTTCTAAGAAATAGATGTTGGATCTAAAGAAGAACTTGAGATCTAAAATCATAAAGGCATGATTAATTCGAAGAGATTAACAATAATCATAAAGAGCGGAAGCTTATACCTGAATCCATAGATGAACCTGAGATGGGTTTTGGATCTTCTAACCTTAGGGTTTTCTCTATAGCCGAATTTCTCCTTTAGATGGGGTGAAGAAAATTAGAGAATGTAACCCTAGATTAGGGACCATAACCCCTTATTTATAGATGTTGTACTTTTATAATTTGGCCCCTCAACAAATCACAATTACAACCTGATATCTGTACATATAACCCCATGACTTATTTAAATACCCATTAACCCAACTTGATTGATCATAATTAAAAAAAAAGTGGCGGGCTCTCCAGTGGTGCATGTTAGCAGGCGTTTTTTCCTCTGCTAACATACACCCCCGCCGAGTTCTTGATGGTGAAAAAAAAGAGAAGCAGTAGCAAAAAGATTCTTAGCGTTGGATTACGAGAATCAAATCCAAGTCTTCTACCTTCTGAGGATCATATTGATACAAGAATCAGTGAAGATGATGAAGATTTGGGAATCATGGCGTCAACGGGGCCTAGAGGTGAAAAAATGAAGAAATCAATGGATGAAATCCTTAGATCTGCAAATTTTCTTGAAGATCCAAAGCCTCAGATGCCAGTTGGTCTGCGATCTCGTCAACTCAGTAAGTCTTCGACTTCTTGTAAAGATCCGAGTAGTTCTCATCGATCTTCTTGGGCTGATGATGAAGTTTTTGAAGTCGAATCTCTTGATTAGCAAGGTTTAGATCATTCTCAAGGCTAAGATCAATCATTTCCTGTTTTGACTCCAAATTCTAGTCCTGTTTCATTTCCTCCTAGTGAAAGATTAGTTCAAACTGATGCTGATAAATCTCAGAATATTCAAAAACCTGGCAAATCCATTAATGATGAAAATGAACTGCACTTGAACACAGAATCAGCCAATGATCCTGTAATTGAAGTTAAAAAGAGCTGGCTTAGTCTATTTGCAGATAATAGGAAAACAGGAAGTGGAATGATGCTGGATTTTATCCCTCCTACTTCTAAAGAATCTGTAATATTTGAAGAAGAGGAATGGAATGAGGGTAAATCCTTGTGGAAATTTTCCCTCATTGGACAGGTCCTAGGCCTGAATGCAAAATTCAAAGCAATGGAGATGTTTGTCAAGAAAGCTTGGGCTCCATTGGCAATCCCTGAGGTTTTTCTCCTAAAAGCAGGGATATTCTTGTTTAAGTTCAATTCAGAGCAAGAAATGAGTAATATCATTGAAAGTGGTCCTTGGTTCTTTAGATCTAGGCCACTTCTCTTAAAGCATTGGTCAAATGATGATAAAATTGAGAGGAATTTTGATAATAAATATCCATTGCATGTGGATTCAATTACCAGGCTTAAGACTAAATTTATGGAGTGCTAAGTGCTTAAGCAAAATTGTTAGTGTAATTGGTAAACCAATTGCCACAGACAAGCACACAGCAAACAGGCAGAGACCTGCCTATGCCAGGGTTCTTGTAGAAGTAAAATTGCCATCAGAACTTCCTGATCATATTACTATTCAATGGCCAAATGGAAAATTGATAAAGCAAAATGTCTTCTATGAATTTAAGCCTAAATGGTATGATCATTGTAAACAGGTTGGGCATGAAGTTGGCTTCTGCAAAAGGAAATCTAGGTCACTAAGATGGGTTCCTAAACAAGTGCAAGGAGCTGTTGGTAATCCTCAGGATAATGTGGTTGTTGAAAATTCTGGAAATAAGGATTCTATGGCAATTGATCAACACCCTCTGGTTATTGTTCCTCCTGTGCAATCAGATCAAACTTTCCAGCAAGGAACAGAGCCTTTTCCTATTCAGTCTTCTGCAAAAAACCTGAATAGTAGGAATTCTTCTGCTAGGGATAAATAATGTGCATGTTGTGCATGTTTTGCAGACACAGAATAGTCTTGAAGGCACAGTTGGAAATTCTGATGGACAATACTGAAAGGGCTGGAACAACATTCTGAACCTATTGGAATGCTCAGATCTGTGCATGTTGCACAGGCTCAACAATCAGATTCTGGAAGGAAGGAAAATCTTGATATCCCCTGGACACTGAGTCAAAACAGGAAATCAAAAAGTAAATCTATAAACTCTTTCTCTCCTTTGACAAATCTGACTGATGGAGTTTATCCCTCTGCAATTGATAGGGGGGTTCAAATTTATGAACCTGTCCTTTTTGGAATGTTAGGGGATTAAATAAATCCCCTAAACAACATATGATGAAAAATCACAGAATGCAATATCACTTATCATTCCTAGCCCTTCTTGAAACTAAGATTAAGGATGGAAATGTTCAATCAATTGCTAAGAAGATAGCTAAAGACTGGAACTGGTTTTCAAATGGGAACAACAATGATAAAGCCAGAATTATTATTCTATGGGATCCACATATTATGGATATCCAAATAAACAGTTTTTCAGCTCAGCAAGTGACATGTGCTGTTAAGTCCACAGTTGGAAGATTAAATTGTATCATATCCTCAATCTATGGTTCGAATCATATAGTAGCCAGGAAAAATTTATGGTCAAAATTATCTCAGATCTATCACAGCATAGGCAATGCACCTTGGTTTATATGTGGAGATTTCAATGCCATACTAAGCAATGAGGAGAAGCTAGGGGGCTCAATGCTTTCTGAAGCAGATACTAAAGATTTTAATCAGTTTATTAAAGATTATAATCTGTTGCATCTCAAAACCACTGGTTGTTTCTTTACTTGGAACAATAAACAGGACTCTACTACAAGGGTATGGAGTAGGCTTGACAGGGCTTTAGTAAATGATTCCTGGTTACTAGAACATAATTCGAGCCATGTTGAATTCTTATCTCCTTATTTCTCTGACCACTCTCCTGCCCTGGTGTCTATATATGAGGATAATGTCAAAGGTAAAAAAACCTTTTAGGTTTTTTCGAATGTGAGCCAAGCATGAAAATTTTCTCCCTACAGTTACAGCAGTATGGCAAACTCCCATTGAAGGATACACAATGTTCAAAGTGCACACAAAGCTGAAGCTTCTAAGGAATGCACTAAAAGATCTAAACAAAAGGAGCTTTTACAATATCGGTGAGAAAGTCCTCAGAGCCAAATCTGAGCTTGAGAATGTCCAAAATATGCTTCAACTTGAGCCTCTTAATTCCACTCTTATTAATCAGGAAAAAGAGTGCATTAACTCTTATAACAAGCTCTTGGAATGTGAATTATCCTTCTATCAACAAAAAGCAAGAGTTGCATGGTGTCTTCAGGGGGATAGAAGCACAAAGTTTTTTCATTCTGTTATAAAGACAAACAGACACCATAATAGAGTTATGGTCCTCTATAACAGCTTGGGGGAAAAAATCACTGATGGTGATGATATTGCTGATGAACTCATCTCTTATTTCAAGAATCTAATGGGGACTGCTATTTCAACCACCAAGCCTAACATTAACATAATCCAGAGTGGACCATGCCTTACTGATATTCAAGCTAGGAATCTATCTAGTCCTGTTACAAAAGAGGAAATCAAGCTGGTTGTGTTCTTTATTCCAGAGAATAAGGCTCCAGGACCTGATGGCTACAGCTCCTCTTTTTACAAATCTACTTGGCCTATTGTGGGGGAGGATATTACTTCAGCAATTGAAGAATTCTTCAAAACTGGAAAACTTCTTGGAGCTGTAAACTCTACCTCTATTACCCTCATTACCCTCATTCCTAAGGTACATTGTCCTCAAACTCCTGCAGATTTTTGACCAATTTCATGTTGCAACTGTCTATACAAATTTATTTCAAAAATCCTTGCAAATAGACTACAAACTGTTGTTGGCTCTATCATCAGTGAAGCTCAGAGTGCTTTTGTTAAGGGTAGGAAAATTTCAAATAATATCCTGTTAGCACATGAGCTTGTGAAGAATTATGGAAGAAAACAGATATCCCCAAGATCTATGCTTAACATTGATATAAGGAAAGCATTTGATACAATCAGTTGGGATTTCCTAGAGAGCTTGCTGAAAGGATTGGGTTTCCCTAATGATTTTACCAACTGGATTATGGCATGTATCTCTTCTCCTAAATATTCTATCTCTCTTAATGGCTCTATGCATGGATACTTCAAAGGGGAAAGAGGGTTGAGGCAGGGAGATCCTCTGTCACCTTATCTGTTTATTATAGGCATGGACTACCTCTCAAGAAACTTGAATATGCTGAAACATGATAAGAAGTTCAAGTTTCATCCTAAGTGTGGTAAGCTCAAGATTACACATCTCACCTTTGCTGATGATCTCCTCTTGTTCTGTAAAGGGGATTTTTACTCAATCCAAAAATTATATCAGTGTGTCAAAGATTTTGGAGTCACTTCTGGCCTTGAAGCAAATCTCTCAAAATGTTCTATTTTCTATGGAGGAGTTAAGGATTTTGTTAAAGCCTTAATACATGAAAGCTTGGGTTTTCCTGAAGGTATCTTCCCTATAAGATATCTTGGTGTTCCTCTAATTTGCAAGAGATTATCATACACGGACTGCACTCCTCTTTTCTAGAAAATATCCAATCAATTTCAAATCTGGATGAAACAGAAACATTTGTCATATGCTGGTAGACTTCATGTCATAAAAACTGTTATTCTGTGTGTTCAAATTTTTTGGACTTCAAATTATATTCTGCCAGTAAGGGTCCTGCAGAAGATTGATGATTTGTGTAGAGATTTCTTTTGGGGTAAAACAGATCTAGTGTTTAAATCACCACTGGTTGCTTGGGATAAAGTTTGTAAAGAGAGGAAACATGGAGGTCTGGGGATTTTTTCTGCAAACATATGGAGCATAGCCTCTGCCTTAAGGACCATTTGGTATATACATATACACAAAGAGTTATTGTAGATAAAATGGATCCATGGAAACTACTTAAAGGATACATCAATTTGGCAAGTTGCAGTGAGAAAAGGTGATTCATGGCTATGGAAACAGCTGCTCAAAGTTAGGGATAAAGTCATTGCAAATTGCGGAACTGTAGATGCTTTGAAGCAAATTATCAATTCCTGTCATAGAAACTCAAAAGTGTGTCTATCTAAGCTTTATTCAAAAATTTCCCCAGCAGCTACTAAGGTCCCATGGTTCATAACAGTGTGGGATAATATGAGCTACCCAAAGCACTGTTTCATTCTGTGGCTTGCAGTGCAGAACAGGCTACTTACAAGAGATCGATTGCTCAAAAGAGGAATCATCACCACTGGCCTCTGTTGCTTATGCAATGATAATGTTGTTGAATCCCGAAACCACCTCTTTTTTGAATGCAGCTTCACGAGTGCAGTTTGGAATGAGATTATGAATTGGCTTCAATTCGATTGGAAGACTTGTGAATGGAATCGCTTGCTGGATTGGTTTAATTGCAGGCTGAGAGGAAGGGGCTTTAAGCAAAAGGTGAAAAGAATGTCATTATCTTCTACTATCTACAGGATATGGGGGGAACGCAACAACAGACTATTTGAAATGAAATCCAGGAGTATAGAACAACTCATCAAGGAGATCAAGATTGATATCATGACCATCATACTTAATGGTTCATATCCAGCGGGGAAAAAAGAATGGCTTATATCACTATAATCAACTATAAATTCTTAACTGATCTTAGTTTTTCTTTATTTTAGTTGTTTTCTTAATTGATTTTTCAGTTCATATACTGAATATCTGATGTACAAATACTTTCCATTTGGTAAATGAATATAATTCTTCATTGACCAAAAAAAACTTGATTGATCACTTTAGTGGGTTATCCTAAAAGATAGCAATACACATTGATTAATTATATGTGCTCATAATTAGATTTATTAGATTAAATCTAACAATCTCTCACTTGGGCACCATATGATTTCTTAAATTGTGTATAACCTTACGAGCTCAAAATTGCTATCACTGAAAAGGTATTTCCAAACAATCTCGTCCATTGACTATATCAATATAGGATCAAAGCAGCCTTTGTCACATTTATCATGACTCGACCCATCAATAGTCACATATACCAATACAATCAAACGACATAGATCAATCAAGGATATGCAGCATAAAAATTACATGCAATGTGATCAGTATATGTCTATTTTCAACTGGTCCTCCTTTAGTGAGGTCAAAACCAAACATAATATAGCAGAGTGTCTTAACTGAATACTTTATTCTGATCAGACAATACAACCAAACATAAAGCACCACAAATACAAACTCACACTAAAACATAATATCCTCAAATAATACCACACCCATATGAGCAATATGCTCATGAAAGACCTTGGGTGGCAATCCCTTAGTAAGAGGATCAGCTATCATGGAGTTTGTCCCAATATGCTCTATGGATATCTGTCCACTCCGTACCCTTTCTTTCACAACCAGGAACTTAATGTCAATATGTTTTGACTTAGTTGAGCTCCTGTTGTTATTGGAATACATTACTGCAGATTTATTGTCACAATATAACCTTAGTGGTCTTTCCATATTTTTCAAAATGCGCAGTCCTGTGACAAAATTTTGCAGCCATATTCCCTGATTGGATGCATCATAGCAAGCTATAAATTCAGCTGCCATAGTGGAGGAAGCTACTAGTGTCTGTTTGATATTTTTCCATAATATAGCTCCTCCTGCTAATATATAAATGTAGTCTGATGTAGACTTCCTGCTATCTTGGCATCCAGCAAAATAAGAGTCCGAATACCCAATGACCTCTAATTGTTCTGATTTTCTGTATGTGAGCATGTAATCTTTTGTTTTCTGAAGATACCTCATAACCCTTTTGACTGCTATCCAATGATCCATACTAGGGTAGCTTAAGTATCTGTCTAACATCCCGACAATGTACGTAATATCCGGACGCGTACATACCTGCACTACAAGAAATTACATCTTTAACGAAGGGATTTCCCTTCGTTAAAGAGCTGAAAACCTTCGTTATTGTATGCTAACGACGGGGGAAAATCCCTTCGTCACCCGTTGTTGAAGCCCTCTTCGCTAAAGGGTCACGAAGGGATATACTACCCGTCGTTATAGAGTCTATAACGACGGAACATATTACCGTCGTTAATATTTACGACGGTAATTATCACCGTCGTTACCATCAGTAACGGGGATATTTTCCCGTCGTTACCATCAGTGACGGGATATTTTTCCGTATTTACTGTTAGTTACGGGGATATTTTCCCGTCGTTACCATTAGTTACGGGGATATTTTCCCATCGTTGAAGACTAATTAATGACGGTTGGATACCGTCGTAAAAGTCCTCATAATGGGTAATTAGTAACCCATCAACGACGGTGCTTTCCCTTCGTTGATGAACAAAATACGGTTTATAAAACCGTCATTATAGACTACAAATTTCTAATATACATCAATAATAATTTTTTCATTCATAGGCAACTATCATATTATTCTCAACCAGACACTAAGATTCACAACACAAATATATTAAAAATACCCAATAATGAATAAAAGGGAAAACAAAAAATTCCATTCATTAATAACATCAATAAATAAAATTACACCATCCTCAAATATTCAATACTAATAACAAGAGTTAATATCCTAATCGTTCCAAAGAAAAATACATGAAACTATCTAAAACTAATTAAAATAAAAGTTTGTGGAAGACACATTCTTTCATCTCTAATCATCGTCAAATTAAAGAAGACTCGAGCTACCCCCCTCCTAATCTTGCATGGATAGCCTGAAAAATTTTAAAAAATCACATAATTAAGAAATATTAATGAAGCAAATATTATCTTATTAAGTAAAAATCATATTTTTTTTAGTGCAAGTAGTCAATCATAAAAGTATATAAGAGATTTTACAAAAAATAATTACCTAATCCTGCACACGTTCTTGAGTTTGAGGAGCCAATGAAGGTGATTGTCTAAAAAAAAGTTCTTGCATAGCTTTCACTTGTGACTCCAACTCAGACATCCTTTGTTGTTGTTGCTCCTGCTCATCTAAGCGTTGTTGAAGCATCTGGTTCTTTCTCTTTTCTTCTATAACCCGTGCTTCCAGATCAGATCGACTAGGGAGCGGTCCTCTCAAATCTTTCAAAGTAGTCCCACCACCAAATACAGTGATGTGACCATGAGATTGCTTCCCCCAGATTTTCTCAACTATCTCAATGTCAGAAAGTGAAGGGTTTGCTTGTTTGACTTGAACAATTTCATCCTATAAAAATTAAATTCGTATGTTAGTACTATATAATGCATCATTATCAAACTTAAACACATATTCTACTTACATATTTATCTTGATCCCCATTTTCTAGTGTTTCATTAGCTTTCTTTCGAGTTTCATGAAACATTTTTGCCACATCAGGTGGATTTCCTGACTTGCCACCCTTATTCAAATATTAAATAAAAATGAGTACAACATCAAACTAAAAAACAAAGTAGTTATAAATAAATAAGAAATTAGTTTTGAATGTATACCAATTCCCACGCAATTTGTCTAAAGGATTTGCTGCCCGTGTGGTGGAGCATCTTTCTTTTGCCTCTGTTAAGTGTATTTTGTTGGCTTGCTTTCTATACATCAAGATTAAAAGATAATTTTAACAATCCAACAATATACATGGAACAAATTAATTAATAAAATTAGGAGATTAATACCTGGAATTTTGAAGAAAAATAATGTTCCTTAACTAGCCAATCCCAGTCATCAACACTCACTTCTATAGGTTTATTTCTAAGTGCAACTTGCAATGAATTTTCTTTCACATATTTCCTGTGCATGTCACCACGCCACTTATTCCACAAATCGCGCAAGTATCTCATTACTGACTCTCTCTTTTGCTCCATGTCATCAGCATCAAATTTATCCTATATCAAATTTGAATCAAAATTTAATTTATAAGAATTAAAAACCAATTGTAAAAAATTAATTTTCAATGTACCTTAATGGATGCCCACATATGATCTTTATTTTGTTGTGGTATTTTGGCCCAATTCTCAACAGCTACTGGGCAAATATTTCTATCTCGAATAATAATTCCAAGATATCGTGAAAATTCTGGTTCAATAGCTCTATTCTGATAAAAAGTAATGATTTTTTTCTCCCCATGTGACAAATTATTCAACTTTAGACACTTATTACTACCACGAGGTGGATTTTTCTTCCTTTGAGAATTATCAGCTGCATACATCATATCATATGTTAGAAACAAGATATAGTTAAAGAAATTGATAAAAATATTTCTTCTTGTAATTAATAAAGAATATACCTTCTTGTCGAGATTCATTTAGTATTACATCATCACTTTGCACTCGATGATTATTTGATTCTGTAAAAATTGAGCAATTATTAATCCAATCATAAAAAATAAATTGAAAGATAAAAACAAATAATAATAAATTTTAAGTCTCATCAACCTGCAGAATCATCATTCTCTTCATTGTTAGTATTTGCACTTCTCCTGCGATTTTGTGCAAAATTCTCCTCTTCAAAGTTTTCTGAATCAGCACTAAAATTTGTACCCATATTTTGATCTTGTATTGGATTTTGAATATTCAAGTTCTTGTCATGACAAGTACGGAGTTGTTCCCTTCTTAATGAATTTTCTGCAATTGCTTGAAGTCGCTTCCTAATTAATGACCTGGGTGCTAGAAATTGTGCCTTTTTGCTTTTGGAAGTGACTTCTTGAGTTTTCATTTTCCTGCTATGAAAAGGAATTTAAGTATTACACACTATGTATGAAACAAATATCAAAAGAGAAATGAATAAAAGAAGAAGATATCACGAAGGACAAGCATAACAATAAATACATAATACACTAATGTAGAAGCACTTGCTGCAATGTCAAAGCCACATCCAAAATATGAAGAAAAGAACATCATATGTCTAAAAAAGGAATAGTTATAGTGAAGATACAACTTAAATTTTATCTCAATAACACAATATCATTTGTGTTCTATTCTTTAATTAAAGCGTTCTAATTCTCTGCTTGAGTCTTTTTCCTCTTTTTTGAAGTTGAGACCGAATTTACAATAATTGGATCAATATCACTCCTTCTCAAATTGATATAATCATCTTCCAATGATGTTGATGCAATAGCCTGAGCATCAAATGATTCATCTTGCAAATAAGCTTCAACTCCATCGTCTGTTATCCCACAATCATCTGTATCTGGTGGCATATCATAGGAATCACGGGGTTGTGCTTTAAGAACTACATGCCAACCTTCATTGGCAATATCCTCAACATAAAAAACTTGTGATGCTTGGCCAGCAAGTATAAAGTGGTCATTCGTCTTTAGCAAGTGTCGGCAGTTAATACTGATAAATCCATATTTGTCTTCTTTCAAAGCGGTCCCTTTTCCTTTGCCGTGCACATCCCACCATTTACAACGAAATAGAACAACCTTTCTTCTACCAGGATACTCTAATTCGACAACTTCAACCAAAGCACCATAATAATCTATATCTCCACCATCACCAGCATCACCAACAACTGCAACCCCACTACTTTGAGTTGACAAACAATTATCTCGACTTTCTGTATGAAATCGATGTCCATTTATGACAAATCCAGTAAAACATTTAACAATCTTACTTGGACCACGAGATAGTGAAAGTAAGTCATCATCTTCTCGATAACTCTGATAAACCTAAACAAAACCAAAATATGATCAAGTCATGGAACATGTAATAAAATGAACCAATCAAGATATTTAAAAAATAAGGCAAGATATATACGTACTAGAGCTTGGAACCACTCGATAAAGTTCTTATCCCAATCTTTATCATCATAGTGATTTGTGGGTTCTCTCACGAATTCATTGTAGTCCCTACATTAAAATATCATAAATATGATTAACGTTGACTAACTATAGTAAATTTATTAGTAGAATCTTAAACTTTAGTGACTTACTCAATGTGTGGTTGCACTTCATCACAGTTCTTTAGAACATAAATATGAGCTTGCAACCACTCACGTTCATCAAGGTAGCGGGTGGTGGCAGCACCCAATGCCCGCCCACTATGTCTGAAAATAGATAGTTGTGCTTCATTACATTCTCTATTGTCATCTTCATAATTTCTTTCAAGGCGATTAAACTTTGTCTCGAAGCCTTTTAGATATCTTGAGCAAAAAGTCATGCATTCATCTGCTATATATCCTTCAGCAATTGACCCTTCTGGACGTGCCCTATTTCTGATATATGACTTATAAGTATAAAGCTGACGCTCCACTGGGTACATCCATCGAAATCGAACAGGCCCTCCAAGTATGGCTTCAGATGCTAAATGAACTACTAAATGCAGCATAACATCAAAAATTGAAGGTGGAAAAATCTTCTCAAGCTTACATAACGTAAGTGGAATCTGCTCATCAATTTGCTTAAGTTCATCCACCCTTAATGTCTTGGCACATAATATAGTGAAGAATATGGAAAGTTCAATAATTGCTTCACACACTTTTGCATGAAGAAGGCCACGAATCGATACAGGAATCAAGCGCTGCAAAAGAACGTGACAGTCATGACTCTTTAACCCCAAAATCTTACGCTCTTTAAGATTTACACATTGAGAAATATTGGATGAAAATCCATCTGGAACTTTTAACTCCTTTAGAAATCGACAAAATTTGCTTTGCTCTTCTTGGGATAAAGTATAACAAGCTGCTGGCATCACAAGTTTATCTCCTCTCTGGATTGGATGTAACTCCGGTTTTAAACTCATTGCTTGTAAATCGAGACGGGCTTTGATATTATCCTTTGTCTTTCCTTTAATGTTCATGATTGTTCCCAGCAGACTATCACAAATATTCTTCTCAATATGCATGACATCTAAATTATGTCGCAATAAGAGAGTTCTCCAATATGGCAAATCAAAAAAAATACTTTTTTTATTCCAATTATCTCCCCGTCTTTCGTGTGATATTTTAATTTTCTTCTCTGGATGATTGGTCAAGGTGATCCCTATAAGATCTTCCACCTGCTTAAGGATGTCATCTCCGGTCAGCTTCGGCGCTGCATACCCTCTCTCCCTAGTGCCATCAAATGATTTCTTATCCTTTCTCCAACTGTGATTTTCATCAAGATAGCGACGATGCCCCATATAGCTCTGCTTGCCTCCATATTTTAACCTGATAGAGTGAGTGTGCTTATTACAACAAGGACATGCTAATTTCCCCTTAGTGCTCCATCCAGATAAATTTGCATAAGCAGGAAAATCATTAATGGTCCAAATTAGTGCTGCACGTAAAATGAAATTCTGTCTCAGAGATACATCATATGTTCGAACGCCTGAGGCCCACAACTCCTTTAGTTCTTCTATCAATGGTTGTAAGTAGGTGTCAATAGCATCTCCAGGACCAGTTGGACCAGGAATGAGCATAGATAAAATAAAATTAGATTGCTTCATGCACATCCATGGTGGTAAGTTATATGGTACAAGTAAAACGGGCCATATGCTATAAGAAACTTTTGAATTTGTGAAAGGTTGGAAACCATCACTTGCAAGACCGAGCCTAACATTTCGGGGCTCTTCGGCAAAGCTTTCATGTAGCTCATTAAAGTTTTTCCAAGCCTTAGAGTCAGCTGGATGCCTCATCACTCCGTCCTCAACTTGTCTTTCATGGTGCCATCTCATATCAGAAGCTGTCTTCGAAGACATGTAAAGCCTTTGCAATCGTGGCTTAAGAGGAAAATATCGCAATGTCTTTTGTGGTATTTTTTTACCATTTGCCTTTCGCTTGATCTCTTTTCCATGTTTATCAAGTTTCCATCTAGAAGCACCACATCTCTGACACGTATCAAGACCTTCTTCATTTTTCCAAAACAGCATGCAAGAGAATGGACACGAATCAATTTTTTCATATGATAGGCCAAGGTCTCGGATTAATTTTTTGGCCTCGTCATACGAATTAGGCAGTGTTGATTCCCCTGGCAATAGCTCCTCATTCAAAAACTGGAGCAACATTGAGAATGATTTATTACTCCACCTATTTAGGCTCTTTATGTGAAGTAGTTTCACTAAAGCAGATAACTTTGAACATTTAGAGCCTTCATACAAAGGTTTCTCGGAGTCACCTAAAAGACTGTAGAATTGTTTTGCATGTCCATCTGGTTCCTGCTCAAGAATATCCTGACTCGACGTGCCCTAGGGTTTGAATCGTCGAACGTTGACTTTTGTTGCAACGCGTTGCTTGGCGTTGACCTAGGGTTACGCGTTGACCGGCGTTGTCCCTAGGGTTTACAAATCGCCATTAACACAGTTTATACTCGTACGTTTGCTGGAGTATACACAGTTTAAGCTCTTAAGGTATTGGAGCATCGCGGTCCCGAATGTTGGGGTTGCAGGACCAACTGTTAAAGTTGATTCATCTGCATGTGTGGATTTTGTCCCGAATTTGTTGGGTGCTCGAGTCACGAGACCAACTAGGGGAGTTGATGCGTCAATGACTCGCAGTTATAGAATTTTTGGCAAATCCTCAGCCATCAACGGATTTGATTAGCCTTTACCGACTACCGTTTGAGTCGGGCTAGCATGCGGATTGTTTAAGTCCGTTCCGCATGTGACGTTGTGCTAAGAGAGTTAACGCTCTTAGTGCTACGATATTGAATACGTAGACTTCGTCTTTCTCACGGGAATAGACTACCCGGCGACGCGTGTTAGGCGTTGACTTTAGGATTTTTGGCTAATCCCCAGCCTTCAACGGATTTGATTAGCCTTTACCGACTACCGTTTGAGTCGGGCTAGCATGCGGATTGTTTAAGTCCGCTCCTATGTGACGTTTAAGCTAAAAGAGTTAACCCTTTTAGTGCTACGATATTGAATACGTAGACTTCGTCTTTCTCACGGGAATAGACTACCCGGCAACGCGTGTTAGGCGCTGACTTATCCTTACTTAGGATTCAGGATAAAATTCCCCGTGCGTGTGAGGCACGGATTATGGTGTTATTAATAACAACCTGCCACAATGTTGAATATGTGGTCTTTTGTCCTTTTTACGGTCAAAGACTAACCGGCCATGTGTGTTAGACATAGGCTTTGGGATTTTTGGCAAACCCCCAGCCATCAACGGGTTTGATGTGCCTTTACCGATTACCGTTTGAATCGGGCTAGCATGTGAATTATTTAAAACCCGTTTCACATGTAACGTTGTGCTAAGAGAATTGCTTCTCTTAGACTTAATGCTATGATTTTGAATACATAGGCTTTGCTATTGTTACGGGAATAGGCTACCCGGCAACGCGTGTTAGGCGTTGACTTATCCCTGCTTAGGCTTCGGGATGAAATTCCCCGTGCATCGAGTACCCGGATTTGACAATCGTGTCTTTTCTAAAAGCAAAGACAGATTGAGAAACGGGAGAGGAAGAATTTTATATTCTATCTCCCGGTGCTGAAGAGGAAGAATTTTATATTCTATCTACAGCTGGAAAGGGAACTTGAGGTGGGATCCCCCACCCCCAGAATCCGGAATGATGAACTGGGAGTGGGTTCTCCACTCCGAGCATCGGAAAGGTCCGAGGAGAGGAAGAATTTTATATTCTATCTCCCGGTGCTGAAGAGGAAGAATTTTATATTCTATCTACAGCTGGAAAGGAAACTCGAGGTGGGATCTCCACCCTCAGAATCCGGAAGGATGAAACTAAGAGTGGGATCTCCACTCCGAGAATCGTAACAATTCGGATAACCCTAACTGTCGGAAGGTTTGATTACCCGATTTGGAAGTGGACCTCTCGTTCATTGGGGGAATCGAGAGGAGATTTTGACTGTGGCCCTAACTGTACGAAGGTTTGAGACGACCTAACTGTCGGAAAGTTTGATCGCTCGATTTGAAGGTGGACCTCTCGTTCATTGGGAGAATCGAGAGGGGATTTTGGCTTTGGCCCTAACTTTTATAGGTTTGACCAGAACGCAAAGAGAGTGGAATACGGGTAGCCAAGAAAGTGCCAACTCGTATTACCACACAAAGGGAGACTTTAATGTTAGGCGTTTAGGACCTAGCACGTTGAGTCTGAGAAACGCCAATGACTGGC
>NC_033794.1:125553944-125586444 GCF_001876935.1 Asparagus officinalis
TAACTTCGAACGCAAGGTTCGACTGTATTGAGTACGAGACTCACTTAAGTACGAACGCAAGGTTCGTTTAAAAAATGAACGCAAAGTTCAACCTGAGCACGAACGCAATGTTCGACCTGAGAACGAACGCAAAGTTTGTTAAAAAATGAACGCAGAGTTCATCCTGAGTACGAACGCAAAGTTCGACCTGAGAACGAACGCAAAGTTCGTTTAAAATTGAACGCAGAGTTCAACCTGAGAACGAACGCAAAGTTCGTTAAAAATTGAACGCAGAGTTCATCCTGAGTACGAACGCAAAGTTCGACCTGAGAACGAACGCAAAGTTCGTTTAAAAAATGAACGCAGAGTTCAACCTGAGTACGAACGCAATGTTCGACCTGAGAACGAACGCAAAGTTCGTTTAAAATTGAACGCAGAGTTCATCCTGAGTACGAACGCAAAGTTCGACCTGAGAACGAACGCAAAGTTCGTTTAAAATTGAACGCAGGTTCGGTTAAAAAAATGAACGCAGAGTTCAACCTGAGTACGAACACAATGTTCGACCTGAGAACGAACGCAAGGTTCGTTAAAAATTGAACGCAGAGTTCATCCTGAGTACGAACGCAAAGTTCGACCTGAGAACGAACGCAAAGTTCGTTAAAAAAATGAACGCAGAGTTCAACCTGAGTACGAACGCAATGTTCGACCTGAGAACGAACGCAAGGTTCGTTAAAAATGAACGCAGAGTTCATCCTGAGTACGAACGCAAAGTTCGACCTGAGAACGAACGCAATGTTCGTTTGAGGTAACCACCTCCTCAATTTTCGCCATGAACCCTTAGGGTTTCAAATTGAAACCACCGCCGACAAACCCAAAAAACCTTTGATTTTTATTTTCAAAACAGATCCAAAAATTGGAAAAATTGAAGAAAAAATCAAAGAAAAATCCAAAAAATTCCAAAAAGTTTACTGTTCACCGGCGATTTTTTCAGTTACTGTTCACCTGAAAAACTTTTCGTTACTGTTCATCCGAACAAAAAATTTACTGTTCATCCGAACCCAAAAAATTTTACTGTTCATCAGAACCCAAAAAATTGAATCTTTAACCAGAGATTTAAGATAAAAAACCCAATAAAACTTAAATCCCTAAGAATTAATCAACGTGGCTCTGATACCACTTGTTAGATCTACATCATAAAACTTAAGATCTAAAACCATATACCCATGATTGATTCAAAGAGATTAACAATAATCAAAAGAGCGTAAGCTTATACCTGAATCCATTGCTTGATCTTGATTTTGGGTTTTGGATCTTCTAACCTTAGGGTTTCCTCTAAAACCGAATTTCTCTCTTAGATGGGGGTGAAGAGAATTAGAGAATGTAGTAACCCTAGATTAGGGACCATAACCCCTTATTTATAGATGTTGTACTTTTGTAATTTAGCCCCTCAATAAATTACAATTACAACCTGGTATCTGCACATATAACCCCATGACTTATTTAAATACCAAATTAACCCAACTTAATTGATCACTTTAGTGGGTTATCCTGAAAGATAGCAATACACATTGATTAATCATATGTGCCCACAAATAGATTTATTAGATTAAATCCAACAAACCAAACACAAGAAAAGAACCTAAACAAGGAAAGTGGAGGAAAGCATCAAAAATTACTCATATCAACCAATAATATGGTGACGACTCATTTTCTCCCCCATTTTCGGTTATAGCTTTGACGAACCAAACCTCTGAAAGTGGAGGAAAACATCAAAATTCACCTTCTTTTCCCCACTTTCCCCCACGTTGGTCTTTTTTTGCGAAATAATAAGGCCCTTAGAGAGAGTTAGGGGCTGTTTGGTTGATATATTTGGCATTGGGGGATGGGCAGAAGCCTGTCAAAAGAGCACTTTTGGTAGGCTTTCTGCCCAACCCCCAATGTCAAATACATCAACCAAACAGCCCCTAAGAGAGATCAATTTTTGAATCATTAAACCTCATGAGTCATCCACTCATTTAAGAGTTGGATATCTCTTTAATATATGTTTTTTTAATTTTTAATAATGTGATAAACCGGTCTACCAGATACTTTTCGCTCGCACTTCTCAATTTGCACCTCTCGATATACGAGAAAGCACAGAAGACCCGACGTCCAAAGCAAAGTTACATTATCCAAGCCCAACACAAGACGGGCTTGGTTTCCAAGCCCGACAAAGAACTAGACACGTGTCCCTAATCAAACGAACTGTCAGACTCCGTTGCGGTGATGAGATACCACACCGCACTGGACCCCACCACCAGCACCCAACTCACCTCGAGCGGGCCCCACAACCAGACCAATCCTCCTCGCCCTCAACGATCGATAGAAAGTAGAAAAAAAAAACACAGTACTCTCGGATCGCTACTTTGATAAAATCGCCGATGAGGAGGAGATGGGCTTGGTGACGTCATCCATCGCCGCCAAGTTCGCCTTCTTCCGCAAAACCTCTCTTGACCGTCTGCATCCCGCGCCGAAGATCTCGCCGTCGGTCACGCCTCACGATAGCGCGAGATCTCCTCGTCGTCGAGATCCGAAGCCGTCGACATCTTGAAACTCCGAACTCGAAAGGGGAACGAAATAGTCGCCGCATTTATAAAAAATTCGAGGGCGACGGCCACGCTCTTGTACTCCCATGGCAACGCCGCCGATCTCGGCCAGATGTTTGAGCTCTTCGTCGAGCTCAGCTCTCGGCTTCGCGTCAATTTGATGGGGTACGTGCTTAAGATTTTTCGTTTTCGTGGTTTTTTTTTTCGTTTTGGGAATTTGATAGAATATCATATTGTTATGATTCTAATGAACAGGGAATGAATGGACTTACTTCAATGCAAATCTCGCACTCATGAAATTATTCAAAAAATCTCCCAAATTCGAACAAAAGGACTAAAATTTAAGTGTTTGTGCAGCTACGTAACTGTTTAAATTCCCTTGCACATTCATTGTAAAGAAATGTTCTTCAGACAAGTGTTTCCTTAGATGATTCTTACCTGTAGGTATTGTGGAAGGCTGTGATCTGTTGCCAATGGAGCAATTTAGGACTTTAAAGGAAAAAGGTCCTTTTTTACTCAAATTAGGTGTTTGATGTGAGCCCTTTTCAAATATATTGCTGTCTTCCACAACTAATGTAGAAAGCTCTTTATTCCCCGTTTCTTCTGCATTTGTGGGATTCTTTTTTTTTTCTTTTCTTTCTTTCTCTTTTTTTCCTTTCTAGCTTTTATTTCCTTTCACATGTTTCATGCCTACCCGAATTCTTTCACAATATGTTATTCCAATGCCAACGCATCTAGAACCACCCATATACATGGCTGCAAAGAGCTTTTTCAAATTCAATTTGGAAACTTTATGCTCATAATTAAACATACTTGTCTTGGGAGCAATCTTTTTTGCTGCAGCACGTTTGGATGCTTTAATGACGTCTCATAATTGTTGAGATCTCATGAACCTTATTTAAAAGTTTCCTTGTAAATTCATAGGGTCTGACACTAAAATATTGATATATTTGTGCAAGTAATACTCTTTCAAGAAACATGTTAAGCCCCTTACATATGCATTCATTCTAGAGAAGCATTTTTCATGCCAGCGTTCGGTTAATGATTTTCTATGGCATTAGGCAAGGCTGTATTTGCTGTTGCTTATGTAGCGATGTAGGATTTTAAAGTAGAAGATCCTTTTCATATAAGTTAGGTGTTTGGTATGAAGCTTTTTAAAGATGGTGCTTTCTTCAATTTCTAAAGCATAAAGCTCTTTGTTCCCACTTTTCCTCCGCACTAGTGGAATAGTTTATTTCCCTTCACATGTTTGATGTTTCCTGCTTTCCCAAATCCTTCAAAAGTTCCATCCTAATGGGAACTTATCTAAAACCACTGGTCTTATCTCCATGTTTATGACTATAAGGAGCCTTTTCAAATCAAATGAAGGAACTTGATGTGGCTACCTAGATTATTTTCCAGCTTTTGGTGTATTGTGTTAATATCATTTTCATGTTAAGGTTTTTTAAGCCTTCAATTTTTGGAAGTCCTTTCATATTAGTGCTTGTGAAAATGCTTGCTAGTGAGGCTTCTCCATGTTTTTGAGGCAATGCCAATTACACTAGGATTGTTTTCTTACCAGAACTTAAATGCAGTCAATGCGAACACACTAATAATTCAATTGATGCTTGCACAACTTTATTTGGTTGCAGTTAATTTAACATATTACAGGAAGCTTTCATGGTTAGCTTAAACTGTGAATACTTTTCCTTCGATTATAGTAGAAAAATGTTCTCCACAGTTCACACATATATCACATGGAGTAAAACCACAACCATAAAGTTTCTTATCTGGTAGCTTCCTTTTATCTATTTAATAAAATAGCAAAAGGGTAACCTTGATTCGTGATTGAACAATCTAGCAATCTTGAATGTAGTGATTCAGAAAAAAGGAAACCCACCTCTCAACGTAGAATATTTGATATCTGGAAAGCAAGGAAATGGACATAGGACACATACACAACATGGATATCGAACATGAACTCCTTCAGGATTTAGGACTCAAATGCACGATGACTCAATGAGTATTAATCACATCTATCATATAATAATATAGTGAAACAGAGAATAATAACAATAATAGAGAGTGTAGAAAAATATATAGATTTATAGGCACACACTTGCATACAAATATGCACACTACATGTTTTTAGCAATATAGTACACATTGCTTATATACTAAAGTTAAGCTATAGTATATGAATGGTGCTGAACTTTCAACCTTTCTAATGGTCTCACTTCTTATATCAAGAAAGTGCGGATTTTCATACTTGATACAAGTTACTAGTTGACACTTATTCTACTTAAAATTTTCCCTTAATACATAAAATACATATTTAAATGGACATGGAAAAAGGTACAAGAAGTCTTTAAAATGTGTCCAATTAGTATCCTAATTGGGTCTTAATAACAAGATATATTTTAAAATTAAGGACACATTTGAAAGTCAGTGACACGTGGCTAAGAAAGAAGTTCCCATTATGCTTGCTCCCCAAGAACATGGTTTCTAGATGGAAGTGATCATACTACATTGTATAATAATTAAGAAAATGGCTCAATTAGTGGATTTTTTTAATTATTAAAGAGGTAGTGGATATGCTGCATATTAGATATATTATTAAGGCCGCAGTGCCGCAGTGGATATGTTTCATATTAGATATATTATTAAAGAGGCTAAATCTGAAGTATATCTTTTGCTGGCTAGAAATATGTAAAATATTGCGCATACACGCGCGTATTTGTGTATCTGTATCTGCATGTGCATGGATGTGCACTCTAATGAAGAAACAAACAAAGAGTGGCAACCAAAGTGATATTTTATGTCTTAAATGGAAGATCGAAGAATCAGAGTAATGGACGATGAACTTAGTGAAAGATGGAAGAGATACTTCTCTAAGTTGATCCTAAGATGGCCAAATGAGTAATTCAAATTAGGACAGTAGGTGTTGTCGAAAAGTTAGGCTTAATATAGTTAAGGAGGCTTCAAATAAGATGACATCGGGAAAGAGCTTTAAGACGTGATGATTATATCCCTATTATTAAACTTTTTAGGTGCTTGGGAAATTAGACTTCAGTATGGAAAATAAGTTGTGTGATGATATTATATAAAGTAACAAAATACCAAGCATGAGGAATTTTGGCATCTATTGTAAAAATTAAGAAGATATATGAAGTTGTAAGAACGATTGCAAGAGCAAGCTTATAATACAATGGAAACAAGCACCGGGAGAAGAATCATCCAGAGACTAAGAAAGGTGTTGAGTTTGCTTGGTACACTGTACACATTATCAACCCCTGACCGATCAACGTAATCTCTTACGTGGAGAGGTTTTATTACGATGTACGAGATCACCATGTTTCAATAGTTTTGTGTTTAGGCCTCATTGTTAACAATTTTAAATTTATTTATTTACTCAGAATTTCCTATGTTTCCAAAAAGTTGCTTGAGGCTCTACATGGTTAAAGCCATATGAATGGGAGTTTTAAGTGTTAAGGTTGCAGGTTGCTTGACAGATATTATTGTCTGTATCTCATCAGCTTAAACTTTTGGGTAAAGTACTTTTTGACAGAAGGAAACACTTGTATTCAATTTGTTTTTATTTCTCGAGGTTCAACAATTGAAGACCTTTACTTACTAAGGCGATTGATAAGAAGATGCAGTGAGAATAAAGACCTATCATATTTACATATGATTTTTACTTTCAGATAATTGTATTAGTTTGAAAAAGAGGTCAGTGTCTCGATGTAATTAAAGATATGTGTGATAGAGTAGTAACTACTTGCACAAGAATGATTGGGGGACCCGAGGAATCTCTTATCACCACAATAAAACTTGTTATGAACTGCTTTTCATTTGCATTAATTACTAGTAGTATCGAGGATCCAATCTCTTGGTGCATATTATTTCAGGTTATATTTTGATGTATGAAGAAGCTAGAGAATGATTAATTTCTTGACATAAAAAGGTGAAGAAAAGCCTTGAAAGCTGGTTCATAATCAGGAGGACTATTCTATACGTAGGATGAGATTATAGTTCATACTACAGGTAACCTTAGCAAGATCATTTTTGCTACTTAAGATCGTTGTGATAGTGAAATGGATGAACATGTTCGTGGAATCACAGAAGATGGGCTAAAATTGCAAAATAGATTTGGAGCATCATGTGATTGTAAGGTCCAATAAAATTAAGCGATAAGTCTTCGCTATATAACAAACCATTCTTTATGAGTTGGAAAGTTGGATAATTGTGAAACAACATGTACAATTAATGAGTATACAAATGGAAGTGCCAAAAATGATGAGTGGGAATATGTTATAAGATAGAAATTTTAAAAAGATTAAATATGTATAGAGAATTTTAAAAAAGATTATATATGTATCTACATGAAATTAGAAACAACTCTACTTGTGGATTGAATGATGGACAACCTACTGAGATGTTTTAGCCTTTAGGTTTTTGATACATAGACAAATAAGTATAATGATGAAGAGGAATTAGAATATTGTAGTTAGTGGAGCACCAAACACTAGGAGCAGACCTGAACACATATGGATTGTAGTGGTGACCCAAATATGATGGGTTAATAAAAAATAAGTTACGCCTGATAGAGACGATTGGAGAAAGGTGATTCATCTAGACAAACAAAAAAGGGGCCGAAGCTTTTCTAATGTTGATAAATAAGAAAAACAAAGAGAAACCCTGTAAATGTTGCTTGCTAGAGATCTGGGGTGTGGTGAGCACATTTGTTTCATGCATTGGTAGGCCCATTATACCCGGAATCCAATGAACTGATGACCACTTAAGACATAAGTTGTAATCTTCTAAATTCTCTTTTCTATTTTCTTCTCTCCTTATCCTTCACAAGAAAATTCTGTTGTGTACCCATTAAAAAAAGAGGTCTTTGGAGGTTGGTTACAAATGCTGAGTTATATGCTCTTTGGGGTGTCCCACAAAACCCCTAAACTTTCAAAATTTTCAACAGACCCCTCTAACAGTGTAAATGGATGAACAAGTACTTCCATACACACTCAAAGTAATGGCATGTGATGCCGTTAACGCTGTTAGGTTGTCCATAAAAGTTCAGAGGGATTTCTTAGGAAACTTCGAACATGCGAGGGGTTTTGTGAAATTTCCCTATATTTATTTCGCCTAATATCTTCAGGCCCCGTTTGGCAAAGGGTTAATGAAGAGGGGTTAAAGAGAAGGATTAATGTACTTAGCCCATTTGATAATCCGAAGGACTAAATTATTAACCCGTTAAATAAGTTTTATTTTAGCCCTTATGATTAGTTTTAGTGTTTGGGAATAACAATGATTTTGACTATTTTCTTTATAATTAGAAGGGTTAACTCCTATTCCATCTAAATAGGAGTATTAGTAAACCCCTCATTTTGAGGGGTTAACTCATTTTAACCCCTCTAGAGGGGTTAACTTAACCCTTCTATATTTTTTATGTTTGGCAAATTATGGAGGGTTAACTCACTTTAACCCTTAGATAGATTTGTTGTGTTTGGCAGGTTAAGAAGGGGTTAAGTCTCCTTAACCCCTCACTTAACCCTTTCCCAAACGGTACCTCAGTGAATATTCCATTTACTTATCATTTTTTCTATAAATTGCTTAGTTTCCCCCCCTTAAGGAACTGGAGAAAGAGATATATCTATAATATTTCATCATTATTGATGCTTCTTATCAATTAAGGCTAGATCTAATAAATGTTTGTGGCAGGTATGACTATTCTGGTTATGGGCGATCAACAGGGAAGGTGAGCTCAAATGAATAGTTTGCATCAAATTGATATGTTTTCCCCCCAACATTTCTATTGACATGCAATGTTTCATCAAGCACAGCCCACAGAGTATAACACGTATGCAGATATTGAGGCAGTTTATGAATGCCTTCAGGAGAAGTATGGTATTGCAGAGGAGGATATTATTTTATATGGGCAATCTGTTGGAAGTGGCCCAACTGTTGACCTGGCCTCTCGTTTGACTAATTTGAGAGGTGTTATTTTACATAGTCCCCTCCTTTCTGGAGTGAGAGTGTTATTTCCTGTCAAACATACATACTGGTTTGATATTTATAAGGTAATGCTCTATAATTTCTACATTTCATTATGACCTTTTCAATATGACATCATTTTTTTGATTTTGCAGAATATTGATAAAATGGGTTTAATAAACTGCCCAGTGCTTGTAATACATGTAAGTGCTCTATCGTCACTGTCGTTACTGGTTGCATCATCATTGGACGAACTTATTGAATTAGTTTCAATTACTATCTTGTTCATAGCCATTGACTCAGTGACATTATTGGATGTGAACTTCAGCTGGGGTTTTTAAAACTGAAATGATCACTTTACATGAAAAGTAGAAGGGCAGCATGTGGGTTTGAATAAATACTGACATAGTGACATGCTTGACTTATTTTGTGGTGTTCACTAGAAGAGTTCTTCAGAATGAATTTAATATAATAGATATGAAGATGTAGTTTAAAAATTACCGAGAATCCCTATAATGAGGAGAAAATACTATTTTGAATTGGATAACTGAGTTGAGTGCAGTAATGCAGTGCTGGGTTTAAATGCATGGCTGTAACAAAGCGGTCATGGGCATGAATAATCCTATTAATTGTAGTTACCAGATAAAGTACATGAATATGATCTGTACAATCTGTAGATTTCTTTCCCCTTCAAACATTCTATACTTGCTCAAAAGAATATAGAATTATAGTTTTTACCGATGTTTTAACAGAAACTTAATTTTAGTTTTCAGGATATCTGCCATAAGCGAAACACTTAATTGTAAGGAAGAATTGCTAGTTTTTAAGTGAAAATAGATTTAGCCGTGGAACATCCTGTAGTTTAACCTCTGGTTCTTCGACTACAGTCATGTTTCTAAGGTTTCCAAATATTATTCCACAATCTGAGCAGCTCCCTTGATCAGGGCACGTCAGATGAAGTTGTCGACTACTCCCATGGGAAGAAGCTTTGGGAACTTAGCAAAGAAAAATATGAACCATTGTGGGTGAAGGGTGGAGGGCACTGCAACCTCGAGCTGTACCCTGAGTTTATAAGACACCTTAAGAAGTTTGTATCGACTGTAAATAAGAGAAAGACTTCAAAAAGCAACCCAATTGGTGATAATGATGAAGACAAATTACATGAACCCTTTGAGCACCCTGAGATGTCAAGAAAGAGCTTAGACAGCAATATTGGAAACCCAAAGAAGATGGAGCAGCCTGAGAAGTCTCGGATGAGCACTGATCAAGTTGACAGGAACAAGAAAAAGAAAGGTTGGATTTGGTGAATGGTCTTCAAATTGATCCAGGTTAAAATTATATGAGCTGTTTATTTGTGAGGACCTAATTGAATCTGTATATTTTGTAATCCCTGTTGTATTTCGTCTGACAACATTGGAGTTCTCGGTGAGGGCTTGGTTTGAAAGGAGGCACAGATATTAAATGATCCCTTCATCAGCCATGGTCTTCTAACACAGAGAGACATATTTCCTCCTGCCATTATGGACATACATTTTTGTTAGTTTAAACAGGAGAAGCAGTTTGTTCATATTAACATTGTTGCTTGATCTTTGTTAGCCGCAGGTGTTTTGTAAAATTTTCTCGTAAACACGATGAACTCTCAGCTTTTCTTCCTTACTATTTCGCTGGAAATCAAAACGGCCATTGTGCAAGAGCCGACCTCTTCCTCTGCTCTTTATTATTAGTCCCTCAGATCTTTATTATTTTGAAATCATTCCTCAAAATCTTGGTATTTTGATATCAGTCCTTGATATCTTTTTAACTATTTGAGATCAGTCCCCCAAATGTTCATGCTTTGAAATTACTCTCTCAAATGTTTTAAGTGTTTTGAAATTGGTCCCCCGGGCTCCAAATCTCTCAACCAGATGCTAACTAAAAGGACTAATTTCAAAATATCTAAAAGATTTGGGGTCCTAATCTCAAAATATGAAGAATTAGGGGACTAATTTTGAAGCATTTCAAGATTTGGGTGGCTAATTTCAAAATATCAAGATTCGGGGGACTAATAACGGCATGTTTAACAACTTTGTATTATAATCCAGCTTGCTTATCATTTAAGAATGGCTTACAGTCAAGTGGATTTTAATCCAAAGTGTTTGGTAAATTTAGTGGACCGTAATCCATTTTCAATGGTACAATGTTTAGCAAATGAGTGGCTTATAATCTAATATTTTGTCAAAATAATAAAAAAGGGTTGGAGATAAAGAAAGAGGGCGTTGGATTTTTTTAAACACTAACGGTTAAAATGGTCTTTTACTCGGTCAAACCAAGTGGCTTATAAGCCACCAAAAAATAAGTTGGTCTGCTCCAAATTTTTTTCCTGAAGCTAAATATGTATGGGTGATTTATAAGCCATTATGACTTATGAGCTACTTTGACTAGTTGCATATATCATGCTATGAGAAAATCCAAGAAACAAATAAGTGCAGTCTTATCAATGTTTTCGTTATGCTATGTAGCAAAGAAACTCCTTTATCACTTATGAAGGGCCAAAAAAAGTTACGTGCTCGAGTGGGCCTTAAAAATTAATGGCACGTACCGGTTGAAGGAGCTAAATAAAGTGACGAGTGCTAGATATAGAATCAAGATCTAATTAATAGGTTGTTGAGCTCTAGTCAGCAAAGTGTTTGCTACGTATCTTTTCTATAGGAAAATGATTTAAGGACCTAAAATATGGGATCAAGGAAGGAGACATGTGAGGTGACATGCTGAGAGCTAAGTGTTTGCTACGTATCTTTCCTTTCCTATATCATGTTATTATCCAATTTAGAGCTTTTGAATCAAAAAAATATTAAGCAAATAATACATGCCTACAAGTCTCCAACTGATGCAAGAGCAGTTTAGAGTGCAATTTAGTCACATTTACCCAAACTTGTTAGGTAACAGAGGAGAAATTGGAACGTGAGAAAAAAAAAAGAAAAAAAAAATCTTGTCTCAAAGTACGCAGAAAATTGCATTTGCACCCACGTCTCAAAGAAAAATTTACACAAAAACGTCCCACAACAAAACAATTTATTAAATAAACCCTCTCGATTATTCCTTCTCCACTCGGGAATACTCCGAGTACCGGCCGCCAAGTCCTCCGAAGCCATCATACCCGATGCCGAAGCCGCAACCGGTCGCGGACCTCCTTCCCCCTCCGAACGCGGGCCGGAACGTGCCGGTCTAAACCCTCTTCCAATCTCAGCCGTCCGATCTCCATCCGACGGCGAGGGAGACGACAGCAAGAGATCCCTCAGCAGCGCCCCTCCTGCTCTCCTCCGGCCGACGCGGTCGCGTTCACCCCGGCGGCGGTCAGCCGCGCCCCAGCGGCTTCGTGATCGGGCGAGAAGCTTCTTCAGAGTTTGCCGGCGGCGCGTGGCGGAGGAGGGGGGCTTCTGGGGAGCGGTGGGTTTTCTTGAGGGGCTTCTTGCAGTTGTGCATTGCGTTGCTAAGAGCTTGAATTTTTGAAGCGTAGCCATTATTTTGTTTTCTGGGAATTTTATGGAGAATTGTTATGAATTTTTTTTTTTGGGATGCTTATAAGGGGAGGAGATAATATGAACGGTTTCTTTTGGTGGGATTAAGGATGGAGATTCCTGTTCACTGGATGGGTTTTTTTGCTTTTGAGCCCTTGCACTTTGTGTTGTTTGTATAAAGTAGGTTTTCTTTTATCCCTTAATTTTCTTTCTTAAATATTTTAGGCTAAATGGCCCCTCAATATCCTATATTGTTTTTCACTATCTTTGCACTCAAAAATATCTCACGTTGTCCAAATCTGACACATTAGTATCTTTTGTTTGTTGGGCGTGAGAGTGTTCTCTTGATTGTGCTTATCACATGCCATTTTTAAATTTGTTTTTTTTATCATTTAATTTTGTGTTGCCATCGGGGTTTATTTCAACAAAGGAGCATTTTGGCCTTATGATGTTTTTAACGCCGTTTACAAAATTTTAAATGTGGACAACTTGGGGTATTTAAGTGTAGCATTTTTTAATTTAAGGTATTTAAGTGCAAAAGTAGTGATAAAATAGGTCATGAAAGTGTCCTTCAGCCTATATTTTACTCACCTAATAAATATAAGGTACCTCATTAGATTATTATGTATAATTTCTTGCAATTTATCTTTTATTCTCAGATGTGTATATGCTTTCGTTCCTTACCAATTAACGCTGAGCAAATTTTTTTATCTTTGCAAATTAAAAAGGAATTCAATACAAAAGTATATAACTCATATGGGCGATGCTCTGTATTTGATTTTGTTAATGGACTAGAGTCGTGTTTATAACATGGTTTTTTTTTTCTTTGTTGAAAATGATAACATCATATATGACGCAGCTAAAAACATAGGTGCTGAGCATCCGTAGTCGCGATTCTAAGCTGTGATAATCTTGGGAAATGTGACACATCCAATTAAATCTTCAATTACCTTTTTCTTCAGATAAAACTCTTTTTTTCTTGCAGTGAATCGAAGGGTAGATACCCCTGCATTTCATTTAAAAATAGATTAACGAAATAAATCAAAAGATACAATAAGGGGCTGTTTGGTTGTTGTTGATAAAATTGTGTATTTATGACACAACTTGGAAAGTTGTTGTCCACCTCATCAATTTTACTTGTATACTTTTCTTTGTTTGTTTTTGATTCCATTGGAATCATAAATTGTTTGTTTGGTTTATAAATGTAACTTTAATTGTTTGTTTGGAAAGTGTAAAAAATGGTCCTTACTCAAATGATCATATTGGTTGGAATTATTTATTATTATTTTTTTCTGATTTCAATGTTAGCTTTCTCCTAAAATCATGTTTTTTTTTTATGAAATCACTTTACAAGCCACATCAGCATATGAAATTACTTTACACTATTTTCACAACTACAAACAAACAATTGAAAGTGATGAAAGCTGACATTGGGACCCACTTTTTTACACTTTCCATCCTTTTACATGGTAAAAACATACAACCAAACAGCCCCTAACGGGGGGGGGTGTCAAAACGAGAGCTACTGAAGCGCTAGCAGAGCAAAAGAAGGGGGCAAAAAAGGATATGAGCGAAATTTAGCTAAAATTAAGACATAATTTGGGTAGGTAAGTGCAAAAAGTTTTGTACTATGTTGGTAGATGACACATTTGATTCGGATCCTCTCCACTACAAAAAAAATAGTGGAGGGACCACTACATAATCACAGCCATTGATTATCTAGTTGATGGTTATGATTTTTTCTTTTAGTGCAAATTAAGAATGAGTGCAATACACGGGGGTATGGTAAGTGTTAGATTTAGATTGTATCATAACCGCCTACTAAATAATCAATACTTAAGATTAAAAGTAGTGGTCTCTCCACTACTTTTTTGTAGTGGAGAGGATCCAAATCCTTTGTTTGGTTTGATGAGGATGGGATAAAGCATGACCATGCTCCACGTGGAGGAGAGAGAGAGAGAGAGAGAGAGAGAGAGAGAGAGGAGCATCACGCTTCCTGCAACTCATGGCCTCCATCTTGCGTTGTCCCCAGAAAAGATGAAGAGACGCAGACAAATGTCTTTGCATTTTGGAAACTCAGTTCAATCTTTGCTTAGATTACAGCTAATCAAGGAATTTTTTTTTTAAACAAGAACTTAGTAAGGTACGGACCCAGGAAATTTTTGCTATCGGGGCACGCATTTACTATGCGCATTGCGGACAGAGAAGTACACGATTTTTTTTAGGTTTTTGTCCTAGTCGATCCTCAAATCATTGTAATTGCTATTAGATCCCTCAAACTCTTAAGTTATTCTGAAACTATTCCCTTAAATCATCAAAGTTAATATTAGGCCCCTTAGTTTTTAAGTTTTTTTAAACTAGTAATTACAGAGATTAATTTAAAATAACTTATGAGAACTTGAGAACCTGCTAACAATTTCAAGTAGCTTCCAATATTCTCATAAAGTACTTTTAAATTAATCTTCCTAATTACTAATTTCAAAAAGAAAAATTAAGAATTGGGGGACGTAATATTAATTTTGATGATTTGAGGGAGTAATTTCCCTATAATCGCTACTTCTTACACTTGATTTGAGGGATTAAATTCATATTAACTAAAAAGTTAGGGAACCGGAAAACAATTTTAATTATTTGTGTGACTAATTTTAATATAGCTTATGACTTAGAAGGCCCCATAGGCATTGCAGGAATTTTTGACACGTTAAATTGCTGGCCCATCACCGTATGAAGGATAAGAGTCAAATGACCAAGACCATGAGGACATAATTGAGAGTGGGCTTTAATACATAGGTGGTTTGGGCCTTTAGAGTGCGTTTGGGTCTTTTTAAGCCTTTGGATGGGGGCACGCATTAAAATCTTATGGAGACGCCTCTTCATAAATTAAACAAACCTGCTTAACTTTTGGATAACCACATGTGTGTGTGGGTGGGTGGGTGGGTGGGTGGGGGGGGGGGGGGTCTAGTTACATGTAACTAAAATTATTCTGGACTAGTTGTAAGTTGTAAATGTTTATTTCACTCTACGCAATTAATAATTCTATGGGCTTTCCAGCTATACCCTCAAATTATAAGTACTCTTAAATTAAACCACCAGGTTATCATAATTACTATATTAGCCTCCAAATTACTATAATTAACCTTCCCCTCTTCCTAACTACTATGGAAACAAATTAAGGGCCTGTTCGTTTTGCCTTGAAAAAATGGGAAATCAAAGAAATAGAAAACTATTTCTAAGAAAAATGGGTTTTTGAATTGTTTGGTTGGCTAAAAAAAAGAAAATCAAAGAAATGGAGATGAGATGAGATGAGTTGTCACATTATTATTGGATGATGTGAGTGATTTTTTAAGAAAACTAGTTTTGATGTTGTTCGGTTGGCGAAAAAAATAAGGAAATGAATTATAAGAAACCTATTTCCTATAGTTTTGTTGTTTTCTTTTGTTTGGTTCATTCTTAAAAATAAGAAATGAGATGAGATGAGATGAGTTGTCATTGTATTATTGGGTGATGTGAAGAAAGATTAAGAAAAGTGTTTTCACAACTTTTTGGGATGAAAACAAAGAAATAAAATGTTAATGAGATGAGGTGAATTGTTATAATATTTTATTCGATGATGTGAGTGAATTGAAATGTTGAAAAGAGATGAGTTGAGTGATGTTTGGATGAAAATAATATTTTATTAGATGTGATGGATGAGTTGTTAGATGAAAATAATATTTTATTAGATGTGGTGGATGAGTTGTTAGATAAAAATAATATTTTATTAGATGTGGTGGATGAGTGGTTAGATGAAAATAATATTTTATTAGATGATGTGGATGAGTTGTTGGATGAAAATAATATTTTATTGGATGTTGTGGGTGAGTTTTAGGGATGGAAATGGAAAAAATGGATTATTTTGATATTTTCACCTTTTCCATTTCCATTTCTTGGTTTTTAGGAAATAAATGAACAGGCCCTAAAGTGGAATGTTCTTATTAGAAAGTAGGATTGTTTAAATATTGACTAAAGTATTCTTAAATAAGGTCATTACTCTAATTAGTAATTAGTCCCTGTATCTTAGCTCAATACTATGAACTCTCGATGCTCAATGGAGTCAATGGACCTGTTTTCAAACAATACAGTAGAGTTCAGCATTGGCTTTGTGTACGGACTAGAACGGACCCATCCCGCAAAATGTGTGAGGGGCTGTTTGGTTGCTTTCCATCACATTCCAAAAATAAATTTTCTTTATTTTTCGATATTTTCCTTACTTTCATGGAAAAGCATTTTTTGTGTTTGTTATGTTAAAAAACATAGAGCATAATTACTTTCCACCAGTTTCAGTAGTCTGGTTCAATTTAAAAAGAAGAGAAAGTACTTGATGTGTGAATATATTCCCTCACTTTTTAATGTTAGGGTCAAACTAAAAAAAAAAAGAAAAGAAATCTATGGTTTGGTCGCCATAGGGGTGTGCTAACCCCCCCCCCCCCCCCCCATATGAACCAAAATTATTACCGGACATAAAATGTTTAAAGATCTGAGAAACAAAATTATTACCGGAGTAATTTTAAAATATGAACATTTGAGAGAGGAATTTTAAAATGTTTAAAGATTTGAGGGACTAATTTTAAATTTAAAGTAGTAATTTGTAAAATATTTAAAGATCTGAGGAACTAATTTAACTAATTATGAACATTTAAGGGGTGATTCCAAATCTTTAAATATTTGAGAGATTAATTTTAAGTTTTTATGAAGTAATTTTGGATTTTTTTAAAGATTTGAGGGAATAAATGCAAGTTTCATTAATTGAGGGACTAATGTCACTATTTGAGAAGTTGAGGGACTTTTACAAAAATTATTTACCAAATTAAGCAACAAAAATTGAGGGGTTAACATACTTACCATCACACAAAAATGTTTAAAGATTTGAGGGACTAGTTTGCAAATTGTTTAGAGGTTGAAGTAGTAATTTGCAAAATATTTAAAGATTTGAGGGACTTTTTTCAAAATATGAACATTTGAGGGGAAAATTTCAGAACATTTAAAGATGCAAAGAATTAATTTGCAAAATATTTAAAGATTTGAGGTAGTAATTTACAAAATGTTCACATATAAACATTTGAGGAAGAAATTTCAAAAACTTTAAAGACTTAGGGGAATAAATTTAACTTAGGGGAAATAATATGAACCCTAAATACTAGAGAAAAATGTTCTATTACGCTTAGCTTTAGTCGAAATCATCATAGTATGCCTCATCATGAAATCTATAGTAGCAATATCGGCTGCATGTATTGCCTCGCTAATAGATTACTAGTATAAACTTTGGTTGCATACATTACAAAAAGACCATTATCATAGCACGACATCATATAACCAATGTCATAACAACCATTTCAACCAACTAATAAAAAATAATCACAACCTTAAACCTGAAACTAACTTCGTAATTAAACACAAATTCTCAACTTTGATGACAGCTGATGCTCAAGGGACTAATTCTAAGAAACCTAGTAGTTTATCTAGGTTCAGAGGCAAATGATCAAAGACATGGCATGGCCTGTAATAACTGCAACCACAAATATCATACTCTCTTTAAAAGCACGAGTTCAGAAAATCTTTTTTAGACAAATATACCCCTTTATAGTTTGAACTACCTTATCTATAATCAAATTCTAATTTTTAATGGTCAATATTACCCTTCACTATTTTGAATATTTTATTTATATCTTAATCTATCCTAATCATAATCATATATTATCCTAATCCTATGTGAACCATGTTTAGCTTAACAATTTAAAAAAACTAATATTAATAAAATATATAAAACATAAAAATGATATTAGTTTGTTAAGATAAAGAAAATACAAGTAGATAACATATTATAATACATGAAGTATTGTAAAAAAATCATAAAAAGTTTTAAAATTGCATAAAAGACCCTAAAAAGTTCAAAACTATAAAACTCATCCAAATGTCTCAAAACATAAAATAAAAAAATATGAAATTAAAAAATTAACATCAGTTTGCAAATAATTTAAAATTTATAGTTAACACCTCAATGTCTCAAAAATTATAGAAACACCCTCAAAAGTTTAAATTACAGACAAGCACATTAAAATTCTAAAATTTTAAAACTTACAAACAACACAGATGAATTCAAGAGATTACCATGATACACCTAAAATTTTTGACATTTAAATTTAAATTTTTTAATTAACACCCTCAATATCTCAAAAATTATAAAAACACCTTCAAAAGTTCAAATTATAAAAAGCCACCCTAAAATTCTAAAATTTATAAATAAAATAAGATGAATTCAAGATATTACCCTTAGACCCCTAAAAAATTAAAATTTGCCAAAATTAACCTCAAAATTTTTTAAAAACTCCTTCAAAATTTAAAAATCATAAAAAAACTCTAAATTTTCAAAAATTTTAACTAGCACACATCAAATTCGACGATTGGTAGACCGCTGAAATTTAATATTTTTCAAAATTAATCTATAGTTTTAATAATTACAAAAGACACCCTCAAAATTTTAGAGTTACAAGAAATATACTAACATTTAAAAAATTACCACCAACACATGAAACATAGAATTTACAACTACCAAACTGAAAAATAAATTTTTTAAAAAACTCTTTCAAAATTTTAAAAATTATAAATCACACCCTCAAAGTTCAAAACCACAAAAATGGGCTAAAATTTTAAAACTTGGCAAAGAAAAGTGTAATTGTTTGGTATTTTTCATATATATATATATATATATATATATCCAAATGTCTCAAAACTTAAAATAAAAAACATGAAATTAAAAAATTAACATCAGTTTGCAAAGAATTTAAAATTTACAGTTAACACCTCAATGTCTCAAAAATTATAGAAACACCCTCAAAAGTTTAAATTACAGACAAGCACATTAAAATTCTAAAATTTTAAAACTTACAAACAACACAGATGAATTCAAGAGATTACCATGATACACCTAAAATTTTTGACATTTAAATTTAAATTTTTTAATTAACACCCTCAATATCTCAAAAATTATAGAAACACATTTAAAAGTTCAAATTATAAAAAGCCACCCTAAAATTCTAAAATTTGTAAATAAAATAAGATGAATTCAAGATATTACCCTTAGACACCTAAAAAATTAAAATTTACCAAAATTAACCTTAAAATTTTTTAAAAACTCCTTCAAAATTTAAAAATAGATAACTTTAAAAGAATTGAGTTATTTCTATTGCAAATGGGAAAGTGATGGAAATAAATCTAAAATTCAGAAAACGTCAATGAATCACTTGAATTGGCATTAACATAAGACATATCTATTAATGAAGCACTGAATGAGTTATATTAAAAAATAATTTAATAATTTTATCCTAATCAAAGAAAAAAATCTCCATGGAAGACATAAGAAAATTTAGTAAGTATTCATAAATTCCATATTGTGTTCTTCAAATTAAATATTAATATTATAATCTAAGAGAATTTGGTAATGAATAATGTAGGTATTTAGTTTAGATCTTTATGAAAAATGACGAGGATAGAGCAAATGTAATATTATTGAAATAACAGAAATTCTTATTGGATGCACATCAGAATAATTCATTTTAGAGGAAAATAAAGAGATAGCTTCTAATTTATTTAAGTAATAAATTAGGAACACAAAGAATTTTATATATATGAAATTAATATTTATTCTTATTAAAATAGAAAAAAATCAAAGTCTATATTTTGAGCAGTTTGTGTTGAACATCATAAGTACATTTGACTTCTTTGTAAAGTTAAATGAGATGATAAAAAATTAACGAGCCTAGGAAAGATAATAGCATAAAAAAATACAAAATTAGCCTGATGTCACAATTGATGTAGATGATGAAGACAATACTCTAGAATTGTCCGAGAAATGATAAATGATAAACCTGAAGAAGGATTGATCTTAACTCAATAAAAAATAAAATAGAAGAAATAAAAATAATATTTTATGAATATTTTATAGAATAGTTTAATTATTTTGAGTGAAATTAGGAATTTTTAGAAGGGAGTTTCATGAAATTTTTTCAATACTTTTATATTCTTTTGTGGATGTTTTTATCATATAAAAGTATACTAGAGTTAGCATTAAACTTTAATTTATATTTTTTTATGAAGTCTATCAATGATTAGGAATAAACTTCATATTCTCTTTTGCATCGTTTTAACATACTTTAAATCAATCATTTTGCCATATTGGTTTTAAATATTCACCTTCCTTGTATAACACTATTTTAATATTTTTTACTTTACAATGCTATACTTTCTCAAATAAAGCTTAGTTTCATATCGGTCAAAAATAATATAAAAATTCAAATTATTTTTAAATTATATTTGTTTTTTTGTCAATTCAAATATCAACATGAAAATTTAAATTGGGTGTATCCCATTTAAACAAATATAAAAAAATAATCGGGATGTAAGAGTTTAAAGAAAAAATGAGCACAAACTGCCAAAAATACTTAATCATGGTATTAAATCACGTGCATTGCACGTGTGTAAAAACTAGTAAGAACTTAAATGGAAATGCAAAAGCGAGGAGTTGACCATTATCTCAATAACGATTCCCTATCTTTAAAGATTCTGATAGTAAAAAAAAAAAAAAAAAACACTTGGCAGGCAGTAAGTAACTACAAGCACAAGCATAGAAGTTCGTTCAAAGAAAAAAAAAAAAAAAAAAACACTTGGCAGGCAGTAAGTAACTACAAGCACAAGCATAGAAGTTCGTTCAAATTCGAAGTATAAAAGAAATGAGTTTACCCTTCACTCAACATCTACTGAGTTTAGAGATGCTGCTATTCGAAATTAGTGAACATGAGGTCACATGAGCAAATTGATCAAACACATTGCAACCACTAACTAAAAACTACATGCGCATGAGATCAAATGCAAACAAGAAAGAAAGAAATAGGTGTGGAGAAATCAGAAAAATCAGATTTTCTGGTATAAATCGACTCATGCACAAGGCTAAGTCTTGTCAGTGTGCACAAGTCGACTTACGATCTGCACTGGAGTTGTGTTTTTTCTCTCTGCCAAGTCGACTTATCAGGTCTGATAAGTCGACTTATGAAGTGGTCTCCAGTTGCTGTTTTTCTCTCGGCCAAGTCGACTTGTGGTGACTGTTAAGTTGACTTACGACGGGTATTTTGCATAATCAGGTTTCCTGTTTGCACTCTGATTGGGTTTTTGTTTTGATATAAATAGGGAAACGATTTGTTAGGGTTTTTTTATCAGAGATTGAGCTTTGGTTAGGGTTATATTTGAGTGATTTTGTGAGTTGTAACCCGTTGTATTTCTCCTCCATATAGTGAAATCTCCCCATCCTCTCCCCGTGGACGTAGGCAAGTTGCCAAACCACGTATATCTCTGTGTTTGGTTTGATTTGTCGTAATTGGCCTGATTTGTGCAAGAGTGTGGCTTTCTTCTTCCGTGATCACAAGTTCGTTGTGTGTGCGTGCAACGCTTCCGCATAGGCGCGCGACAAGTGGTATCAGAGCCAGGTTTCAGATCTGGGATTTTGGATTAGGTGGAGGAAGATTCAGTTGGAAGCTTGGTTCTTGGAGTTCTAGGCTTTGGTGGAGTTAGGGTTTGAAGTTGCCGTTGAAGATCTCGCTTTCCTCGTGTGGTTAGGAGTTCTATTTGGAATCCAATCTAGGGTTCAGTTGGGTAATTTCTTATTCTTCTTAAAGTTTGGATCTTTCTCTACAATTTGGAATTTGTGATTATGGGTGAAGAAGTTGGTGAAAGCAGCAAGATGACAGGCACAGTTCAAGTGGGTTTTCAGAACACTAAGATTAGTGTAGTGAAATATGACGGCAAGATCAATTTTGGTTTGTGGATGAGTGACGTACAGGATGTGCTCAATGCTCAAAATCTGGAGGAGACCATCATGGTCGATGTGAGGCCACCTAAATATGAAGAGACGATATGGGAAAAGATGAATCGAAATGCTTGCGGGGTGATCAGGTCCTGTTTGGAACAGGAACTGAAATACGATGTGATTGGGGTGACGTCTGCAATGAAGATGTGGGAGATTCTCAACAACAAGTATCTCACGAAGATTGTTGAGAACAGGTTGCACTTGCTGTGAAGATTATTCAGATTTCAGATGTCCAGAGGCACCTCGCTTACGGCTCATATGAACAACTACACTAAGTTGTTGTCGGACTTGGCGAACGTGGATGAGAAGATCACAGATGAGTACAAGGCTATTATTCTTTTGGGCTCCTTACCGGATGAGGAGTATGATACCTTCGTGCTTACGTTGCTGAACGGGAGATCTTCTATCACTTATAGTGAAGTGACTAACGCATTGACGAACTATGATTTGAGGAGGAAGGATAAGGAGACTTCGCGCGCTAGTATTTCAGGAGAGGCCTTGTCGACGAGAAGTAGAAGCTCATATCAGAAAGGTGGAAATAGAGGGAGGTCAAAGTCAAGAGGTCGTCACCAGCTTGGAAAGAACCAATGTGCATTCTGCAAAGAGCAGGGACATTAGAAGAGAGACTGCCCGAAAATCAAAGAAAATGAGAATAGCAAGAATAAGGGCCCGAAGGCCAATGAGGTGAATGTTGCGAAAGGCGATGACCCCGATGATTCGAGCTTTTCTATTTTGATTACTCCGGAGGTGAACCATTTGGATGCATCGGAGTGGATGCTTGATTCTGACGCTATTTATCATGTGACTCCTAGGCGAGATTAGTTTTCATCATTTGAGAGACTCGACGGGGGTGTTGTTGTCATGGGAAATGATCAATCCTGTGGCGTTTATGGGATAGGTACTGTGAGGATTCGGATGCACGATGGAGTAGTCTGTGAGTTAAAGGAGGTGAGATTCGTTCCTCAACTTAAGAAGAATCTTATCTCAGTTGGGGCTTTGGAGGCGAAGGGATTCAGTGTGACCTTTGAGGATGCTGTAGCGAAAGTTACTAAGGGATCTTTGGTGGTGATGAAGGGAGTCCGCAATCATAATTTATACTATCTGAAGGGGAGCACCGAGATTGGTCAGGTTGCTTCGGCTATTTCAGAGGCGGACATGAGCAGACTTTGGCATTACAGGTTAGGACACACAGGAGAGAAGTCACTGCAGGCTTTGTGCAAGCAGGGGCTATTGAAGGGAGCCAAGAGTGGAAAGATTGAGTTCTGTGAGCACTGTGTTCTTGGCAAGAAGACGAAGGTGAAGTTCGGGACGGCCATTCATAGGACGAGGGGCATCTTGGACTACGTGCACACAGATGTTTGGGGTCCCACCAAGACGGCATCACTTGGTGGTCGGTATTGGTTCGTCACATTTGTTGATAACTATTCTAGGCGTTGTTGGGTGTACACCATGAAGCATAAGAGTGAAGTCCTAGATTTGTTTATGGAGTGGAAGAAGAGATTGGAACTGCAGACTAGGAGAAAGATCAAGACGTTGCGATCCGACAACGGTAGTGAGTACACTTCTGACCCCTTTCAGCAGCTATGTCGAGACGAGGGCATAGAGAGACACTTCACAGTTAGTCATACACCGCAGCAAAATAGGGTGGCAGAGAGGTTGAATCGGTCTTTACTGGAGAAGATCCGATGCTTATTATCGCAGAGTGGTTTAGAAAAGATTTTTTTGGCTGAGGCACTTACATATGCGAACCACCTCATTAATAGGCTACCTTCATCTACGATTGAGGGGAAAACCCTTATGGAGAAGTGGTCGGGAGAGCCAGCACACGACTATGACAAGTTCAAGGTATTCGGGTGCCCTGCATTTTATCATGTGAGAACTGATAAGTTGGAACCTCGAGCTAGGAAGGCCATATTTATAGGATTCAAGCGTGGTGTCAAGGGATACAAGCTTTGGGATCCAGTGGATAAGAAGATTGTGCTGAGTAGGGATGTCACATTCGATGAGGCTTCTATCTTGAAGCTTCCCAGCTCTCATCAGGTGGAGAGCGACCCGACGGAGGAGATATCGCAGGTGGTGGAGATCGATGCAGCTCCACATTGTCCAGATGGTATAGTATCCATTAGAGTGCCGACTGAGGTGACGCCAGGCGAGCACGACGGTAACACGGAGGATACAAGTACTGATGTGCAGGATCAAAGACCGACGGCTCAGGTTCAGGATTCAATTGCGGTTCGGAGACAGAGGAGAAACATACAGATGCCAACACGGTATGCCGATACAGTTGCGTATGCACTTCCGGTGGAGAGTATCGATGAGTTGGTGCCTACTACATTCAGAGAGGCCGAGCAGAGTTCGGAGGCTGATTCTTGGCAGGTGGCTATGAAGGAGGAGATGGAATCTCTTCATAAGAACGATACATTGGAGCTTGTTGAGCTTCCAAAAGGGCGGAAGGCAATTGGTTGCAAGTGGGTATACACGAAGAAGGAGGGCATTGAGGGCACTCAATTGAGGTTCAAATCTAGGTTGGTTGCGAAGGGCTATGCACAGGAGGAAGGTTTTAACTATAATGAGGTTTTCTCTCCGGTGGTGAAGCACTCTTCGATTCGGATTCTGCTATATTTGGTGGCACAATATGGATTAGAGTTAGATCAGTTGGATGTGAAGACAGTATTTCTTCATGGTGATCTTGATGAAGAAATATATATGACTCAGCCATTGGGATTCCGAGCTGCAGGGAAAGATAAGTTGGTTTGCAGGTTAAAGAAATCGCTATACGGTTTGAAGCAGTCTCCTCGACAGTGATATAGGCGATTCGATGGTTTTATGCTTGGTCATTCGTACACTCAGAGCCAGTTTGATCCTTGCGTGTATTTTCACAAGTTGAGAGGAGGTGCGTACATTTATTTGTTGCTTTATGTCGATAACATGTTGGTTGCCTCTAGTTCCAGATCAGCTATAGATGAGTTGAAAGTTTAGCTTTCGAATGAGTTTGAGATGAAGGACTTGGACGAGGCGAAGCATATTTTAGGGATGGAGATCGGCAGAGACAAGAAGAAGGGCAGGATTTGTTTGACACAGGTGGCTTATTTGAAGAAGGTTCTACAGCGATTCCATGTTAGCATGGATACGAAGCCAGTTGGTGTACCGTTGGGAGCCCATTTGAAGCTTTCATTAGCATGGATACGAAGCCAGTTGGTGTACCGTTGGGAGCCCATTTGAAGCTTTCAGCTGGCCTTTCACCAAAGTCAGTTGAAGACCGTGAGTTGATGTCTAAGACTCCATATGCGAGCGCAGTTGGGAGCTTGATGAACGTGATGGTATGTACGAGGCCGGATTTATCACAGGCAGTGAGCATAGTGTCGAGATACATGCACGATCCAGGAGTGGGTCATTGGAATGCCGTGAGATGGATTTTGAGGTACATTCTAGGTACTCTCAATGTTGGTTTGGTTTATGAGCAGGACACTACAGGTGGGCAGCCATGCATTGGCTATGTTGATTCGGATTATGCCGGGGATTTGGATAAGTGCCGGTCTACGATGGGGTATGTGTTCACTTTGACCCGTGCGCCGGTGTGTTAGAGATACACCTTACAGTCGACGGTAGCTTTGTCTACGACGGAGGCAGAGTATATGGCAGTTACAGAGGCTGTGAAGGAGGCTATTTGGCTTCAAGGACTTTTGGAGGAACTTGGTATATCGCAGAGGTCCGTCACTATTCATTGTGATAGCATGAGTGCTCTCTATTTGGCGAAGAATCAGGGTTTTCATACGCGGACGAAGCATATTGATGTTCGTTATCACTTCGTTCGAGATGTTCTTGAAGATGGCGATGTGGAGATTGTGAAGGTCCACACGAAGGATAATCTGACGGATATGCTCACAAAGGTGGTTCCGAGCAACAAGTTTGATCATTGCAGAAACTTGTTGAATATTTGTGATTGTTGAGGCCGTTGGCGGCCATTTGGATGAACTACGGGTGGCTTGATCACTTGGAAGAGGGGGTACGTAGGCAACCATGGTGGTGCAGCTGTATTTGGAGAGACGACACATTGATGCTCTTGGTTTGGTGTCGGCTCAGTTTTGGCAAAATTCGCCGAGGTGGAGAATTGTGGAGAAATCAGAAAAACCAGATTTTTTGGTATAAGTTGACTCATGCACACGGCTAAGTCGACTTATGGTAAGTCGACTTGTCAGTGTGCATAAGTCGACTTACGATCTGCACTGGAGTTGTGTTTTTTCTCTCTGCCAAGTTGACTTATCAGGCCTGATAAGTCGACTTATGCAGTGGTCTCCAGTTGCAGTTTTTCTCTCTGCCAAGTCGACTTGTAGTGACTGTTAAGTCGACTTACGACGGGTATTTTGCATAATCAGGTTTCCTGTTTGCACTCTGATTGGGTTTTTGTTTTGATATAAATAGGGAAACGATTTGTTAGGTTTTTTTATCAGAGATTGAGGAATCTTTTAAGCATTGTGAGAGGGAGATATTGTGAGCAAGGTGAGATCTTTGGTTGAGGGTTAGTTTGAAAGTTTTGTGTGATTGTAACCCTTTGTACTCTCCTTGAATTAGTGAAATCTCCCCATCCTCTCCTCGTGGACGTAGGAAACTTACCGAACCACATATATCTCTGTGTTTAGTTTGATTTGTCGTAATTGGCCTGATTTGTGCAAGAGTGTGGCTTTCTTCTTCCGTGATCACAAGTTCGTTGTGTGTGCGTGCAACGCTTCCGCATAGGCGCGCGACAATAGGCTGTGTCATTTACCTTGGAACTAACTATGATGCTATTTCGTGTAAAACCCACAAATAATTTCCTATAATTTTGAAGGAAAAACTAAAAATTTCATTAAAATCTCATATATAAAGTCATAAAAATCTCACATATCTAAAGAAATACCAAGAAAAAGAGGATCCTCTCACCAACAAACTTATTTGTCAACTTGCTAGAAAAAAATACATTGCCAATAATCCATCTAAAATTCAATCTTATAGATCAAAGATAAATAGAAATCCATCAATATTCCCTAGAAAAATAGGACATGGATCTATGAATCTAGAGTAAAAGAGCAGATCGGGGAAAGGGAGATCCAAAATGTACCTTTAATGGTGGAGAGAGAGTGCCGAAGTCGGAGAATAGACAGAGCGATGCCGCTCAAAGAACTAAAAGAAGGAGGCGAGAGAAATTGGAGGGAGAGGGTGAAATGAGAGGGAGAACAACATGGTGATTGTAAACCCTGTTAGATTTTTTGGTCAAAACCGCTTTCTAAAATGAGTTTTCAAACTATATATATATATATATTAACTACTAGTATTTTTCATAAATCATTGGTAGCCTAGTAGAAAGTAAAAGTTTTGGTGTTTCAAAAAGGCCTTTGTTCTAGGCTTGCCAACGACAAACCGGGAATTGTTTTGTTTTTAATTAATCTCTCATAAGTTCTAGTGGGTTGTGGGCCGAGGGTGTTGGGAATTTAACGCCAAAATCCCTAATGCAACAGAAACGCAGAATAGAAAAAGTACACCAAGTTTTAACGAGGTTCGGCAACTGCCTACGTCCTCGGGAGCCACACAGTAAATTTCTTATTGATCTTAACAAGAAATTACAATTCAAGAGCGAATCTCAAACTTGAGATTCCTCAAATAAATGCAATCTTTACTGTAGCTACAGTAAGATTCCACACTTCTTAAATAACCCTCTTAATCTCCTTTACAATAAATTCCTCTTCTAAATCCCTTCTCAATCACAACAGAAAGAGAGAGAGAGAGAGAGAGAGAGAGAGAGAGAGAGAGATCGCTGGAGAAAAAGGGGGGAATCCGCCGCCAGGAATCGAAGAGAGGGAAGGAAAAGCACTTCACACACCCTAGCTAGGGTTTCGGGATCCCTTTTATAGGGGGAAACACACTGACAGTCTGGCGACAGGCTGTCGCCAGCCGAGCGGGGCGAGTCTTAATCTCGCCAGTTCGAGAAGTCGCCAGCCACGAAGAATCCACCTGCTCGAGCTTCGCCTGATCAACTCGCCTGTTGTCGACCACGAAATCGCCTGCAACGATTCGCTCGAACTCGCGCTCGTCCGTTCGAACTCGCCCATGAGCTCGCCTGCAGCACATGCCCTCAATCTCGCCTGCACCTCTGGATCTCAAGCTCGCCTCTGAGCTCGCCTCAACATCGAGCTCGCCTGCGGAGGTTTGAGTCTACACCTGATCTCAACAATCTTCTACTTGGAGATCAAACCGCCATCAACAGGCTATAACATCAAGCTCCTCCTCCTGTGTGGATCCGCCCTCATCATCTATGCATGAAGGCCAACTGAAGTTACGCACAACTCTAGTTTCTGAACGGTCACTGTCTTTGTTAACATATCTGCTGGATTCTTGCTACATGGAATCTTCTCTATTTTTAACACGTCATCTTCCAGCAGGGATTTGATGAAGTGGTACTGAAGCGCAATATGTTTCGTTATAGAATGAAATGCTAAATTCTTAGCCAAGTGAATCGCACTCTGACTATCGCTGTGCAGAACATTCCTCTCCTGATTGAATCCCAGCTCTGTTAACAAACCCTGAAGCCATATCATCTCTTTACTGGCTTCAGTCACTGCAACATACTCAGCTTCTGTAGTGGACAGAGTGACAATCTTCTGTATCTGTGACATCTAACTAACAGCTGTAGTTCCGACAGTGAATACGTAGCCGGTGGTGCTTCTTCGGTGATCGACTTTGCCGCTGAAGTCTGCATCTACGTACTCATGCACTTCCACTTCTCCCTTACCAAAGTGCAAACACTTCTGTGTGGTGCCTCGTAGATATCTCAGAATCCACTTGACCGCTTCCCAATGAGCTTTTCCTGGATTCGACATAAACCGGCTGACCATTCCCACTGCATGGTCAATGTCTGGTCTCGTACAGACCATTGCGTACATCAAACTTCCAATAGCTGAGGCGTAAGGGACCTTAGACATACTCTCTTTCTCTTCTTCTGACTGAGGAGACTGATCCTTTGATAGACAAAAATGACTGGCCAAGGGTGTGCTCACTAGCTTGGCGTCGTCCATGCTAAATCTTTGCAAAACACGGTTGATGTACTCCGTATGAGACAACCGCAAGAACCCCTTCTTCTTGTCTCTCATGATTTGCATTCCAAGGATCTTCTTCGCTGGACCCAAGTCCTTCATGTCAAACTCCTTTGACAGCTGCTGCTTCAAACTCTTGATATCCTCTATATATGCTCCTGCAACCAACATATCATCAACATATAACAATAGGATGATATAACTGGACTGATGTCTTTTGAAGTAGTAACAGTGGTCGGCGTTGCACTTCTGGAAACCTTCCTTGTGCATGAAGCCGTCGAACTTCTTGTACCACTGCGTTGGGGCTTGTTTTAGGCCATACAAGCTCTTCTTGAGTCTGCACACCAGGTTTTTCTTCTTTTCTTCTGAGAAACCTTCTGGCTGGTGCATGTATATCTCCTCTTCTAGATCTCCGTGAAGAAACGCCGTCTTCACGTCTAACTGCTCGAGATAAAGATCTTTAATTGCTACAATACTCATCACGGTCCTGATAGTATTTAGCTTCACCACGGGAGCAAAAATATCGGTGTAGTCAATTCCTTCCTTCTGCTGGAATCCTTTGACAACTAGCCGGGTTTTATATCTTCTGGAACCATCCTGCTCTTCTTTCACCCGGTACACCCATTTGTTGTGGAGTGCCTTCTTACCCGTGGGCAACTCAGCTAGTTCCCACGTCTGGTTTGAGATGAGAGACTTCATCTCATCTTTCATAGCAAGCTCCCACTTGCTCGCATCTCCACCTTGACAAGCTTTATCAAAACTTTTAGGCTCCTCACCATCTGTCAGCAATAGATAGTTCATATATCTCCTGTTGGGTACAGGGGGACGAGAAGATCTTCTTAATATCGGAGCTGGTGCGTCGGGCTCTTGCGCACCATCTTGTCCAACAGGCTCTTCTTGCTGAGGACCTTCTGCATTGGGTTCTTCCGAGAGGTTACTCGGGACATTATCTGCATCTATAAATGTTGACTCGCTCTCTGAGTCATCTATCTTGTGCATGTCCTTGTACATCACCATCTCGTTGAATATCACATCTCTGCTCCTGATCACTTTCTTGTTTTCGTTGTCCCAAATGCGGTAGCCGAACTCATCTTCACCATAGCCGATGAAAGTGTATTTCTTTGACTTGGGATCAAGCTTATTCCTGCCTTGATCACTAATATGCACGTAAGCTACACAACCAAAAATTTTAAGATGTGAGAGTTTTACCTCCTTTCCGCACCATACCTCCTCTGGTATTCTGTGCTCCAATGGAACCGATGGACCTCGGTTGATCAAGTAAGCTGTTGTGTTGACCGCTTTTGCCCAGAACTGCTTCGGTAGGCCTGATTGTACTCGAATTCTTCTGGCTCTCTCTGTCAACGTTCGGTTCATCCGCTCAGCTACACCATTTTGCTGAGGCGTGCCGGGCACGGTTCTCTCCATTCTGATCCCGTGCTCATAGCAGAACTTCTTGAATCCGGTGTCTTCATACTTACCGCCATTGTCGGTCCTGAGCTTCTTTATTCTCAGACCGGTCTTATTCTCGATCATAGCTTTCCATCTCCTGAAAGCTTCAAACACTTCTGACTTATGCTTCAGAAAATAGACCCACACTTTCTGAGAGTGATCATCGATAAAAGTCACGAAGTAGTGTTTCCCACCAATGGACGCGGTGGTTGTTGGTCCCCACACATCTGAGTGAACGAGTTCTAGCTTATCTTTCCTGGGAGTTCTGCCATTTGTCTGAAAGCTGACTCTCTTCTGCTTTCCAAGTATGCATTCTTCACACATATCCATCTCCACTGACTGTAGTCCAGGGAGTTTTCCCTTTGTGTGCATGATTTTCATCCCCTTCTCACTCATATGACCGAGTCTCTGGTGCCACAGCTTTGAAGTCTCATTGCCTGCTACAACTAAGATCAAACAACATGCACCAGCTGTCATATACAGGGTACCAGTCTTCTTGCCTCGGGCAATCGTCATTGCGCCCTTTGAGATCTTCCAATCATCTCCATGAAAGGTCGTAGTATATCCTTCGCCAGCCAACTGGCCTACGGATATTAAGTTCTTTCTCAGATCGGGAATATGCCTGACATCCTTCAGCTCCCATACTGACCCGTTCAACTTAATTTTCACCACACCTTTGCCCACAATAGCACACAGTTGATCATCACCAAGATATATATATATATATATATCCAAGATTTTCGGGAACATACTTCTCGAAGAATTCTTTCTGAGAAGTAGCATGGAACGACGCTCCTGAATCTAACACCCAAGATTCCTCCTTGCTCTCCAAAGAGCATATCAATGCGTCGTCTCCTCCTGAGGTGGAAGTGACATTCACCCCCGGTCTTTCCACAATTCCAATACTCGATAGCCTTCGAGCTGTTGCTTGGATTCGTTGACTTGGACCTCATGTCCCTTGATCTACCTCTGTAGTTTGATCTGCCTCGTCCGTTCCCTCTGGTTGAATTTCTACCTCTTGACTCTGTATGCAATACTGAAGAGGTTGTAGCTTCACCCGACTCTCTCCGTCGGATCTCCTCACTAAGAACCAGATCACGAACGTCGTCGAACTTCAACTCGGTGCTTCCCGACGAGCTACTCACAGCTGTGACTGTAGCGTTCCAACTCTCTGGTAGGGAAGATAAAAGTATCAACGCCCGAACTTCCTCATCAAACTCAACTTCAACTGAACTCAATTGGGTTGTGACCGTGTTAAGTTCATTGAGGTGTTGTGCTACTGACGCGCCTTCCGCCATTTTTAGATTGAATAACCGCCGCATCAAATGAACTTTGTTCGCGGCTGATGGCTTCTCATACATGTTTGAGAGTGCTGCTATAAGACCCAACGTGGTCTTCTCCTTCGCTATGTTAAACGCAACATTACGAGTCAACGTCAATCTAATAACTCCGAGGGCTTGTCTATCTAGAAGGTTCCACTCATCTGCCTTCATAGAATCTGGCTTCTTCCCCGATAGTGGTTGATACAGATTTTTCTGATACAGATAATCCTCTATCTGCATTTTTTAGAATCTGAAATCTGTTCCATCAAACTTCTCAAGTTTCAATTTTCCTTTATCTATGACCATGGCTCCCACTTGAATCTGACTTCTTCTAGATCGTTTCACGCTCTGATACCAGTTGTTGGGAATTTAATGCCAAAATCCCTAATGCAACAGAAACGCAGAATAGAAAAAGTACACCAAGTTTTAACGAGGTTCGGCAACTGCCTACGTCCTCGGGAGCCACACAGTAAATTTCTTATTGATCTTAACAAGAAATTATAATTCAAGAGCGAATCTCAAACTTGAGATTCCTCAAATAAACACAATCTTTACTGTAGCTACAGTAAGATTCCCCACTTCTTAAATAACCCTCTTAATCTCCTTTACAATAAATTCCTCTTCTAAATCCCTTCTCAATCACAACACACACACACAGAGAGAGAGAGAGAGAGAGAGAGAGAGAGAGAGAGAGAGAGAGAGAGAGAGAAAAAGGGGGGAATCCGCCGCC
>NC_033794.1:125593944-125596672 GCF_001876935.1 Asparagus officinalis
AGTGATATTAATTATGGCCAGAGTACATAAATTATGATAATCAATGCAAAAATAAATGAAAAGAACGTGGGGGAATACGATCAAGAATTTGAAGGAGACGATAATTGACTCGATGCGCAGTTAGCAAAAGGTTTATTTGCAAAGAAATTAATGGTAGAGTGCTTTAATTCCTGCGTTTTTTAATTAAAAAGAAAGGAGTAACTAGGTAGAATAAATTAAAAGGCTTAAAGTGTGGAAAAGAATCAATTGTAGAGAAGATTAATATTCAACTCTATGAAAAGCAGCCATGAGTATAATGCTCCAAAATTTTGACACCTAGCATCTCAGAGTATTACTTTAATTAGCATGTTACATAAGTTAAAATAGGCTGTGTACATGCCAAATATGTCTCAGTGACTTATAAATCCCTTTGACCAATTGCCAAACATACTCTTTGTTGAGTCGTTCACAAGTACGTCTTTTAAATTCTCATTCCTTTAGAGTTTAGAGGTCATAGCATGGAAGGGTAAAGTGAGTTTAATATTGTTTGCACTACAATAAAAATTATATGTACCCACACTTATTCTACGACACATATATAAATATTATTTTAATTGCAAAAGATTTGATGGCAGCGACACAAGTAATGCAAACACTGATACATATTTGTATTATTAGATATACGTACAATAAAATAAAATTGAAAAAGATCAGTAGTCCCATTACTCCCATATTGATTGTGTAAGCACATATTGATATGTTTAAATGGTAAGTCGTGGGATTCAAGTGCATAATGGTCAGCCATATTTGTCAGTGGATTATAGCCAAACAACTTTGTAATTAAGCTAGCTTGGGTGTGGTAATATTAGGATGGATGACAAATATGTGTCTCCCCTCCTAACACATGCATGTATAACGAGGCGGGGGAAAAAATCGAAAGGCTACAACTTTTGTTGTGGTGTTGGTTTATTTTCTACAAATTAATTCTCTTAAAATTAACCTTTCATAAAATAATCAAATAAGTAGAAATTAATAAAATGAGAACAAAAATGGTGGGTGTTGATCCAAGCAACCTAGTCAAAATCGAATGACCAATCAAGCCTAGAATTATGACCCCTTGTGTTTTTTAATTCTTCAACTGATGACGGTATATATATATATATATATATAGCTCGCCATCACCTTGCTTAATTAGTCCTCGTTCAACATTTCTCTTCCCACTTTTGACCAAATGCCACCGGCTCGCCTCTTACTAATTCAACGCATCCGAAGTTTCTAACAATAACGAAGCAAACCTTTGACTAATTAACACGCTATGCGCGTATCATTAATGCTCTCCGAACAATTTCAATCCTAACTTTAATCTCTTGGTTTTTACATGTTTAATATTATATGTCACAAGTTGCAACGGAAAGAAAGTTAAAAGGTTTGCTATTTACGCATTCGTAGAATTAAGGTTCATGAATTTGTTTAGCATGCAAAATATATAGATAATACATGAAAGAAACACAGATTTGAGCTGCGTATGTGCAAAAAGACCCTACGACTTGTTTTAGCACACGTGGCATTAACAATGTTCTTCATTCGACTAAACGATAAATATTCTTCATCCAACTACCGGTTAGGTACTCATAACCACCATCAATATACATTCAACCACCATCATCTCATCTGAGTCTTTCTCAGTGTACAGACAAAGATCCCCCTCGGCTATGTTCTAGTTTAAAAGAAGCACCCACATCCCCTCCCTCTTCTCTAAGCCCTATGGAAAGTCCTCTATGAAAAAACATATAGGAAGAGAGAGAGTAAAGATATTGGTCTAATATAAATCTCGATGTATATATTACTATCAGTCATCAATGCAGCAAAACTTTCAATTGCACTAATAGTAGTTTGCAATGCCTGACATTGTAGCTCTGGTAATAACGGATAGTATTATGTACATCGAGATTCATGATAAACCGTCTTTACAATTTATCTTCTATATGATTTCTACGGAGCGTCCCCTGTAGTATCCCCCTCTCGCCTCTATAACTAAAATCATCAACAAGTACTCATTTTCTCTCTTTCTCCCCTCTCTCTCTCGCAAATTACAAAGAAACATCCTTTCACCCTTCTCTATCCTATCTTTCCTCTCTCTAAAATTTCAAACATAATCACCTCAATTAACACACTTCCAAATGACAAACCCATCTCTCCCTCCCAAAAACATGCACCTACTCCATCATGATCACCTCCCCCTACTCCTCCCTCTCCTCCTCCTCCTCCTCCTCCTCCCCACCCTCGCCTCCTCCTCCGCCTCCTCTCTGCACTCGGAATGCGCCCCCCAACCCTACAGCTGCGGCTCCACCACCGTGACCGTCTCCTACCCCTTCCTCCTCCCCGACTCCCTCCGCCTCGACTCCTGCGGCCTCCCCGGCCTCCCCGGCTACACCCTCACCCTATCCATCTCCAAGAAAACCTACCAAGTCCTCTCCCTCGACGTCCCCGGCCGCGTTCTCACCCTCGTCGACCCCGCCTTCCTCAACCAACTCTGCCCCCAGCCCTCCTCGGCCAACTCCTCCCTCGACCCCTCCCTCTTCCGCTACACCAACAGCGACCGCAACATCACCGTCTTCATCAACTGCTCCACCCCCGTCTCCCCCATCTCCAGTATCTTCAACATCGCCTGCTTGACGGGTCAAAATTCTTACTATCGTCTCAATAACGATACAGCGGACGATGTGCTGGGAGGGTGTAGGTCGACGGT
>NC_033794.1:125596691-125600121 GCF_001876935.1 Asparagus officinalis
TGAGGTGGCGTTGAAGGAGGAGGCTGCACAGAACCTGACTTTGGCGAACGACGGGGATCAGGCGTTCGCACAGGCTCTGCGGCAGGGGTTCTACGCGACGTGGACGGCGGGGGAGGGGTGGTGCGAGGGGTGCCAGAGGTCGGGTGGGTATTGTGGAAGTGGTACTTATCGGGCTTGTTTTTGCGCTAACGGGACTTTCACCGGTTCTTGCCCTGATTCAGGTGGTAATTAGTTCACTTTTTCTTCTTATTTATTAGTGTTTTTTTCAAGTATTGGTTCCTTAATTATTTATCATCGTGAAATTAGTCCTGATTCTTAGGAGTTGTTCAATTTAGTCCCTTCCAATCGAGAGTAGAACTAGTTAGTAGAGAGATTAAGTTGAAACGACTTATGGGAATTAGCGGATGTGATAGCAATTTCAGCGATTTGAGGGACTTATTTGAAAATACTAAATATTTATAAAGGGCAAATATTGTAAAAAACCTTCTTATTTATATTGTATTAAGAAACAGAATATAGGGATGTATTTCGTAGGATACTTTTGGTCGATGTGTTGACATGTATCCAAATTGCTAGTTTTAATTTGCATATATTGAAGATTTCATTAACAAAAAAGTCTTATATAAATGTCCTGTCTTCGCAATTTAATTTAAAGTTTCAACTGATGCCTTAACAATATGATTAAGCAATGAGTTTGAAACCTTTTCATTTGATTCCCACTGGGGGTTTAGTTAACAGATGTGTATTGGAAATTTCCACCCAACATAATGGATAGATATTAGCAAGCAATTTGAGCCTTCAATCATCAAATTAATTACGTCGCACCAACACGAACATTAGGTGATACTTCCACAAAATAAATACTACTGAAAATTTTTTGATACAACAATGAATATTTGTTGTTTAACGCTATACAAATTTTATAATCAAAGTGTCTATGTTTTACATAGATTTTATTTTTATTTTTTAAAAATTTTCTTCGGAGACGTAAAGTGATCTGGCAGCAAAAAAATATCATACATGGGCTTTGGTTAGCCCAAGCTATAGGGTTCACGGCCTTTGAAGACAAAAGGGCAAAGCTGAGTTGATGGGTTGGGCCTAGATTTTGGGCGGAGGCCTTACGAAGCTATATGGTATGAAAATAAACACAAGTCTCTAGAAAATGATGCCTTCGCGTTCTTTGTCTCATTGCTTGTTGGCACACGCATTAGTCTAGTGAAAGTGATTCCTTAGACCAATTCTTTGAAGATCATGGTGACCATGACTGAAAGAAGCATTTATTCAAACCAAGCAAAAGGCATTCACACACTCAATAGTCTTATATCTTTGGAAATTAATTATCCATATATACAATCTTCTAAACATTCCATTGATTTATTTATGTCACTGACTTCTTATTGGTGCTCGCCCCCTCAATAATTCATAACATATCGTTATCGTCATCGTTATTATCAGTAGTCCCTTGAAAGTCAAGAATGCATTATTGGACTCGTTCACGCGTTACGTACCCAGTAGGAAACATTCAGCATTGATTAAATGTCTGTTAGTCTTCAAGAAGTCCATACATTATTATACTGCTAGCTAGGCTCAGCTCTGATGATGAATGTTCAGAAGAAAAGTAGAAATCAATTCATATGTCTACTTCCTACTTACTTCTGCATTTGCTTCTGCCCCTCCTCGCTCACTCGTGTTCGTTGTATAATTTCTCCTGCGGAAATTATACCCTCGGAATCAAATACCCTTTCTACACAAACACAGGCCCAAACCAATGCGACGGACTTCATCTTGTTCAGTGCATGAACCTTGTGCCAGTGATCAAATTACACGGCCAAGGATTCTTATATCCAGTTTGTAACATCTCGTACTCCGATAACTCGTTTATAATTCACGATCTGAAGCTCAGCTCTTACTTTCGAGGATCCAACTGCATCTTCCTCTATGATTTCAAGTCTCCGGTAACAAGTTTCAACGTGTCAAATGTTACTGAAAGTTTGAGCTCTGGCCAAGGATTCTTCAACTGCGAGCCAAACGGATACGATTTCGACGGTGATGTGTTTAAAGAGTTGTATAATTTAAGTTTTTGCGAAGATTACGGTCTTGGTTATGGGGAGCAGAGCGATGATGGGTTACTTCCTGGTTATTGTGCGACTTCTAGCGATCTTTGGTTTGACTGGAGACTCGCCTTTGATGACGATGGTGGCGGCGGAGTTTCTCTGATATCTGCAGGGTTTTCCCGGAAGTGGACTTCGTTCCCTGATTGCTTCGATTGCCGGATTGTATCTGGGAATTGTAGCGCCTATTGCAGAGGAATTGAGCCAAGTAAATAGTTAGCTCTATTGTGTTAGTAGTTTGATAGATATTGATGAAACTGAGAATTTTGTTTCGTTTATTCTGAAATGCGGTGTTCCTTTAATTGATCAATTTGACCCTGTTCTAAAATCTTAACATGTTTGACATTTCAGGTGGTAAATCACGTAGCATATGGATAATTGCAGGTGATAATCCTTCCTCAGTTCATCAAGTATTGCTCCAATTCCTGTAATATCAAACTTTTTGATGTGAGGGTAATATTTGGCCATAAAAACCTATAGTCTTATTACGTAGAAATATGGGACATGATCTCTAATTTTTTGTCGAAAATTCAGTTTAATGTATGTTGAGTTGAATCATCAGAATTATTATGGTCATTTGCTTCAACTCCACATTTTGCGAATAAACATAGATTTATATATATCACTAGAAAGCGATAAATAAACATATTTCCAGTATCTTGATAATGCAATATTTATGAGGCAATGGCATTGTGTGGATACTCCCATTAACTAATTTTTTTTGGTAAAGATGGAAATCACAGTAATATTCATTTTGTTGAATCACTACATAGCAAACATAAACAGTAAAATCTAGCATATATGTACTACAAGAGACCAGCTTCTTGCTATAATTGCTACATTATACGAACAATCACATTTTTGAGCAGATTCATATATAAATTCAAGTTCTGGATATTTCAGTATCTGTTGTCTAGTCCTCTTGTTCAAGAAATGCGCCTTTGATTGAAATGTTCAGTTTTCCACATTGTCATCGTGCTCAGGTGTAGTTAGCGGAGTGGGAGGCTTCCTCTTAGCATGCACAATCTTCTTCTTCTGCTACAAGTACAAGTTAAAGAAGAAGTACTCGAAATCCTTGACTCCCTCCACTGCTATCGTCCAAGATTTCTCTTCATCATTTTCGAAGAAAGATTCTGAAACGATAAGCTTTCATTGCCAGACACCCTTATTCTCTTATGAAGAGCTTGTGGAGGCTACCAATGGATTTGATCGATCAAAAGAACTTGGTGATGGTGGCTATGGGACTGTCTATAAAGGTAATTACTCTTCTTTTTTGACAAAAAAAAAAAATTCTAGGTTAATTTTCACTCATACCTTTT
>NC_033794.1:125600131-125604766 GCF_001876935.1 Asparagus officinalis
GCATGCCCTCATTTGTTCTTGGCAGACCTGAAGTTTTAAAATTGGCATTTTAGTACCCTTGTGACCCTTACATGTTATTTTAAAAGTTTCTAACCCTTAATGTTTGTTTACTTTTACATAATTCAATTTTAAACCTACCCCAATTCTATTTCAAAATAGAATTGCTATAGGTTTAAACAGTGAACTTATTCTTTATGATTACTATCAAAAACTAGCTGCTCCTTATGGAGCTTACCAAAAGCTTATCGTTTATGTTTGAATTTCACGTATACCGAGCGCCTTTTATGGTGCTCGTGATGAGATAATGTTGACAATGGTGAAGTACTGGAGAATTAAGGTCTAATTTGATTCTTATGGTGCTCGTGATGAGATAATGTTGACAATGGTGAAGTACTGGAGAATTAAGGTCTAATTTGATTCGGTCAGCAAGCTAATATCTCATTATTTACATGAAAAAAGATGATTCAATCTTAAATATAACTCTTATTTGCTCTATTTTAGTATGTACATGTTTGATTCATAGAAAGTTAATTACACTGATGATTTCAGGCCTTCTCCGAGACGGACGCGTTGTGGCCGTGAAGCGTCTGTACGAAACCGCTCCACCTCCCTCCCCCTCTCCCTCCGCCTCTCTGCCGCCATCGACACCGCATCCGCCCTCTCCTACCTCCACTCCATCGACATCATCCACCGCGACGTCAAAACCCACAACATCCTCGTCGACAACAACTTCAACGCGAAGGTTGCCGATTTCGGCCTCTCCCGCCTTTTCCCCGCCAATGCCACGCACGTGTCCACCGCGCCCCAAGGAACCCCAGGGTACCTCGACCCGGAGTACCACAGGTTCTATCAACTTACAGATAAGAGCGACGTTTACAGCTTCGGAGTGGTCCTTATGGAGCTCATATCGTCTAGGCCGGCGGTAGATGTCAACCTTAGGCCGAACGAGATAAGTTTGGCTATGGCCACAATGAGTAAGATCCAGAACGGCGAGTTGGCGGATTTGGTCGATCCGGGACTTGAATTCGGCTCCAATCAGGAGGCGAATAGGATGGTGACTCAAATGGCCGAGCTAGCGTTCAGGTGTTTGCAGATGGATAGGGACATGAGGCCTCCGATAAAGGAGGTTTTGGAGGGGTTGAAGGAGATCGAGGCGGGTAGTCAATATTGTAATGGCGACAATTGCGAGGTTAGGACTAAGGAGGAGTCGAGGCTGTTGAAGGATTCAGGGTCGATATCGCCTGATTCGGTGATGAAGAACTGTTGGATGAGTAGTAGTTCTACTACTCCGAGCTCTAGCAATCAAGGTATAGTCTGAGTTTGTAAGGGGGTGTTTTCTCGTTTGAGACGATTGTGGTGGTGTGTAGTTCTCACGTATGTTGTGATATTAAGAGGGCAATGTACATAGTAGGAAGAGGTTACTGTAGTTAGCTAGATACGTCGCATTTATTTGAAGAGGGTAATAATTGTAGAAGTGCTTAAACAGATTTTTTTTTTTGGCCCTCGCACTTCACTGCCTTAATTTTGTGTCATCATCTTTGCATTAAAGACATTTTCCTTGTTCTCTAGAAAGTTTCTGTGGGTTATATTGAACAGGACAGAGAGTCATAACGAAAAGGATAGAGCTAACTCTACTATACTCTTCGTACGATAAGCTAATATCATGGATTGTGCTTGACAGTTTCAATAGTACACAGGCATCGTGATGCTCTAGCTAATATCATGGATCGGCCATAATAAGGGTTCCTTTTGAAGCATATTAATTAGTACAAAATAGGATTTGAGGTTAACATAGCTATTGCTACGATTTAGAGGGTAACTTCACAAATGTGTAAGATTTGAGGGGTTTATATCGGATGTTAACTCTTAAACTACACGACTGATAAACTGCGTCAGTTTCCACGTACGCCTGCAGACAAACACGTTACACGGCAAGGGTACCAAATTTGAGTTTCAATTTCAGTCATCGATGAAAGAGATAAACTTAATGTTCTACTGTGGACTTCCTGTAGACAAACACGGCGAGGGTACCAACTTTGATTCAGGAATGAGATCAGCAGGAGATCAGCTAAGGGGCATTTGGCCACGGTTTCCCTTCTGTTGATTTTTATGTTGTCTTTGTTAATTTCTTCCTCTCAAATTTCAGTGAAATTGAGACTACAGAGAATAGGTAAGAAGATGAAATAAATTGAAACTTTTGGATATAAAAGTGCAAAAAAAAAAAAATTAATGTTGAATATCATTCTGCAAAATTGGGTCAATGTTAATTGGAATTCCAATGTGAAAACAAGTCTATTATAAAATCTAAAGTAATAAATAGGGAGGTGGAAAAAAATATTTTAATGAGTACGACTAATCAACTCGATTGGGCGCCTTTTGTTGATGGAAATGAAAAAAAAATGGAACATGAAGAGATTGGTGCACATATGAAGACGAAAAAAAAATTGGAACATGAAGAGATTGGTGCACATATGAAGACAAAAAACAATCAAAAAAAAAAAAATCAAAAGAGAGGCGCTGGTATTCTCAGGCACACGCCACACAAAAAAAAAAAACGAAAATAAAAAAAAAAACCACAAAAGAAGAAGTGGACGAGAAGAAGAAGACGAAAGGAAAAAAAAACTGGGAACAAGATGAAAGAAGAAAGAGAAAAAAATAAATAAATAAAAAAATAATAAGAAAGCGTTGGCAGGATACGCACAACATGAAAGGAACAAACAAAGGGCTAAAAAAAATATTTACCTGTAATCCTCCTCAACGAATCTAACATAAGATCAATTAAAAGAAATACATATATAGCTATGTGAAGCCTAACTGGGATAGGATTAGATCTTCTTTTCAAATTCTGTTGGGATTTTATCTTAGGGCCTGTTTGTTTGCACGAAAGTAATTGTGAAGTAGCTGAAGTAAAAGAAGTAGAGGCTACTTCTGCTACTTCCAAGCAAAAAAATGTGTTTGGTTCTCTGAAAAACTTACTTCCAATACTTCCCTAAATGCTTATGTGGCGCCTACGTGTCATCCTTACTTCCAAAATATTTTTCCAATCCTCAATACTCAGAAGTAGCTCGGAAGTAGTTGAAATGCACATTAATTATGACATAAATAATTTTTTATTAATATTTCCTTTATTAGTTACTTCTAACAACTTTTCATTGATAAAATTACTTCCTAATAATATTTTCAAATGTTATCCAAACAAAAAAAGTAAATGAAGAGGAAGAAGTTTTACTTCCATTACTTCCAAAAATATATGAAACAAACAAAAAAAATGATATTTCCACTACTTCCCACTTCATAGCTTTGAAAGTTACTTCTATAACCTACTTCTTACTTCTAATACTTCCATTATGCAAACGGGCCCTTAAAATTGTTGATATCACTTTTCAAATTATTATCCAATTATTGCTTATAGTTTCGCATTGGTCAATGATGAATTTTTATCCAATTATTGCTTATAGTGTTGTGTATCTCGAACTATTTTGATTGGACTATTGTTTCAATCTGCAATCGTTGTTGTTTCGAGTTATTTTTCTTATATATCTTAAAGTTGTTTATATTAGTGAGTTGTGCCCTTAAATGATATATTAATATTGAGGGTAAATGCTGTTTCATTGCTAATTGCTTTAGAAAAATTATGTTTTATTGCTAATTGCTTTGGAAAAATTTGACTATCTCTTACTTTAATATATGGATATTTGCACAGAATAGGATACTCGTCAATAGTCTCCTGCAATAACTCTCTCTCTCTCTCTCTCTCTCTCTCTCTCTCAGACATCATTTGGATAAATTTCATATGAACCCCCCTAAGTTTGAGAAATTTTGAGATAACACCCCAAAATTTAACTTATGCATATAACCCTCCTAACCTTTGATGCTTATCAAAAACCCCTCCATACATTTGCAATTTTTTTTAAACATACCACTTGCACGATCTCCTAACCTTGCCATTAGGTCCTGCTAGCATGATAGTTAGCCCATCAATTTTGCATCTACAGAAGGGAAAACATGATTAACAATCTGAATAAGGATTATAACGTCCACTTATGCATCTACAGATCGATTAACTACGAAGTAGTTTGGAAATTATACCTCTGACTATTTGCTCAAATGCATCGACGAGGGAGGAGCTCAGCGTCGGCGTCGAGGGAGGAGCTCGGTCTTCAACGAGGGAGAAGCACGGGGGAGGAGCTTGGCGTCGGGGTCATCGTCGGCGTCGATAGCAGGGAAGCTCGGAGAGGAGAGAGGAACTCGTCGTCTCGAGGGAGGAGCTCGATCTTCGACGATGGAGGAGCACGGGGGAGGAGCTCGGCGTCGGGATCAGCGTCGGAGTCGACAGCGGGGGAGCTTGGCGATGAGGGAGGAGCTCGGCGTCGGCGTCGACAGAGGAAGGAGGAGGGAGAGTATTCGGCATGGGAGAGGGACGATGGGAGGAGGGGATCTGGATGTTGATTACGGGGAGGGGTTTTTGAGGTCATTGACAGCTGTTCTACGCTAATATCAAGTGGATGGCTCATTTGCAAAGTTCCCTCTGGTTGCTTACATCCATTGAAATCAGATCTGTGGTTGAGATCTGGCCACATCAGCTCCATAGGAGGAAATCCCCTCCTATGTCAATGACCTCCATTAATCTCATAT
>NC_033794.1:125605766-125621158 GCF_001876935.1 Asparagus officinalis
AGAAATAATAACAATATATTTCTTAGTGTCCACCACTCCTTTCAACTCAACACAGGTATCATAGAATTTTACCCTATTGTGATGCTTCTCGTATTCTTCTTCGACATTCGAGAAAGCAATCCTCCACCCATCGATGAAAACCAGAGTGCCCTAATTGTCAGTCGCCTTCTCCTCTGTTACCTTCACCCAGTAGTCCTCGTTATCATTAGATTTCTCCACTCACCAGAGCTATGTATCCTCAATATTATTCAAAATGAAAACCAAGTAAATATTTCTTTCATATCCTCCAAGCAAAACATTGAAATAGTAGCTACACTTTTAAAAACCATATTATACCTCGGTTGGTAACTTGATTGTTGGGGAAAAAGTTGTACAGCACAAAATTTTCCTATCACCAGATTAGCAAGAAAATGAAAGAATAAAGCTGACTAACAACACACACACAATTTAACATGGTTCGACACAAAATTACATACATTCACGGGCTGCTGCAGATTTTTTACTAAGGGGAGAAAATTTACAAACACTCTCATAAATACTCACAACCAATTTCACTCTGAAAATTACTCTCAATTTTCTCTCACTGAGTGCTGCCTCTCAATTTTTCTCACTGAGTGCTATCACTCAATTTTCTCACTAAGTGCTCTCTCCGATTTTTCTCTCACTTAGATTGATGCCCAACACACTCTCTCTCGAATGCTTTATATAGAAAAACATCACCTTTATACACCTTTCTTTTCTTTCTTTGTCAACAAAGCATTCTCTCTTTGTCAACAAAAGATGCTCATCCTTTCCCCTTTTTGTTTTCTTGCTCCTTCGGTAGTTTGATTTTGTTGACAAAAAACAAGGCAGTCATAATTTTTCAGTGGCTTTCGGTGCATGAATATTTGACCAACAATCTCCCACTTGAGAATTGATTTCAATCTGTCTTCACATCTCGATCTATGCAGCAGCTCTTCCCCAGTCTTAATACTATTGCAGGGCAATTGAAGTTGAACACAGCTTCAGTTTGTCAGTAGTCATCGTCTTTGTCAGCATGTCTGTCGGATTTTGAGCTCCACTAATCTTTTCAAGTTTCAAAATTCCATCTTCCATAAGTGACCGGATAAAATAATACCGCACCTGTATGTGTTTCGTTCTAGAATGAAAAGACGGATTCTTTGCTAGATGAATAGCACTTTGACTATAGCAATATAAAACATTGTCTTCTTGTTTCTTGCATAATTCATCCAAAAAACTTTGAAACAAAACCATTTTCTTGCTGGCTTCTGTAACAGCGATATATTCGGTTTCAGTTGTGGAGAGAGCAACTATCTTCTACAGTTGAGAAACCCAACTAACTGTAGTACCTCCTAGAGTATAGACATACCCTGTAGTGCTTTTTCTGATATCAACATTTCCTGCTAAATCAGCATCCACATAACCTGTTAGTATTGTATCTCCACCTTTGAAACAAAGTGTTTTACCTGTGGTGCCCCGTAGATATCGGAGGATTCATTTGACTGCTTCCCAGTGTACCTTGCCCGGATTATCCATGTACCTACTAACAGCTCCCACCGCTTGAGCAATATCCGGTCTTGTACAAACCATGATATACATTAGACTTCCAATTGCTGAGGCGTACGGGACCTTCGCCATGTGTGCACGTTCTTCTTCTGTCTTTGGTGACTGCTTTTTGGAAAGTCTGAAATGAACACCTAAAGGTGTACTCACCGGTTTAGCATCTTGCATATTGAACCTGGAGAGTACTTTGTTGATGTACTCAGCCTGTGATAACATCAAAGTTCTAGACTTCGTGTCTCTCTTGATCCTCATTCCAAGAATCTACTTTACAGCGCTAAGATCTTTCAATGCGAACTGCTTTGATAATTTTTGCTTCAAATTTATAATCTCTTGCAGATCTGAACTTGCAATGAGCATGTCATCAACGTATAATAATAAAATAATGAAGCTATTGTCAAACTTCTTGAGATAGTAACAATGATCTGCATGGCATCTAGTGAAACCGTTGTTGCCCATAAAGCTGTCAAACTTCTTGTACCACTGCCTGTGAGCTTGTTTTAATCCATACAAGCTCTTCTTCAAACGGCATACTAGATTTTTCTTGCTTGTCTTTATGAATCCTTTTGGTTGCTTCATATAGATCTCCTCCTTCAAATCACCATGAAGGAAAGCTGTTTTTATATCTAACTACTCAAAATGTAAATTCTTAGCAGCTATAATTTTTAACACCAGTCTGATTGTAGTCAGTTTCACGACTAGAGAGAAAATTTTATTATAGTCAATACCTTCCTTTTGCTGAAAGCCTTTGACAACCAATCTTTCCTTGTAGAGCTTGTTCCCATCATGCTCTTCTTTGATCCTGTAAATCCACTTGTTATGAAGAGCATTCTTATTTGGTGGTAATTCAGCTAAGTCCCACGTCTGATTTGACATAAGCGAGTTCATCTCATCTTTGCATAGCAGACTCCCACTTGACTGAATCCTCCACCTGCATTGCTTCATCATAACACTTTGGTTCACCATTGTCAGTCAGCAACTAGTAGTGCAAAGAAGGCGAATAACGCTAGATTGGCTTAGGAATTCTGGAGGAGTGTCTCACTTCTGGCGTGCTTGGTTCTTCTTGAACTTCTTCAGGACTAGTCTGAACATTATTTTTAGAAATCTCCTTAAATTCAGCAAATTCTTTAATTTTAGCTTTTGTACTGGAGCTAATTGATTCTGCAATTGATCTGTCTTTGTACATTACATTCTCATTGAATATGACATCTCTGCTTCTGATGATCTTCCGATTTTCATAATCCCAAAACTGGTAACCAAACTCATCACCACTATAACCAACAAAAACACATTTGTTAGATTTGGCATCAAGTTGTTAGACCATAGAGGGGGGTTGATTAGGGTCTTATGCTAATCTAATCCGATTTTATACCAATTAAAACTATTAACAAGTTATTCTAACAAGAATGAAATACAATAAGATATATGAGCTAGGATAACCAATATGAATAAGGGATATATCCTAGCAATAGGATATACTATGAGATATATGCAAGGATATATATAAACAACACAAGGGTGAAATAAACAATAAATAAAACAAGAGTGATAGTGCAAATAAACAATGCAAACACACAATATGATCACGGAGTTCGGACCTTCCGCCCTACGTCTCTGCTCCCCACTCCCGGGGAGAAATCTACTATCACAACCGGATTTTTTACGCTCATCCGAATAACGTTTACACCTCACAATGTTGGTTTTTAATGTTCACCGATCAACGTTCACAATCACTCTCAATGTCGGTTTTCAACGCTCACCGATCAACGTTCACTCCTCACACTCGGTTTTCTAGCTCATCGAAAACTTTACAATACTAAAAGTGTAATAACAAATATGTTTTCTACAATAGATGAGAACTCAATGTAGCTCACTCTCAATTGTTACAACTCCCCCACAACCCAAATTATACTAAGTATGAAAATACAATAAGCTCAATGGTTCTGTGTGTAAGCAATGAGAAAAACAAGTCTAAACTCAATTTAATTTAGCAAAATAAATATGACACATTAAGCATAAACAAGCCAGATAAAGAGTTTAAGAAAACTTCTCTAAAATAATAGTGGAGGGATGTAGATTGAAGCCCAAACAAGATTGATGATCTCCTCAAACTCTTGTGAAATTCTCTTCACAAACAAACTCGTAAACACTTTTTTAAACAAACACAAAACAAGCTTAAACCCTTGTTAAACTTTTATTTAAAAACTTCTTGGGTGGTTTGAAGGATGAGAGCAATGGGGTATTTATAGCCACCCAAAACCTCAGCCAAAAACCCCAAAGGAAAAGACCAAAAAGCCTACGAATCATAAATCTGATTCTGTACCAAAAATAGCCGTTGGACGATCGCGCTGGTCGATTCCTGTGAAAAACACGCAGCTCGACTGCGAGCCAGCTCAGAGGCTAAATCTGGGCTCAGGAAAACATTCCGTTCCCGGAGCGCCCCCGTCGACTGTGACGGCAATCGACCCGCTAAAACACTCTAGAACTTCATGCCGCGTCGACCTGTCACGGTCGACACGAGCATTACAACTATGCTGAGTCTTTGGACTCAAGGCGGTCGACCATGGCGGTCGACCGCAAACTGACATATGCAAATTGACAGGTTTGAAACAATTTTCTAATTTTAAAATCATGTTTAAAAATATCAAATAAATTCAGAAAAATGTAAAACTTTGGAAAATGATTGTAAACATGATAATGAACATGCTACAAAAACTGGTTTTCAAAAAAGACCTCCCAAATGAAAAAATATCATTATTTTGTAAAATAGTCCAAAACATAAAAATGTGGACACATGAGTTTTGACATTTTAGCTTAACCATGTTTTGAAACAATACAAAATAATTTTGTAGACTTAATAAAAGATGTATATAATTATTGTTAAGTCCAAAAACTGAGAATACAATATTTTCACAAAATTGCATATTTTACAAACTTTTCAAAACAATAAATATGATTTCATGAACTAAATAAAATTGATATTGATAAAATCATATATATGCATATAAGTATGAAACAAGAAATGTATTTAAGGTCTTCAATGAGCTCAACTTGGTACACTTGCGGATGAAGCTTGAACTTGGATCTTGAACTTGAATTGCATTGCTTCACTCCACAATTCCGCCAACGTCCATTGGATATCATCGTGAATGCGCAATTCCATCCATCCTCCAACATATTATTTACCTAGAATAGATACAAAACACAAACACTAGACAAAGAATATTAGATGTAAATTGTTTGTTAAATCATTATCAAAACAAGAAGGCCAACAATCTACCCCTTTTTGATGATGACAAATAATTTGCAAAAAAGATATATGCATGAAAGAAAATGAATATATAAATTATAATTCACATGTTTATAAACAAAAAAATGTATACTAAAAATGTATACTCATAATATTTCTCCCCCTTTGACAACATCAAAAAGGGGAAAACAAAAGAATGAAGAGAGCGAAAGCTCCCTCTATCAATATGCATGAGTGAGTATAAAATATATATATATATATAGGGATTGCTCCCCCTATCAAAATGCCATATGGAGTGCATATAATAAAGATCATGGCAAAACATGTGAGCAAGCAAAAATAAAAAATATGCTAAACAACTCACATGCAAAAGAACAATAAGAACACATGTGTATATATAACATCATAAAGGGTGTTACAAAGATTTCAAGATGTATATATACAAACCAAACATTTATCATACTTGCCCCAAAGAGATGAAATGAGGATCCAAAAAGGCATCATTTAAAAAAAATATTTATGAAGGAGGATCCATGAAGGAAAATAATTTGCTTATATGTAGGGGGAAAAGGAAACAAAATCAAGAAGGGATATTTTCAAAATAAATCATAACAATGTATGGGTTTATGAAATAAAAGAAGAGGAACATGAGAATCATACAAAGAGTTTTCAAATGAAAACAAATCAACCAAAAGAAATCATAAATCAAAGTTTATATCCAAAAACGATGTTTGATCAATAAAGAAAACTTTTTTTGTAGGACTTGATCAAACCACTTATAGAATATATTATAAAACACGAATAGATGATCCATAAGCATAAACACATAAATATCATCATATAAGTGAAATATAATGAATTCAAAGTAACAAATCAAAACATAATTTTTAAGAGAGGCAACAATATCAAGCTCTTGAGCTTGTTTTAACCCATATAAATAATTTAGCACCCGGTAAACAAGTTTTGGGAATAAACACCCAATAAATCCAGGGGGTTATATAAATACAAACCTCTCATCAAAACAAAACTAATAATCATGAAAACAAAAGAATTGATCAATTAAAAATTGTTTTCATATAAAAAATTTTAAAACACATTTTTCAAAACCAATAAAAAGAAAAAGAAAAATACTAAAATCCTTGGCTTAAAAATTATTTTGGCACCCAAGAATTCTTGGCGCCGGTTTGTTTAGGGACATGACCCCTATCAATAGAGCTCAAAGCCCTAGGGTTATGAACCCTCTTGAACACATATGGTGCACTAACAAGGTCAAAATAATATTCACTCAAATGACCCTTCCGATTATAATATGTGTAATAAAACCATTTGTTTTTGTGGACCATTAGCTCGTGCACGGAAACCATTTGCAAAAATAGGTTGTTCTTTAATATTATTTTGCAAACGGAAAACTCTCCTCAAATCAAAACAAAATTTGGTCAAATGACCAAAACGACCACAATGATCATACTTAAACTTTTGTGGTCTTTTAAAATTATTTGGCAAAAGTGGAATCCTTTTTAAATCAAAGCAAATCTTTGCCAAATGGTCAAACCGACTACATAGATCACATTTAAACACACGTGCATGTTTATGATGAACATGATGAGTATGTGCATGTGTATATGCAAAATGTGATGACGATAAAACTTGATGGGATGCACAATTATGATTATTTATTGTAGGTTTTTGTGCATCATAACAAAATTTAGCAAGATGGCCTTTTTGACCGTAAATAGAGCATTTGTAAATTTTGCTATACATGTGTGCATAGTGAGTGTTTGATTTGGAAGTCTTAACACGGGACTTTGCACACAAGTCCATAAGGTTATCATGATTAACAATATATGTTTTAAGGGTTGAATCTAAAGATGATATGCGATCCTTAACATGATTCAACTCATTATTATGCATACAAGTATTGTTGGGTTGAATCTAAAGATGATATGCGATCCTTAACATGATTCAACTCATTATTATGCATACAAGTATTGTTATTAGAAGTAGAACATATATATGCGATCCTTAACATGATTCAACTCATTATTATGCATACAAGTATTGTTATTAGAAGTAGAACATATATAATCATTTATAAAAAAAGCAGTATTATTTTTTATGTTCTCTACTTCTAATATGATATTATCTTTTTCATGAGATAAGCTAGTTATAGATGTGGTTAATTTTTTATTTTTCAAAATTAATATGTCATTGTTTTCTTTAAGCATAGTATTTTCTTTTGCAATGACATCCAATTTTGACACTAGCTTCTCATGATCGGATTCCAAATTATCATGCTTGCTTTTAAGATTAATAAAATTATTATGCAATTTGTTATAGGCATGCTATAATCTCTTAGATGCACAAGCGAGTTCATCACTAGATAAATCATTATCGGGTTCGGAACTGCATACCACACTAGAGCAATCGCCTAGTCGCCGTGTGTATGATGAAGCTCCAATATTACTTGAGGAAGAATCCGTCGGAATCCTTTGGATCTCCTCCAAGTTACCATGATGTGCTTCTATGAATATCCATAATTTGTAAGCACTATCAAAATGAGCGAGCTTGTTAGAAATAGAAGAATCAAATGCATTAAGCATATATTCTAACATAATATTGTTCATGGTAAACAATCTTTTGTCATTTTTACTCCACTTGGATTTCTTCATAGTAGGTAAAATATAAGCATTGTCAATAACTCCCCATAGATCAATATTTTTAGATTACACAAAAAGTTTAAATCTAGAAGCCCATTGTGCATAAGGAAAGTTAATGAATTTAGGAGCAACATTTGATTCATAGCCTAACAAAGATGCACACTTCATGATCATGATAAATATATATATGTGCAAGCAAGACAAATGCAATCAAAACAAGATTAGTACAAAAAGATAATTTAGATCTTTAACTCAAGGCGATTAGACCGTAAATCAAAGAGCACCAAGCTCTGGTACCAATTGTTAGATCCTAGAGGGGGGTGATTAGGGTCTTATGCTAATCTAATCTGATTTTATACCAATTAAAACTATTAACAAGTTATCCTAGTAAGAATAAAATACAATAAGATATATGAGTTAGGATAAGTGTCACACCCCGTTTCCCAAAATATCCGGGAATCGGAACGTGAACAAGTCCACGACGTATTAGATTGAGAAAAAATATACACTATCAATTTTTTTCTTTTTTTTCTTCTCAATCTAATACGCTAAGCGTCAAGTACATAATTCCCAATCACAGGTCCCCGATCAAAATAGTAAGAATATAAAGACAACCTAGAATAAGAAATAGACATATCATCAATAGTAAATCATCCTAGACATAAAAATATGGGTTAACATACCCTTATTACAAAACAGTCCAACTAGGAAATAATAATTACATAGTCCATAATAAAAGGAAATACTAACAAAACAACTAAATCTGTCATCAACTAAAGAAAAATACTGTAAAAGAGTTCTAGTGTTCATCAACTACTACATAAAGAAAAACACGTCTAGACTTCAGTTTATTCTTCCACTCCATCAGAAGGACACTCCGGCTGGACATACACCGGCTCTACTGTATCATCGAACTGGACCTGTTCGTCCTCTAAGTCTGACGAACACCAGAGAAAACAGGTGTACGTCAGCGTGCATGGCGCACAGCAACATCCCATAAGGGAGAAATGAAACGATCGAATGACCAATACAATGATAGATATAACAATAGTAAAAGCATGGAACTGGGATACTAATAATCTAAAAAAATCCACCACTAGAATAGAGATCAACATAATCATTCAAATATCAAAGTCATACAACTAGATGGAATTAATACTTAAAAATCTACAACAAGAGACGTAGTACGTCGAGCGAAATAATCCAAACAAGGAAACCCTCTTGTATAAACTATATGTCTCAAATTGTAGATAATTAAATATTAACCCCGATCTATATACAAAAAGAAATACAACAAGCCTACATCTCACAAAAATCCTAATCACCTTACATAACAAGGTCATGTAACTAGCCATCCTAAAACTCATTGGTCCATATCTCATATAAAGTCAACATTCATATCACCGGATAACTGAGTTCACACATCCTCTATGCGTATCCAATACCGCTACACGAATCGGTCAGAGGACTACATGCAATCCGAACTCGGCCTGGTTCATTGCAATGAAAAGAATAAAGAAAATTGATTTGTATTTCTTTGATTCCGATTACAACTTGATTACAAAAGAGAAGAGAACGAATTTGATTCTCTCCTTTGTTTAAAACTGGGTTCTTCTCGGTGGTGATGGAGTGCCTCCCTCGAATGCTTGCGTCAAGTTTGCTCTCCGTTGACGATCCGCACGTCTTGATTCACTGGAACGATGTCTTCTCCTCACGATTTGACATTGTGGAGAACTTGCGTGGCAAGTTTAAAACTCTTGATGAGTTGATAACTCTGATCGAGTTTGAACTCTTGAAAAAGAGTTGATTTGAACTGAAAGTTCGGTTGATAAGCCAATGATCAAAGCTCTCTGTTGTCGAAGTTGAAGATAATCTTCGTTGGAGGATGATGCCGATCCCCTCAAAAGCTTGCCCAAGGATCTCTCCTGTTGATGCCAATTCTCAGCTCCAAAAAGCCAGCCTTCAATGGTCGATTCAAGCCAATAAAAATCGAACCTTGCTGCCAATCCTCAGATCCGAAAATGCCATCCTCTAACTCAGTTGAGTTTGCCCATATTTATAGGGAATTAATGGGTGTAACCGCCCCCTTAATTCTCTCCATAGTGGGGCGGAAATCCCTCAAATCGTGAAGGAAAAACGGTTCCTGCAACCGTTCAGCTCGTGTTTGAACGAGTCAAACGCCCACGTGGGCGTTCAGGATCCTAACTCCGCGTTTTAGAATTGAGACGCGGAGTTGGGTACTCGCTGGGCATTAAAAAACGCGGGTCTGACCCTAGCGTTTTAATGTTGTAACGCGGGTCCGACTCCAGCGTTTTGATGTTGTAATGCGGGTTCGACCCTGGTGTTTTGATATTGTAACGTGGGTTCGACCCTAGCGTTTTGATATTATGACGTGGGTTAGACCCTCGCGTTTTGATGTTGTGACGCGGGTCCGACTCCAGCGTTTTGATATTGTGACGTGGGTTCGACCCTCGCGTTTTGATGTTGTGACGCGGGTCCGACTCCAGCATTTTGATATTGTGACGTGGGTTCGACCCTCGCGTTTTGATGTTGTGACGCGGGTCCGACTCTAGCGTTTTGATATTGTGACGCGGGTCCGACTCCCGCGTTTTGATGTTGTAACGCGGATCCGACTCCAGCGTTTTTATGTTGACATACGGGGAGGACCTCCGCGTTTTGGTGTTGATACACGGGGAGGACCTCCGCGTCTTGTCTTGAAGAGATTATCACCAAGTAATCTCTTTTTGTCATAGCGTTGCAAAGATCATTGTCTTGTAATCTTCGTCTTGGCTCCTTGAGAATATGAGAGTCGTCAGATTGTAACTCCCGATGTTGATTGTGAATGTTGTTGAACTAGAGCTCTCATCGGTTGTCGTGAAGGTCGTCAGATTGTAACCTTCAGCGATCTACGTGAAAGTCTTCAAATTGTAACCTTCTGGAAGTCGTCAGATTGTAACTTCTATCATCGGTGTTTGATGGAGGATAAGCTATCTATTGTGATTTTTAGACAGCCTACAGAACCCCCTCCAAAGTTTTCGAAAGTTCGCGGTTGACTGGGACGAATTTTTGGAATACTTTGGATCTCACTCTGATCCTGGAGCTGTTGATTTCTTGTCGTAAAGGAGTCGTTCTCTGCACTTGCTTCGAAGGCATCTTGGTTGAAGGGATTTGTCACATAGGGCCTGTGTGAAGGTATGTGCCATAATCCTGCTTCTGGAATGTTGGGGGTGGACCCTGCATTTTGAACTTGAGACGCGGGTGTGACCTTGGCGTTCGGTTTTTGCATCGCGTGTCTGACCTCAGCGTTTGGTTTTCGCATCGCTGGTCTAACCTCGGCATTTTGACTTGAAACGCGGCTATGACTTTGGCGTTATCGTCTTTGCATCGCGGGTCTGACCTCGGCATTGTGAATTGGAACCCGGGTATGACCTCGGCGTCGTGATTTTTGTAACGCGGGTCTGACCTCGGCGTCTTGACTTGAGACATGGAAGTGGCTTCCGTGCATTTTTGACTAAGTCTTTGAAACTTGTCTTTAGCTTATCTGTTTCAAGTCCAAACGTGCATAGGATTTTTGGCAAACCCTCAGCCATCAACGGATTTGATAAGCCTTTACCGACTACCGTTTGAGTCGGGCTAGCATGTGGATTGTCTAAGTTCGTTCCACATGTAACGTTGTGCTAAGAGAATGAACTCTCTTAGGCTTGATGCTATGATTTTGAATACATAGACTTTGTCATTTTCACGGAAAAAGACTAACCGGCAACGCGTGTTAGGCGTAGGCTTATCCCTACTTAGGATTTGGGACAAAGTTCCCCATGCGTGTAAGGCATGAATTTTGACGTTATTAATAACAACCTGCTACGATGTTAAATACGTAGACTTTGCTATTATTACGGGAATAGGCTACCCGGCAGCATGTGTTAGATGCAGACTTATCTCTAATTAGGGATCGAGATAAAGTCCCCCATGCGTGTGAGGCATGGATTTTGGCGTTATTAATAATGACCTGCCACGATATTGAATACGTGGGTTTTTGTCCTTTTTTACGGTCAAAGACTCACCGACAACGCGTATTAGGCGTTGACTTATCCCTTCTTAGGATTCAGGATAAAATTCCCCATACATGTAATGTATGGATTCAGAGATTATCAATTTAATGATAATCACTGGCTACGATATTAAATATGTAGACTTTGTCACTGTTTCTTCCTGTGTTATTCGAAACACTGAAAGAAAATTAGAAGTGCCAGAGGTGTAATATTAACTTGGCATGAGTTTTCACTTAGAGTGAAATTCAGAAATTTTCTTTATTATCACTAGGATAATTCCAGAAAATCTTTAATCTGTTGGGGATTTCATAATGAAAACTTGCTATTCTTGTTGAAAAAGGATTAACAAGTTCATTGGGGGGGTTTGACTGTTAGAGGTGTGATGTTAACCTAACAGTATTTTATGGACCTTTCGCTCTATTGAGGAGAGTCGATAAGTGGATTTTTGTCAGAGGTATAGTGTTAACGTGACAGGATGTGTGTTGCGATAGGAGCAACTTTATGGACTTATCATCCTATTGGAGAGGATTGATAAGTGAATTTGTCAGAGGTTTAGTGTTAACGTGACAGGATGTGTGTTGCGATTGGAGCAACTTTGTGGACTTATCATCCTATTGGAGAGGATTGATAAGTGAATTTGTCAGAGGTTTAGTGTTAACGTGACAGGATGTGTGTTGCGATTGGAGCAACTTTGTGGACTTATCATCCTATTGACGAGGATTGATAAGTGGATTGTCAGAGGTTTAGTGTTAACGTGACAGGATGATGTTGCGGATTGGAGCAACTTTGTGGACTTATCATCCTATTGAAGAGGATTGATAAGTGGATTGTCAGAGGTTTGATGTTAACGTGACAGGAGGATGTTGCGATTAGAGCAACTTTGGGGACTTATCATCCTATTAAAGAGGATTGATAAGTGAATTTTGTCAGAGGTGTGATATTAACGTGACAGGAAGATGTGTTGCGATGAGAGCAACTTTGTGGACTTATCATCCTATTGACGAGGATTGATAAGTGAATTTGTCAGAGGTTTAGTGTTAACGTGACAGGAGGATGTTGCGATTGGAGCAACTTTGTGGACTTATCATCCTATTGACGAGGATTGATAAGTGAATTTGTCAGAGGTTTAATGTTAACATGACAGGATTTGTGTTGCGATTGGAGCAACTTTGTGGACTTATCATCCTATTGACGAGGATTGATAAGTAGATTGTCAGAGGTTTAGTGTTAACGTGACAGGATGTGTGTTGCGATTGGAGCAACTTTGTGGACTTATCATCCTATTGACGAGGATTGATAAGTGGATTGTCAGAGGTTTAGTGTTAACGTGACAGGATGTGTGTTGCGATTGGAGCAACTTTGTGGACTTATCATCCTATTGAAGAGGATTGATAAGTTGATTTGTCAGAGGTATGGTGTTAACGTGACAGGATTGTGTTGCGATGGGGGCAACTTTGTGGACTTATCATCCTATTGATGAGGATTGATAAGTGGGTTTTGTCAGAGGTTTAGTGTTAACGTGACAGGATGTGTGTTGCGATTGGAGCAACTTTGTGGACTTATCATCCTATTGAAGAGGATTGATAAGTGAATTTGTTAGAGGTTTAGTGTTAATGTGACAGGATGTGTGTTGCGATCGGAGCAACTTTGTGGACTTATCATCCTATGGACGAGGATTGATAAGTGAATTTGTCAGAGGTTTAGTGTTAACGTGACAAGAGAATGTGTACTTGTGATTTGCACAAGGTTTTGGGAATTAGCGTCTCGCTGGGGAGACTTGCTAGGTGAGTTTATCATCAGGAACAATGAGTTTTGATACCTGTGATTTGAATTTGATTTTGAAGACTTAGTGTCTTGCTGGGGAAGATTGCGATTTGAGCAATTTTGAGGACTTATAATCCTATTGTCAAGGATTGATAAGTTGATTGTTGTCAGAGGTATATTGTTAACGTGACAAATTGGGAGTGATGCAAGTTGAATGCATACTCTGTGGGGATGATGATCGTCAGAAGTGTAATGTTAACTCGATGATGTGAAAGATTCGTTACTCTTAATCCAATGGATTCTAAGTAACCAACCCCCAGTCTTGATTAAGACTTAGCAGGGGAAGAAAAAGAGGTAGACAATGCACATCGCCTAGTGAGGCACTATCCATGAAGTCGAAATAGAGGCACATCACCTGGTAGGCCATTATCTGATGAGTTTGACTATCAGAGGTAACTGTTAACGTGATAGTTAGTTTTGTGGACCTGCCATCCTATTAAAGCGGATTGACAAGTTGATGGACGTGATAGTTTTATGGACCTGCCCTCCTATTGAAGTGGATTGGCAGATTGATGGACTATCAGAGGTAACTGTTAACGTGATAGATTTAGTAGACCCACCGTCCTACTGGAAGAGGATTGGTGAGGGTATTTGAAGAAAATGGACTATCAGAGGTGATCATTAACGTGATAGTTTTGATAGACCCTCCATCTTACTTGAAGAGGATTGGTGGAGGAATTTGGAGGGAGTGGACTATCAGAGGTAATCATTAACGTGATAGTTTTAGTGGACCTGCCATCCTATTAAAGCGGATTGACAAGTTGATGGTCGTGATAGTTCTGGTAGATTTTATGGTTGACAGAGGTATTCTATTAAACATAACAACTCAAAAAATTTATTACTCATAATCCAATAAACTACCAATAAACCAACCCCCAGTCTTGAACAAGTGCAAGGTGGAAAAGAGTAGACATGACACATCGCCTAGTGAGTCATTATCTAACGAGTTTGACTATCAGAGGTAACCGTTAACGTGATAGTTATTGGACCCGCAATCCTACTAGAAAGGATTGACTTCAGCGGCCGTAGTATCTTCCCCTTCTGACTGAGGAGATTGGGCTTGGTCCGATTGCTCAGGAGAAGGTTGGGCTTGGTCCGATTGCTTAGGTTGATCCTGCCTACTTTGTTCTTCAGCTTTGATCCTGGCAATAATCTTTTGAGCCTGTTCGCCTTGAGAGATTAGTTGTCTCCAAGAACGACATTCTGCAACTCCGATTCGGGCTAGGAGGTCGGTCTGCAAGTTGTGTTGATAGGTCTCTACTAAAGTAGACTGTGTCATACCTGACGAACACCGGAGAGCTATGGTTCGGAACCTTTTGACGAAGGCTTTGACGGATTCCCTCTTCTTCTGCTTAGTGGTGAGAAGGGTATGGATGGAGACTTCTGTATCATCTTCAAAGAATCTTGATAGGAAGAGTCTCTCTAGATCTGTCCACTTTTGAATACATCCCACGGGAAGTTTCCTGAACCATTCAAATGTAACTCCCTTGAGGGTGCCAATGAACAATCGAGCCAGTATGGCATCGTTTGATATTATATTTCCAGTCTGTGACTTGAAATGATAAATATGTTGGTTCGGTGATCCCGTACCGTCAAAAGTTTGTAGCGTCGGGACTTCAAATTTTGGAGGATAAGGGGCTGCATCCCATTCGGCCGGATAGGGTCTGACAACTCCCTCATCTTGGAGCTCGCTTCTATTAGCAATGGCTTTGAGGCGGGCTTCCAATTCTTCCATTTTGGCAGACTGAAGATTATACTCATTCTCAGTCTCTCTTTCTTCATCAGAGGAAGATTCCAGGTTGTGGGCTTCTTGATCAGAAGCAGCACCATCAACCACTTTTCCCTTTCCTTTGCTTGTGTGAGGTCGGGATGAAGATGATTTTCCTCTCTGAGAAGATTCTTGCCTAAGCGGCGAATCTGTCTCCTGAGATTTGGCCTTGTCTGCGACGATTTGAGTCAACATGGCCATGAGTTCATTGATGGCCTCCTGCTGAGATTTGAGCATGGCTTCCTGTTCATCAAGTCTCTTTGAAAGGTCTTCAGAATGTTCTG
>NC_033794.1:125621473-125622377 GCF_001876935.1 Asparagus officinalis
TATATCCGCCCCTCAACCTAGTCGCGCTACGCAGAGTATTCGGGGGTCTCGCTGCCCGGTCAGCGAGCCGGGGGTCCAGGGGGCGGCGCGCCCCTGGCCAGGGGGTCCGGGGGGATGGTATACCCCCCGGCGGGGTTCGGGGCAGCGCCCCGAAGCTCCACGGTATACACCAGGCGTGGTATTGGATTTGGAACTTGGGACGCGAGGGTCGCGTTTGGCATTTGATACGCGAAGGTCGCGTTTGGCACTTGAGACGCGAAGGTCGCATTTTGGTTTGGTGACATGAGGGTCGCGTTCTTCATTATCGACGCGAGGGTCGTGTTTCAACTTGGAAACGCGAAGTTGAAGTTCGCGTTCAACGAAGGCTTGAGGTTCGCGTTTTGGCTGTAAAACGCGCCATTGAGGGTCGCGTTCAGTCAAGTTCTCGCGAAGCTCCTGTTCGGGCTCATAGACGCGGAGCTCAGGTTCGCGTTTAGGCTCACGAACGCGAAGTTCGCATTGGTTGGAGGATCGATTTTCTCGAAGTTGTGCCCGTCGCTGAGACCTTCTTCTTCGATGAGCAGCGTTCTTCTTGGCCTGTTTTAAGGCTTTTGCAATGATGTCGTCGGCGTTGACGGAGTTGGTCTCCGCGATGGGCTTTTTGTGACCCGATACTCGTCGCTTTGGCGCGAGTTTGGCTAAAGCTGAGCCCACTCCATAGGAGGAGGGGCTGTCCGAGTAATCATGGCTAAAGGAGAGGACTTTCTTTGGCATTCCAGCAACAGTTGGAGATTTATTTGTTTGTGTCAAAAGTTGGTTTTGTCATGGAATTCATTATATCTTCGGTCGATTACAGTAAATTCAAAAAGAGATAGCCTTTTTATAAGACTTCCTTTACACAACAAAATAAAAATTACAACTCTTG
>NC_033794.1:125623377-125627596 GCF_001876935.1 Asparagus officinalis
AGGCCGGGGAGGCCGCAGGAGTCGAGGCGGAGGGAGTCGGGGAGGAGGAAGGGGTAGGAGACGGTCACGGTGGTGGAGCCGCAGCTGTAGGGTTGGGGGGCGCATTCCGAGTGCAGAGAGGAGGCGGAGGAGGAGGCGAGGGTGGGGAGGAGGAGGAGGAGGAGGAGGAGAGGGAGGAGTAGGGGGAGGTGATCATGATGGAGTAGGTGCATGTTTTTGGGAGGGAGAGATGGGTTTGTCATTTGGAAGTGTGTTAATTGAGGTGATTATGTTTGAAATTTTAGAGAGAGGAAAGATAGGATAGAGAAGGGTGAAAGGATGTTTCTTTGTAATTTGCGAGAGAGAGAGGGGAGAAAGAGAGAAAATGAGTACTTGTTGATGATTTTAGTTATAGAGGCGAGAGGGGGATACTACAGGGGACGCTCCGTAGAAATCATATAGAAGATAAATTGTAAAGACGGTTTATCATGAATCTCGATGTACATAATACTATCCGTTATTACCAGAGCTACAATGTCAGGCATTGCAAACTACTATTAGTGCAATTGAAAGTTTTGCTGCATTGATGACTGATAGTAATATATACATCGAGATTTATATTAGACCAATATCTTTACTCTCTCTCTTCCTATATGTTTTTTCATAGAGGACTTTCCATAGGGCTTAGAGAAGAGGGAGGGGATGTGGGTGCTTCTTTTAAACTAGAACATAGCCGAGGGGGATCTTTGTCTGTACACTGAGAAAGACTCAGATGAGATGATGGTGGTTGAATGTATATTGATGGTGGTTATGAGTACCTAACCGGTAGTTGGATGAAGAATATTTATCGTTTAGTCGAATGAAGAACATTGTTAATGCCACGTGTGCTAAAACAAGTCGTAGGGTCTTTTTGCACATACGCAGCTCAAATCTGTGTTTCTTTCATGTATTATCTATATATTTTGCATGCTAAACAAATTCATGAACCTTAATTCTACGAATGCGTAAATAGCAAACCTTTTAACTTTCTTTCCGTTGCAACTTGTGACATATAATATTAAACATGTAAAAACCAAGAGATTAAAGTTAGGATTGAAATTGTTCGGAGAGCATTAATGATACGCGCATAGCGTGTTAATTAGTCAAAGGTTTGCTTCGTTATTGTTAGAAACTTCGGATGCGTTGAATTAGTAAGAGGCGAGCCGGTGGCATTTGGTCAAAAGTGGGAAGAGAAATGTTGAACGAGGACTAATTAAGCAAGGTGATGGCGAGCTATATATATATATATATATATACCGTCATCAGTTGAAGAATTAAAAAACACAAGGGGTCATAATTCTAGGCTTGATTGGTCATTCGATTTTGACTAGGTTGCTTGGATCAACACCCACCATTTTTGTTCTCATTTTATTAATTTCTACTTATTTGATTATTTTATGAAAGGTTAATTTTAAGAGAATTAATTTGTAGAAAATAAACCAACACCACAACAAAAGTTGTAGCCTTTCGATTTTTTCCCCCGCCTCGTTATACATGCATGTGTTAGGAGGGGAGACACATATTTGTCATCCATCCTAATATTACCACACCCAAGCTAGCTTAATTACAAAGTTGTTTGGCTATAATCCACTGACAAATATGGCTGACCATTATGCACTTGAATCCCACGACTTACCATTTAAACATATCAATATGTGCTTACACAATCAATATGGGAGTAATGGGACTACTGATCTTTTTCAATTTTATTTTATTGTACGTATATCTAATAATACAAATATGTATCAGTGTTTGCATTACTTGTGTCGCTGCCATCAAATCTTTTGCAATTAAAATAATATTTATATATGTGTCGTAGAATAAGTGTGGGTACATATAATTTTTATTGTAGTGCAAACAATATTAAACTCACTTTACCCTTCCATGCTATGACCTCTAAACTCTAAAGGAATGAGAATTTAAAAGACGTACTTGTGAACGACTCAACAAAGAGTATGTTTGGCAATTGGTCAAAGGGATTTATAAGTCACTGAGACATATTTGGCATGTACACAGCCTATTTTAACTTATGTAACATGCTAATTAAAGTAATACTCTGAGATGCTAGGTGTCAAAATTTTGGAGCATTATACTCATGGCTGCTTTTCATAGAGTTGAATATTAATCTTCTCTACAATTGATTCTTTTCCACACTTTAAGCCTTTTAATTTATTCTACCTAGTTACTCCTTTCTTTTTAATTAAAAAACGCAGGAATTAAAGCACTCTACCATTAATTTCTTTGCAAATAAACCTTTTGCTAACTGCGCATCGAGTCAATTATCGTCTCCTTCAAATTCTTGATCGTATTCCCCCACGTTCTTTTCATTTATTTTTGCATTGATTATCATAATTTATGTACTCTGGCCATAATTAATATCACTATGAATAATTAATCACCAATCACAGCCTTTGTTACTTCAGACTTCCCCACAAATCCTTTACAAACGTCTCCAGCTCCTTACATTCGCAGTCGCATCAAACTAAAAAATATTAATGCTCAACTCGCAACGGCTTACGAGAGCAATATATAAATATATATATATTACTAATAAAGTTAGAAAAAAATGGTATACTTGTACCTACGGATATTGGTATGATATGACATCTTCCATACATCACACCTTGAAGATGAACCTCACGCAACTCAAGTGTGATTATTGGCACAAGATGTGTCCATACCTTTTTCAAACATTATCATTACTAGGATCTGGCCCAAGTATAACCCTATCCCTAATATATATATATAATATAGTATATATATAATATATTATATTATAATATGAAAATATTTAAGGACCCAAAATGGACCAAGAGAGAAACAGGGAGTGTCCCTCCTATTGCATAAATGATGCATGAGTTAGCACTTGCCACATCATTATGAAATAGGAGGGACCATCACCATATCACCTCTCTTGTCCCATATTTTGGGTCCCCTACACACAAGCTCATATATAATAATATAATATAATATATATTAATATATTATTTATATATAAGCTATATAATATATATAATAGACGAAGAGAGGAGAGAATAGAAATGTAATTTGGTACCATAAAACTTATGCTTCGATCGAATGTATAATCCTATAACCATTCAATCAGGGACCATGTTCACATTGTTGATGATCATAGGATATTAACCGTTTGAATAGGAAGGATTGTGATGTGAACCTTCACTATCACAAACTTTTTGCTCGATATCAACATACTATTTTTCCTCCTATATATAATATATAATTAATATATATATAATATATATATATATATAAGAAATATGTATACACGTACCAACACAAATTTGTGCTGGTAGTGAGGTCACAATTTTCTCCACTCATTATTGAAAGGACCAATCACAAATGATGAGAAGTCAAATATATAATTATTAATATGTAGGATGTTTCCCTCCTATCCAACACAATTTTTGTGCTCGGTATTAAGCATACTCATTTTCTATATATATAATATATTAACTAGTGTGAATGGGGGTCCTGGTGCAAACACGCATTGATTTTTGCGCGGGCGCTACAATATATTCCGTTTTAAAATGCCTTAGCTAATGGGTTTTCCGTTGCTCACAGTAGTCCGTTGGCTTACCGGTTAGGATTGGGTTGCCAAAGAAAACACGAAGACGCCCATTTCAGTTTTGATCTAAATTTCTGTGTATGTGAGAATAATCATTCTTAAGTTCACTTAAGAGTATATTATAAATACTTTAATATATAATATAGTATATATATATAATATATCTATTAATATTATAAATATACATAATATATATATATATATATTAATAATATATATATATATATTTATATATATATATATATAATATATATATATTATATATATAAAGAAGAGAGCATAGAGAGAGAGGTGGCGGTTCAATAAAACACTAAATCCTAAAAACTAAAAACCTATTTATTGCACTAAATGCCATTAAAGAGTGCAATAAATACCATTATTATACTGAGTGCAATAAATAGGGACAATAAACAACCAATTAATCCAGATTCACTTGATTGAATCCAGATTCAATCCAGCGAATCCAGTTTCATCTCACATAACTGAATCTGGATCCACTGCAGTGAATCTAGATTCACTCATATATAGGGTGAGGATTTCCAGTTAAAAAAACGAAGACACGTATGAGTGAATCTCGATTCACTGCAGTGAATCCAGATTCAGTTATGTGAGGTG
>NC_033794.1:125628596-125629826 GCF_001876935.1 Asparagus officinalis
TTTATACCAAGCACAAATTTTATGCTTGATAGTGATGTGTCTCATTCCCATCCACTCATTCAATTAGGGGGACCACATTCAACCCATGTGAATGTGGTCGCCCCATTTGAATGAGTGAATGATAATATGCCACCTCACTATCAAGCACAAATTTTGTGCTTGGTACCAAGCATACCCATATTCCTCTCTCTCTCTCTATATATATATATATGAGTATGCTTGGTACCAAGCACAAAATTTGTGCTTGGTAACAAGCATACCCATACTCCTCTCTCTCTCTATATATATATATGGGTATGCTTGGTACCAAGCACAAAATTTATGCTTGGTAGTGAGGTGACATATTATCCTCCACTCATTCAAATGGGGGGACCACATTCACATGAGTTGAATGCTTGGTAGTGAGGTGACATATTATCCTCCACTCATTCAAATGGGAGGACCACATTCACATGGGTTGAATGTGATCCCCCCAATTGAATGAGTGGATAGGAATGAGACACCTCACTACCAAGCATAAAATTTATGCTTGGTACCAAATATACCTATTTTTTTCTATATATATGTAAGGACCATGAATTTTCGATATTAGTTAAAATATTTTTCTAGTATTTTAAAATATTCAATTATAATTTTAAAAGAGTATTTATATTTTTCTCGAATTTTTATAATTTTCTATGATTTAAAGTCTAAGTTTAATATTTATTTAAATGATTTCAATATTTATAAATTTATTTAGTGCAGTAAATATTTCTGGAATTTATCCGTTGTGTTACCGATACTATTACGTATTATTTTAAATAATACGTCGTATTATTATTACTATTACGTATTAATTCTTATATTATGTTGAATTATTAATTACGTATTATTTGTGTAAATTATTGTATTATTTTAATTATTACGTATCAGCTGTCGTATTAGCATAACTGGTACGTTTTATTGTGCAGATAATTATCACATAATTATTTGATTTTAAATGTAAGTAAATATATTATTATTATTTATTCTCGTTTAATTATACAATATGTGTATATTTCGACTATTTCATATCAACTGTTGTATTAGCCCAACATGTACGTTTTTATTTGTAGATAATTATTCCGTAATTAGTTTAATTTTTTAATATCCGTAACTATTTATTTAATTATATTTTGTTTAAATACCTAACTCAAAACCCTAATTACCTATATATATACACATATATATATATACCTTCTCCTGTTCACG
>NC_033794.1:125630826-125631585 GCF_001876935.1 Asparagus officinalis
TTTATTTAGTTCAATGAAATCATGTTTTAGTGCATTATATGTGTATTTTGATAAAATACTATATTCATGATTTATGGACTTAATAACAATCATATATATCTTTTATTAAGTCTATATAATCATTTTGTATTGTTTCAAAACATGATTAAGCTAAAATGTCAAAACTCATATGTTTACATTTTTATATTTTGGACTATTTTACAAAATGATAATATTTTTTATTTGGGAGGTCCTTTTTAAAAACCAATTTTTGTAGCATGTGTATTATCATGTCTACAATTATTTCTCAAAGTTTTATATTTTTTTGAATTTATTTGATATTTTTAAACAATGTTTTAAAATCAGAAAATCAACTTTCAAACCTGTATTTCATATGTCAGTTTGCGATCGACCGCTACGGTCGACCGCGCCTTTGTTTTTCCCTCGGGAGGCAGTAAAAACTTTCACGGTCGACCGCCACGGTCAACCATCAAGCTGTAAATTCTCATGATCGACCGCCACGGTCGACCGTCGAACTCTTTGGAAGTTTTCTCAGGTTCAAAAGTGTCTCGTAGTCGACCGCGAGAATTTCACGGTCGACCGTCGATAGCCCAACGGCTATATTAGGTACAGAATCATATTCTTGATTTTCTAGGATTTTTGTTGTTTTGTTTAGGGTTTTGGCTGTTGGTTTCTCTTCCTATAAAAACCCCTCAACCCCTCTTCTACCAATAAGATTTGGAGAAAGTTTTAAACAATTTTAAGAGGGTTTTACAGTTT
>NC_033794.1:125632585-125632936 GCF_001876935.1 Asparagus officinalis
AGGAAGCTGGGGGTGGATGGTTTATGTAATGGGAAGTTCCTAGAGAATCTTATACTCTTAAGGATAACCTGAACATGTGACTGAGGGTGACATACTCCTTGTTATACCCAGTTTCGCAAAGAAAGCTGGGGGTCGATAATTCATGTAACGGGATGTTCCTAGAAGAATGTTAAATATAATTTTCTTAGGGATAGCCCGATCATTATATACAAAGTGATAAATATTACATCCCCACGGTAATTTCTGAATACTCTTTTACTGAGATGAGATTCGATCACTTCATTAGATCAATCTTCCCTCACAAAATTCCCATTTTTGGTCAAACCTTTAAACAGTTAGGACCAAAGCCAA
>NC_033794.1:125633936-125642523 GCF_001876935.1 Asparagus officinalis
AGAAAGCCCTTGTTTTTAAAGAGAGAGAGAGAGAGAGAGAGAGAGAGAACTGAGTTTGAATGATTGAAGAGAGGGGATAAGGTTATTTTGGGGATTTTAGCTTAGTTGGCATGTAATAATTGTTAAAAAAGGGCTGCAGCACAAAATGCCACACTTCAAGGGGCTGAACCACATGGGGGAAACTATAAGGGGCTGCAGCACATGAAGTTTCTGTTTTTGGGGTCTGGACACATTTTTCCCAAATAAATTTTCATTTATCAAATCTAGTTTTAAAGTAAACCATTTTAATTCCAGCCCACCTCACTGTTAACTGTGGCTTGGGCTTTGAGCGACAGCAATTTGTATTGTTTCGATAAAACACATGGATACACAAGAGCGAAAGAACCATCAGGAGCCCGTTTGTAAGCGAACAGGTCGGTAACGATTAAGCCCAATTCAACCACGGAGGTAGGGTTCATGACAAGTGGTTTTCAACTCTTTAGCACTAAAAATTTATTGAATTGAAGCGTAGCTTTACTGAATTGAGACATAAAACATCGGTGAAATTGTGAACCATGCGCTTCATGGTTCTCTTTTAGCTTATCCGAGACTTTGCCATGTTCCATGCCTTCAGCCATGAAATCTTTACGCTCTCTTCTCCGTTGTTGAATGCGTAGAGACGAGGATCGCCTCTAACAAGCGATGTGGGATAAACTCTAGAGGCGATGCATGTCCGCCCTCCTGCACCGAAGCTCTCGACGACCGAGTGATCAATCTGTTTCGGCAACCAACGACATGAAACTCAATGAACTTGTCCAGAGTTTAACACACAGCAGCCAGGTAGTATAATGCAAACGGTTAATTGCAGATAGCCCCCCTACTGTCACCTAATCGTGAATAGGCTCCTTCTAGTCCTATTGATGCGGATATATCCTCGTAGGGTACGTGGTTTTTTTTTTAAAGCCTCAGAGAAAGAGAAAATTGTTTTTTGACGGATAGGCTTCCTGATCGAGGGCAAAAGAGTTAAAATATTTACTCAGGGGTTCTATCCGCAACAATAAACCTTCAGGGGAGTCCATCCGCAACTAATCCTAATGCAAATAAGGAGGACTTACCAGAGTCTTCAAAGATATCTTTCCATCTTTTTTTATGTCTGTGTCCACAAAGGCTCCGTACGCTGGCTTGTAGACCTCTGCTCTCAAGGAGGACCTGTTTTTGATTAAACAAAGACTTGAGAAAAAAAAAAGGGTAATCTGACAATTTCTACATTGAAGGAGATGTTAGATCTACATCATAAAACTTGAGATCTAAAACCATATAGCCATGATTAATTCAAAGAGATTAACAAGGATCTAAAAGAGCGGAAGCTTATACATGAATCCATTGCTTGATCTTGATTTTGGGTTTTGGATCTTCTAACCTTAGAGTTTCTCTAGAACCGAATTTCTCTAGCTAGATGGGGGTGGGGGTACTTAAGTGCAAAGTAGTTTAAACTATAGGGTCTGTACTAAAATCAAACAGTAACTTCAAAACTTACGGACGGCGGCGAAGAGTTCTCGACGACGACGGCGAAGAGTTCTCGACGACAACGGCTCAGGGGCGGAGACGGCGCTGGGGCGGTGCTGTGGGCGTTGCTCGACGACGACGAGATCTCGACGACAAGATCTGCAGACGAATTGATGACGTACGGGAGATGGAGACGACGACGACGTGGGGGAGCGCGCGGATGACGACGAGGAGCGCGCGGACAATGACGAGGAGCGGACGAAGACCGGAGATGGAGACGACGACGACGTGGGGGAGCGGACGACGTGCGGGAGGACCACGACGAGATAAACAGGAGGCGGCGGTTTTTGTAAATAGGGTTTATTTATTATATATAGCTGTGGTTGATTAAATAATGATTAGGAGTTATTAAATCTCAATAATTCGGTTTGTTAATAGGAATAGGTTAATTCCAGATAATTTTGTAGTTTATTAATTCGGGTTTTGGGTTTTAGTTGGGGCTTCGGGTTTGGTTATGGGATTTGTTAATAGCAATAGGTTAATTTCAGTCCAATTATGATTAGGAGTCCCATCAACGAAGGTAATGGACCCCTTCATTTTTAAGGAGACCCAATAACGACGGTAGTAGGATCAAATCAAATTTCTCTGATTTTCTGTATGTGAGCATGTAATCTTTTGTTTTCTGAAGATACCTCATAACCCTTTTGACTGCTATCCAATGATCCATACCAGGGTTGCTTAAGTATCTGCCTAACATCCCAACAATGTACGCAATATCCGGACGCGTACATACCTGAGCATACATTAGACTTCCTACAGCCGAAGCATAAGGAATCTTCTGCATTTCCTGAATTTCAAGGTTACCTTTAGGGCACTGATTGAGACTAAACTTGTCTCCTTTAGCAACAGGGGTGTCACCTGGTCTGCAATCTTGCATGCCAAACCTTTTAAGTACCTTATCGATATAGCTCTTTTGTGATAATCCAAGAATACCCCGAGAGCGATCTCGATGTATCTGGATCCCTAATATAAAAGAGGCGTCCCCAAGATCTTTCATCTCAAAATTCTTTGATAGAAATCTCTTGGTTTCGTGCAACATGCCTATATCATTAGTGGCAAGCAAGATGTCATCGACATACAGAACCAGAAAAATATACTTACTCCCACTGAACTTGTGATATACACAGTCATCAACAATGTTCATCTCAAAACCGAACGAGATAACTATTTGTTGAAACTTATGATACCATTGACGAGGAGCTTGCTTGAGTCCATAGATGGATTTCCTTAATTTGCAGACCATATTCTTTGGGTCTCCTGACACAAAGTTTTCTGGTTGCACCATATAAATCATCTCATCAATGTCTCCATTGAGAAATGCAGTCTTAACATCCATCTGATGTAACTCAAGATCATAATGAGCAACAAGTGTCATGATTGTTCTGAAAGAGTCTTTCGATGAAACCAGAGAGAAAGTCTCTGTATAATCAATACTTTCCTTTTGAGTATAGCCTTTAGCCACAAGACGTGCCTTATACCTCTCCACATTATTATTTGTATCCCGCTTGGTTTTAAAAATCCATTTACAACCAATTGGTTTTACACCTTCTGGTAACGGGACAAGTTCCTAAATATTATTGTCTTGTATAGACTTGTACTCTTCATTCATGGCATCAATCCACTGTTGAGAGTTAGAACTTTTCATGGCCTGAAGGAAGTTGATTGGATCATCTTCCAACATTCCATTACTTTCCTCATGTTCTTGGAGAAATACAATATAATCATCCGGAATAGCATTTTTCCTTTCTCTTGTGGATCTCCTTAATGGCACTGGTTCTTAAGGTTGTTAAGTTTGTTCTTCTGGAATAGGGAGTTGTTCAACATTGTCATCTTGAGGTTTCGGATTTACTTCTTGAGCAACAACAAGTATAGGAACCTGAATATTATCAAAAGTAACTGAATGGATTGGGTCTGAAGCCAATTCCTCCTCAAAAGTAATGTCTCTAACCTTATTTCTCCCCCCAAACTCAACATCCTCAAAGAATGTTGTTGTTCCCGTCTCAAAAATATTCCTTAGTGTGGGATCATAAAACTTATAACCCCTAGAATGTTCAGAGTACCCAATAAAGTAGCTGCTAACTGTTTTGGAGTCCAATTTCTTTTTATTTGGCCTATAAGGCCTTGCCTCAGCTGGACATCCCCAAATATGTAAATGCTTTAAATTAGGCTTTCGACCAGTCTAAAACTCATAAGGTGTTTTAGCAACTGTTTTACTTGGTACTCTGTTCAGAATGTAAGCTGATGTCTTAAGTGCTTCTCCCCAGAGTGACTCTGGTAAAGAAGAATGAGCAATCATACTTCTTACCATATCCTTAAGAGTCCTATTTCGTCTTTCAGCTACACCATTCATGCTAGGTGAACCCGGCATAGTGTACTGTGGGACGATACCGCATTCCTCTAGGTATCTAGCAAATGGTCCTGGACGTTGTTCACCTGAACCATCATATCTACCGTAGTACTCACCACCACGATCAGATCTGACGGTTTTAATTCTTCTGTTGAGTTGATTCTCAACTTCAGCTTTATAGGCTTTGAACATGTCCAGAGACTCAGATTTTTTATGAATAAGATATAGGTGCTCATAACGTGAGTAATCGTCTATGAATGATATAAAATATTGTTGACCATTCCAGGATTCCGTAGGGAATGGCCCACAAATATCCGTATGTATCAATTCTAAGACATACGAAGATCTGTTGGTACCTAATCTCTTAACTTTGGTATGTTTTCCCTTGATACATTCAACACATACGTCGAAGTCCGAAAAATCAAGGGAATCCAAAATACCATCAGACACAAGACGCTCAACTCTACCTTTTGAGATATGACCCAAGCGCTTATGTCATAATGTCGCCGAATTTTCCTTATTTAATTTACGCTTAGTACCACGTGATTCCACATGCAAGGATTCATTATAAGAAGTAATTGTATCAAGCAAATATAGGTTGTCATAAGTACTCAAGTAACTAGTTCCCACAATATTTGAATTAAAAGATAAACTGAATTGACTGTTTCCAAATGAACAAGAATAACCTGATTTGTCCAATACAGAAACAGAAACCAAATTCCGTCTAAAAGACGGTACTACAAAAGTATCTTTTAAATCCAAATAATAACCAGTTCCTAACAACAACCTAAAGTGCCCAATTGCTTCCACATCTACCGATTGTCCGTCGCCCACAAAGATGTGTCTTTCAACATCACTTGGCTTTCGGTAGCTCAGGCAACCCTGCATAGAAACACTTATGTGAGTAGTAGCACCAGAGTCTAACCACCAAGTGTTTCTAGGTACTGAAGCTAAATTAACCTCAGAACAGACCAAAGCAAGGAACGTACCCTTATTATCACGCCAGGCGTGATATTTTGTACAGTCCTTCTTTACATGTCCAGGCTTCTTACAGAAGAAACAACCCTGATTATCCTTATGTTGTTTCTTCTCAACTGGACCCTTAGCAGCTTCCTTATCATTCTTCCTTTTCTTGCCCTTATCCTTAGAGGCATAGGCCAAATGAGCACTTTCTGTCTTATCTTGCTTCAACCTGTCTTCTTCTTGCACACAGTATGAAATGAGCTCATTTAGAGTCCATTTCTCCTTTTGACAGTTATAACTGACCTTAAATTGGTTAAACTGTGCAGGAAGAGACAACAAAACCAGATGCACTAATAACTCGTCACAAAGATCGAGTTTAAGTGCCTTAAGCTTTGAAGCAATATGAGACATTTCCATAATATACTCCCTGATATTTCCTTTGCCCTTATACTTCATTGAAATCAAGCGAACTAAGAGCGTGCTTGTTTCTATCTTATCGTTTTTCGCAAAACGCTTCTCAATTTCGGCAAGGAAATCTTTAGCCTTAGTAATCCCTTCGGATTCTATGCCCCTGAAGGCTTCCGGAACGCCTCGCTTAATGATCATAAGACTCATGCGATTTGAACGCTTCCATTTCTCATGCTCCTTCTTTGCATCAGGAGTGTTATCCGCATTGAGAGGTTGGGGTTGTTCAGTTCTTAATGCATAGTCAAGATCCATGCAGCCAAGAACAATTAATATGTTCTCTTTCCAAACCTTGAAGTTTGTCCCATTTAGCATGAGAATTGAGTTGATGTTAGCAGAAATTGTTGCAGTAGATGCATTAGCTGAAATAAAACAAAAATGCTCACATCAATAACCATAATTAGTAATCAATAAAATTCAAATAATAAAAAATCTCATCCAAGATATATGGCACAACATTAAGATCAAGTCTTTGGACAATAATATTAACTTGTAAGTGATACCTTGTTGCAATAATCAAACATTGACAATAACTCATGTTAAATAATGAAACTATCTTTGGATCGATTCATTATTCACATGTAAACCTTATAATTGTCACACGCTTATCATCGCAGATGTGTATACAGTCTAAATAAATATTAACCTTCCTTTGGGCCGATTAAATATTTACACGAAAGCATACACACAAACATCTCACATTCTTCATGAACAATCTACACAAGAGAGGTTACTTTGGCAACTTCTTGTTTCAATTAATCAATTGGAGTGATAGACAACCTTAATACCTTAGTGTCATAATATTTGAATTAAATAATTAATTAAAACCCAAAATTAGATTTAAATTTAATTTAAATTAACTAAATTTCCAAAAAACTTAATTGGGGTCTCACAGCTTAATTAGGGCTCATAACTTAATTGAATAAATTAAGTATACTAAAGTGGACCCATGAAAAGCCGAGGCTTAACCATAGTGAACACGAAGTTCGCTTGACTTCGAGCGTGAGGTTCGACTGTATTGAGTACAAGACTCACTTAAGCACGAACGCGAGGTTCGTCTGAAAATGAACGTGATGTTCAACTTGAGAACGAACACGAGGTTCGTTTGAAAATTGAACGCGAGGTTCGACTGAAAACGAACACAGGGTTCAACTTGAGAACGAACGTGAGGTTCGTTTGAAAAATGAACGCGATGTTCAAGTTGAGAACGAACACGAGGTTCATTTGGATTGAGCACAGGGCTCGCCTGAGGATGAACGCGGAGTTCGACTTGAATTGAGCGCGAGGCTCACCTAAGAACTGAACGCGATGCTCACCTGATAACTGAGCGCGAGGCTCACCTGATAACTGAGCGCGAGTGATACGAGTAGCCGTGCGAGCACCCCTTTGGTCGCGGAATTACCAAAAGGTGGATTGAGAAGAGGATGACCAAAACACAAGAACAATTCAGTATAAGGCGAAGGAAAATACCTTCTCTAGATTATGAAGAACAAAAGATTACAATCTCTCCCTCACAATCTCACTAGAATCGAGAACAACCTCTCAACTCTCTCTCTCTCTCTCTCTAAACCCTAATACAATTATTAGAATTTCTCTTGATCACTTTTCCCTTAGGTCTGATTGTTTAGAACCCTAAAACAATCCTATTTATAGATGTGCAAACGTGGATGGCAATCTTGTAAATAAACAAGCCCAAAAGAATCAGGAATCTCTGTCAAAACAGAATCCAAAACGAAACAAGAAACCCAGAAATCGCGATCCGGTAGACCGCCAGGCTTGGTCTGGTCGACCGGCCAGAAAGTTTTCTCAAACCCTGCATTGTGTAGGTTTTCCGGTCGACCGGCATGTGTGCTGCGGTCGACCGTCCAGAGATCTGCCAGTTTACCCTGTCCTCTTGCGTTTCGCTCCTGCTGACTTCTTTCACCGTCTTCTTTGGCTCCATCCATGCTCCTATTCCCAATATATGAGAATCTCCTATCCTCAAGCTCCCATGACGATCGCTAAGCTCCTGAAGAGAAGATACACCTGTATCAGCGAGGCTGAGCGCGAGGCTCACCTGAGTTGAGCGCGAGGCTCACATGAGAACGAACGCGAAGTTCGTTAAAATTGAGCGCGAGGCTCACATGAGAACGAACGCGAAGTTCGTTAAAATTGAGCGCGAGGCTCACCTTATAACGAACGCGAAGTTCGGTTGAGGTAACCACCTCCTTAATTTTCGCCACGATTAATCGCACGAACCCTTAGGGTTTCAAACTGAAACCGCCACCGCCATTGCTCCGGCACCCAAGAGGTCGAAACCCTAGGGTTTCCTGACACCGCCACCGCCGAGGGTGAGGCCGCCAGCGAAACTTCACCGGTGAGGAGCATAGAACTGAAGATCAAACCCAAAAAATTCTTTGATTTTTTATTTTCAAAAACAGATCCAGAATCAAAAAAAAATCTTGATCCAGATCACAAAAAAACAAAGAAAAAACCAAAAAATTTCCAAAAGTTACTGTTCACCCAGAAAAAATTTACTGTTCACTCGGAAAAAATTTTCAACAGCCATTATTGTTCATCCGAACATTACTGTTCATCCGAAAACAGATCTTAATCCAAAAACCAGAGATTTAAGATTAAAAAACCCAATTTTAAAACTTAAATCCCTAAGAATTAATCAAAGGTGACTCTGATACCACTTGTTGGATCTAAAAAAGAACTTGAGATCTAAAACCATAAATCCATGATTAATTCGAAGAGATTAACAATAATCATAAAGAGCGGAAGCTTATACCTGAATCCATAGATGAACCTGAGATGGGTTTTGGATCTTCTAACCTTAGGGTTTTCTCTATAGCCGAATTTCTCCTTTAGATGGGGTAAAGAGAATTAGAGAATGTAACCCTAGATTAGGGACCATAACCCCTTATTTATAGATGTTGTACTTTTATAATTTGGCCACTCAACAAATCACAATTACAACCTGGTATCTGCACATATAACCCCATGACTTATTTAAATACCCATTAACCCAACTTGATTGATCACTTTAGTGGGTTATCCTAAAAGATAACAATACATATTGATTAATCATATGTGCCCACAATTAGATTTATTAGATTAAATCCAACAATAGATTGTTTGGGTTTGTTTCACACATATAAAACATGACGTGAAACCAATGTATACACTTTTCTTTTGTTTGGTTGACATCAAAAAAGGAGGAAAACTTTTAGTGATTAGATATTTCTCACTTTTCTTATGTTTGGTTGGTATTAAAATATGTAG
>NC_033794.1:125642533-125683274 GCF_001876935.1 Asparagus officinalis
TATGGTAACCATGGTAAGTTTACCACTCGGTAAAGACAAATTTGTTTGTAGTCGTTAATGGAGGTAATCTTACCAAAAATAAAAGTGCAAATATAACATAAAAAACCAGTAATTAATAGCCAAATTCATTATAAATATCTTATTGACATAAAAAAATCAGACGAAACATGTAATAATATAATTATTTTAACTGTTATGAACTACGTACCTGATTTGACATGAAAAATACTTGTTTGACAGGAAAAATCACACGAAGCCTGTAATAACATGATCATTCATAAATTTATGATGCACCTAAATTAGCAAAAATTTCTTATGAGACCTGTAAAAACCTATAATCAATCTGATTAGTCATAAATATTTATATGACATGGAAAATCGCATCAAACCTGGGAATACCATACATGTAGATAATTAGGGACTGTACTACAAGAAACAAAACCAGTTAGGTTTCAAAACGATAAGCACTACAAAACCATGGGCAAAACCAGCAGAAAAATTACTGATCCAAATTAATATTGTCTGATTCAACATCCAACAACCAAGTAAATGTACCACTCAATATACATCTATAAAATGCAATGTTTGCATACAAAATATTTGTTGATATCACATAGAATATACCAGCCACGTGTTTATGAATTCTATGGCTTAAGGCTCAGAACTTAGTCAATATCATCATTGTTAGCCATCCAATGCAATATCGATAAACATTGCAGGTTGCTAATCTCATAATATTTGACAATCATCATAGCCTAAAAGTAAAAAAGTTACCAACTAAAACTCATGGCATAACAATAATTTCATTAATAACCCACAGTAGTAGTCATCCAATACAATGTAGGTGCATTGTAGGTTTGCTTACATACAATTTTTTTAGTTGACATGTATATGGTGACTTATAAAGTTCCTACAAACACAAGTTGAAACAAGTATTATGTAGATAAAAAAACACCACACAGTTGGAAGTGTGCTTCTGGGTAAGGACACTTTTGGTGTGACGGTGTATCCAAATGCAGGGTTGATAATTCTAAAACATATGCATAAACTAAAGAATGAGTTGCCAATTCAAAACTAACATTGTCTGTGCGAGAAAAATATTCAAACTTGCATATTTATATTTCTTACATGTTCTATATTAGTTTTCCCCTCCAACAAAAGCCCTAGTTTGATCTATAAAGTATCCATTATGTTTGTAAAATCCAAGGTTTTGAATTGATTTAGTATCATAGCATTTAAATAATTCTAAATCAAGAAAAATCATGCAAAAATCAGAAAGGTAGTGAAAAAGAAACAAAGCGAATAACATGGTGAAATTATACATGTAATTGCCGAAATTCAACAAATCAAGCAAAAATCCGACGAAATCCCCTAAGAAAGGCAGTGATTTCCCCTAAGCCAACAAAAAATCCAACGAAAATCCGACGAAATCCAACAAAATCCGACGAAATCTGATGAAATCCCTAGCTCTTGTAGATCCGATGCGCGAAGAGAGAAGAAATGACGGGACTTGGCAGTAACCCTAGACAACCAAAAATTTCTCAAAAATATTGTAGATTTGACAAAATGACACTAGAGGAAGGTTTTCGTGGGTTTTCGCTTGTTTTTGGAGAAAATCGCGACGAGCGATTTGGCTGAGGTGGGGGTGCTTTCCGCCGCTGCAAACCCTAGAACCCTCTGCGAGCTAAAACCGTACAAAGAAACAAAAGAAAATGAAACGTCCGAGGTGGACGCTGTGTCAAGAGAGGGAAATAGGTTTCGAGGCTCTTTTTTTACGAACCAAACACGCCCTTAGTATCATGGGAAATTAGGGCTGTAACTTGAAAACCGATAACCGAAAAAATAACCACACCAAAACCGAACCATAACCGAAAAAACCGAGGAAAGAAAAAAACCGCACCAAACCGCAAAAAAATAACCGAAAACCGGAAGGTTTGGTGTGGTTTTGGTTTCGGATGTCTGGAAACCGAAACCGAACCGAAAAACCGATTATATATATTATAAGGAAATTATATTATTTATAGATATATATTATTAATATACATAAAATTTTATGTAGAAACTTCAAACTTGGGCTTAAATGAAGCCCAAAAAAAAGGATGGCATTGGCCTGCGTTCCAACATTACTACAAAGTCTACATTAGACTTTAATTATATTTCTAGGGCTTCTGAGAATCTGAGTTCTCGTCCATCGCCCCCAAAGTCCCAAACCCAACGAGCTTTTGGTCCTTCGCACTCCGTCTCGTCCCCTCTCGTCCATCGCCTCCAAATCTAGGGTTCTCCCGTCCATCGGCCCCAAATCTTGGGTTCTCTCGTCATCGGCGAAGAAATCCCTTCTGTCACGTGGTACTGTAGCTTTCCCTTTCCCCAAATGTTGGTCATGAAGGAGCTTGCTGCTGAACTTGAAGTGCTGATCTATCATCTACATGTTTCTGCTATTCTAGTTTTTCATCGCTTTTTTTTCTTTTCGAAAACTGTTATGTGGCATTGTGGGATGCCCTTTTTCAATTTTTTCTTTTCTTTTCTTTTCGGAAACGGTTATGTAATATGAGACATTTCTACTTTCTACTTTTCTAGACTTGTTTTCTTTATAGAATAACCGAAAAAAACCGATATAAACCAGAGAAAAACCAAACCGAACTACACCGAACACAATTGGTTTATGAAAAAATAAGTGAAAAATCAAACCGAACCGAACCAAAAAAATAGATCGGTTTGGTGTTCGGTGTCACCTATTAACCGCACCATTCAAACCAATTAACAGCCCTATGGGAAATTGTTGTTTAATAAAAAAGTGGCTTTATGTTAAACCTTATGTATAAGGCCCACAGCCCAATAACATTTGGACCCACATTAAACATTACATCTGAAGACAATAACCCCACTACTTTCAGAAGACCGCTTATGTTTTCCTTTAGGCCCATCTAAAGGTCTGGTTTCGTATAACCTTCTGATCTTTTCCTCTAGGCCCTTCCCGGTTTCGCTTTTGGTGCACAGATCTTTTACTCTCTGACCAAAAATTACAAAATATATATAACAATTACTATGAGGCCCCACAAAAAACAGAAAAGTTATAAATAGCCTATTCTAAAATCCAAAAAATTATAAAAAACCGCCTGAAAAATCTAAAATTTACAAACAGCTCGCTAAAATCTGAAAACTGCAAAGGACAAGATTTGAAAATTGCAAACAAGTCACTAAAAAATAAAAAAATTACAAAAAACCCTAAAAATAAAAAAAATACAAGCAACCTCCTTTACAATCCAAAAATTAAAACAACATCCTGGAAAAAAAATCCAAACATTACAAACAAACTCATAATGGTTGTTCGTAATTTTGTAATTTTCAAGGTTTTGCTTCTATTTCAGATTTTCTAGGGATTTATTTTGGAATTTTAGAATTTTTTGGGCCTTGTTTATAATTTTAGAATTTTAATGGCGTGTTTACAATTTTTAGTAGTTTCATTTGGCTATTATAATTTTTATGTTTTGAGAGGGTTGCTTGTAATGTTTTATTTGTTCAAGATTGTTATGCTATTTTTAGGTGATTTGGGCAAGAAATCTATAATTTTCAAAATTGAGTGTTTAATCTAGCATTGGGTTTTTTTTGGCACTTGTAAAAATTGCTAGGTAATAATAATGCAATTATGGTGGTTTAGTGCAAATATTTAAAATAATTTGGGTATTTTTGAAATTTCCAAGCTTATTGAGGTTTAGTGAGATTTTTATCTTTTTGGAAGTTTACAGAACCCTTCATAAAATTTCGGGAAAAAACAATAAAATTTTGAAATTGCAAAAATATTTGGAAAAATAATGTGTTCCAAAGAAACAATACTTTTTGAAAAAAAACTATTGGAAAAGACTTATATTTTACAAATAACATTTTGGAAAATTAATATTATTTCTTTGAAATATTTTATTTTTCAAGAACTATTATTTTTGATATTTTTGGCAAATAATCTCAAGAACATATAAATATTAGCAATAAAGTATAACGTTTCTCCTAAAAAAATATTTGTAAAATAACAATACTAGTAAAATAATGACACGTATAACATATTGAATAGCTCATACATTTTGATCGTGAGTTTTTTTAGGAAAATGACAAGGGCACACCTCCAACCACACCTCTAACCACACTCCCTCTCTTATTTGTTACAGTGCACCGGGTCTCATATGAGATTTTAAATTTTTAAAATCTCATGTGAGACCCGGTGCACTATAACAAATAAGAGAGAGAGGGTGTGATTAGAAGTGTGCCCCTAGTGTCACCCGTTTTTTTAAATACCAAGACTACAAATTAAAATAATGGGACCCTAGATAGCAGCTCGATCTTAACAAGTAACAAGTGCCCCCACGGCAGTTGTCGACAAAATTCATGTAAAAATAGTGTGATTTATTTATGAAGCTAATCTCTGTACGCAGAGGCCAGAGCCACATTGGATCCGGACCTTCTGCATAGATATCTGCGCTGGAGTGAGAGATAGAGAGAGAATGTAAACACAGAGTTGTGAATGACTAAAGTTGATGAATCCCAAAAAAGGAAAATGAAAAAGATGGATGAGGTGGAGAGAAAAGAGAGAAGAAAAAAAAAAAGAGTTGGGAGTCCCCATGAGTCGGTGGGCCCCGCCCCCCCTCTCTGTTCCATCTCCTCTTTTGCCGGCCCCTTGTCCCCTCTCTCCCCTGAACACGCCAAAACTCGTTCTATTTCTCTTCACTCCACGTGCATGCCCTCCTCTTTCTCTCTCTCTCTAAAATTTCACCTTCTTTTATCTAGCTTTTAGTTAAGCGGAGAATGATTCCGTGATCCATCTATTTGTCCGATAATTAAACCACCTAAGTAACTTTATCTAATGATAGATATGACGCGAATTAACTAATTTAAACTATATTTTAAGCTAGTTTAATGATTAGTTATCAACGAGGCCTAAATTTTCCTCATTCATCACGCACTTAATTAGAGCATATATAATCTGAGAAATTTTACTGTGTAATGTTTTACGTACAAGGATCACTTGATATTTTCTCTAGAAGGATCGATGCATTGATTGCCATTCTAAAGATAACACCAAATTTCGTATAAAAAAGCTTGGTGCAACAATAAATTTATCCATTAATATAAATAGGAGCCTAGTCCCCTCTCCTTTATGTTCCCTTTGTATCAACTTCTCACACAATCAAGCATCATGCTTTCTCCTAGTCACCATGAAGAGGATGAGGATCACTCCGTACTCCTCCTCACTCTCTGGCCACCAGGCCAACAAAACCCTAACCCTAGCTCTACTCCTCCTCCTTCGTCGTCGTCGTCGTCGTATGCGGCAAAGCAATCAGTTGATCGGCACGATGATGGTAATGATGATGAAAACAATGTGACTGTTTCCCTGTCGATAGGGCCACCCGACGACGGAGGAGCCAACTTAGGTACAGATGCGAGGACTAATAATGATCCTGCAGCGCCGAGCCACTACTGGATCCCCTCTGCAGCCGAGATACTCGTCGGGGCTACGCAGTTCTCTTGCGCCGTCTGCAGCAAGACGTTCAATCGCTTCAACAATATGCAGGTGTTTGTAACCAAATTAAACCCTAGCTAATATGCAGGTTTTCCAGCCAGTTTTTGCTAGATATTTTTGATGTACTAACATTCTTTCAATGGTTGATGAATAAAGTTAATTTTCATTGACAAAAAAAAAAAAGAAATCCCAATGCTATATATCAATACAACTTTTATGATTTATAACCATGTTAACCTGAATTGTACATGAGATTTTAAATTCTTTAATTTTTTCCCCCATGATTGGAATTTGAATGTCCTGCATTTTTCCCCCTCTCAACTTGAAGAGGAATTTCTACTGCCTACACTTTTAACAGTACAAAATCTTTTTCACCATTTTGTATGGAAAAATAAAATAAAAATCATGCTTGAAAAATGCTAATTAGCACTTAAATGACTAGTCATAGTTTACATGAGTTTGCACTTGCGTATCCTAAGTTAATTTTCTTTTCTTGAGATTAAATAACCTGTTCCTTAGAAAGTAGCACATTAATTACTATCTTCTCCTATGGAAATGTTGGAATTATTGCCGTCAATAAGCGTTGAATCATTCTCTTACAAAATTTTTACGTAAACTACTTTCTTCTGTTTTTCCCGGCAATGGGCAGATGCACATGTGGGGTCACGGGTCACAATACCGCAAGGGCACCGAATCCCTCCGACTCTCAACAAATCTAAAGCCCACCTCCCCATCAACCCTCCGGCTCCCTTGCTACTGCATTGCCGAGGGATGCAAGAACAACATTAACCACCCTCGGTCTCGCCCGCTCAAGGACTTCCGAACCCTGCAGACCCACTACAAGCGCAAGCACTGCGCCCGCCCCTTCGCCTGTCGAAGGTGCGGCAAGAGTTTTGCTGTGAGGGGGGACTGGAGGACCCATGAGAAGAATTGCGGGAGGCTCTGGTTTTGCATTTGTGGGTCGGATTTTAAGCATAAGAGGAGCCTGAAGGATCATGTTAGGAGCTTTGGCGGCGGGCATGCGCCGCACATTGTGGAGTCGGTGGCGGCGATGGAGGTTGAGGATGGACATGAGGAGGATGGAGATGAGGATGTTGATGACATGGTAATTTATTAAAGATAATTGATTATAATTATGTGGATTACTCAGTTATATATATATATGTAGTGTGTTCTCAACTGTTAGAACATGTGTTTGTAACCTTTATATATAGTATTAAAGACTCCTGCTTGGTAGTAATTATTATCCTGCAATCATGTTATTAGTTAGTTTTAATGTTTTATGCTACAACATGAGCTTGCAGTTCACAACATCATCCTAAGTTTTAAGTAATCATGCATGTACGTACGTAGCGTAATAATTACAAGACTTTTAAGATCAAGTTGTTTGACAAGAAAGATAGTTATTTGTTTGTTAATGGCGTTCTTTATTAAATTTGAGGAGAATTTGGGCTATTCGTTTTTTGATCATTTCTTTATCTTTATTTTTCTTTTTCTTTTTTTTTTACTTTATCATGTTTAGTGATTTCTGAGAGATGAAAAGAAGCTTTCTACCATGTAAAATGGAATTTAAAATTTTCTATACGTACATTTTGTGGTAAAAGAGATATATAGTCGTTGATTTGGTTTTGAAGTCCAACTTAATTATTTTGTTCGATTAGGAATGTGTAAGCGTAAGCGCGGGAACTAGCGTGTTGCTTATCTAAAACACATTTGGATCATCGTGTTATTGGTTAGTGTTGATGATCTTAATTGTGAGTATTTGCATGTGTGCTAGCTGCATCATCAACAATATATTTACTAGCTCTAAGAAGAGACGCGTATATATATACTTGTCTATTTTTTTTTACTATAGCCATTGATGTACCTAAGAAAAGGAAAATAAAACCTCGAAACCAACTTGATTTGATAAGTATTTGATAGCCGGAGAGAGAGATGCATTGGTTGCTCTCTGTTTGAGTCATCCCTTCTTTAACTTTTATGCTGTATTGTTGTCATCTATTCTGTCAATATGTTCATTGTGTTTTGTGCAAAAAGGAAAGAGGATGGAATTTATGACCTCGCTGATCGATTATGATCGATATATCAACAGGTGATTAATATTAATTAATTTAGCTGGTTGGATTACCTTTGTGGTAGTCCATGCTTTTTCTAAAAAAAAAAAACAGGTGACTAATATTGATAACAGCCTATCGATGGACTGGTCTTTACTAACATTTCAGTATTTTCAATGTAAGTTATGGTGTTTAGTTCATCATATATTAAAAATGTAAATGCAACTGCCGCATCATATCATTTTCAGGAAAAAAAAAACAACCATTTTTTTGCCCTGAACTCGCACCATACTTTATTTATAACGGACAAATAGATCAATAACCATTTATGGGTATCTCTCTAATTTGATTATAATAACGGTGTTTGAGCATCTCCAACGTACAGCTTCCCCAAAAATTTCTCCAAAATGGGGAAGCAAAGTCATATTCTACATCTTTGACATGAACTTTAACAATAAAGATTTAGACATGAACTTTTTGTTTTTTGCCCCCTTATTTTATAGTGTTGAATCGTTTTTTGAGTAGTTGGAGACTTGAAGAACGTGAAACATTTATGACAAAACTCTCCCCAAAAATTTGAAGAATGCTGCAGAGTTGGGGAAGACCGGAAGACTCCTCTTCTTTTCTCTTCCATTCCTATTTTGAGGAATGGGATGGAGAATCTGTTGGACCAAAAAAAACCTAAAATTCTTCAAAAAGTAAAAATACTAATAAAATGAAGAAGCTGTTATGTTTTACATTCTACAACTTTCGTATTGTAAATATCCATAAGAGAAAATAAATAAAAAGGGCATTTGGTCGTGGATCGAGAAGGCGCCAATAATATTGCTTTCTTTTAGAACTCAGCGGAAGGATGCATTTACTTCGTTGCAGCTAATCAATTAGCAAAGGCCCAAGAATGAATGAAGGAACGATTAATGGACCCCCCCTACTTAATGACACGCTTCATTAATGCAGCCTTTTAAACCCTAGCATTCTAAAATATATCTAACGGGCCTGCGCCCAATTGGAAGCAATAGGGGCAAAGATCAGCTCGAAACACACCACAGTCTGGTCAAATTCAGAAGGGAGGCGAGGGGCAGCAGACAAAAGGGGGCCCCACTAGTAGTAAAACTAGCTTATTAGGTTTTGTTTTTTTTTTTTTCCTTTTTCACAAGTGGAGTGAAGACAAGAGAGAGAAAGTGACAGTTTCTGATTATATATCTATCCAATTGAGTGGGCAGAATCTGTGGCTTAGCTAGCCTGCCCCCCCTCGTTGCCTCTGTTTGCTGCAGCCACTGGGCTCTTTATTGCCCCTGATTACTCACTGTTCTAGCAGCTGCTCTCTCTCTCTCTCAAGTCTTCTACTAGTGCAACAGTGAAATGCAGGAGCTTTATTCAGAGCTGTCAGTACGATTATACGTGGACCACTACCTTTATTGTTACTTTCTTTCTAGGTTTTTTTTTTTTTGGCTTCATGAAATCTTGTGAGTTTTGGAGGAAAACAAAAATTTCCAATAGAGGGACCTGTGCGTAGAAGAGTATCACGTAGAACTACGGCTGCAAATTGATCAGATACGGTTCTAATTATCATATGAGTGAGGCACACTCTTAACCACACCTTGAGGCACACAACTCCTCTCTCAGCTACAGTGCACGGGGCTCATTTTAGATTTTTAAAAAAAAATCTAAAATGGACCCCGTGCACTATAGCTGAAAGAGGGGGTGTGCCCCAAGGTGTGATTGGGGATGTGTCTGTAGTGTTTTTCTTAGCATATATAAGTAAGAGCGTGAGCAAGTTTTAGCAAATATAGCTTTTGTATCCGGCCGCATCTGTCAGATTAAATGGAATATTGATACGGGTTGGGTGTACGGATACAAATTAAAAGGGTACGAGGAAAAGATTAATGGTCGTATGTCATAAAAATATTAATAAAGTTTTCTAATGAAATTAAGCCCGTAGAAGTTTGAATATTTGAGAAGTTAAAAGATTGGTTCTCTAGGCTATCAAAACTGGCCTCGTGTCTATTAATGAAATGGCTGCCAAAACATTTCAAATGTGTGATCAATTAAAAAGTTGGATGTGAATCTAAGTATTTTACATATATATCCTTGTCCATATTCATATATTCTATATATCGGATGCAGATATTGATATCCATATTTATAATCTAGCGCATATGAATATATATATATGGATATCCATATCTATCTCACATCTCTCTGCGAAAGGCAATGATATTTGACCATCATGCAGTCACCTATCTAGTCTACCCCTGATATTCAGTACCCATGGCCTTTTTTCACTAAGTTTAGAGTATTCAATCGCATAAGTTGTAAAACACGAGAGTCACTAGTAGAAAAATGAGCAACCTAGACGGAAATTTCCGTCTAGATTGCTTCATTTCCCGTCTAAGTTGGTACACCTAGACGAAAATCCATCTAATTTTTTGGACCCCCCCTACTTAATGACACGCTTCATTAATGCAGCCTTTTAAACCCTAGCATTCTAAAATATATCTAACGGGCCTGCGCCCAATTGGAAGCAATAGGGGCAAAGATCAGCTCGAAACACACCACAGTCTGGTCAAATTCAGAAGGGAGGCGAGGGGCAGCAGACAAAAGGGGGCCCCACTAGTAGTAAAACTAGCTTATTAGGTTTTGTTTTTTTTTTTTTCCTTTTTCACAAGTGGAGTGAAGACAAGAGAGAGAAAGTGACAGTTTCTGATTATATATCTATCCAATTGAGTGGGCAGAATCTGTGGCTTAGCTAGCCTGCCCCCCCTCGTTGCCTCTGTTTGCTGCAGCCACTGGGCTCTTTATTGCCCCTGATTACTCACTGTTCTAGCAGCTGCTCTCTCTCTCTCTCAAGTCTTCTACTAGTGCAACAGTGAAATGCAGGAGCTTTATTCAGAGCTGTCAGTACGATTATACGTGGACCACTACCTTTATTGTTACTTTCTTTCTAGGTTTTTTTTTTTTTTGGCTTCATGAAATCTTGTGAGTTTTGGAGGAAAACAAAAATTTCCAATAGAGGGACCTGTGCGTAGAAGAGTATCACGTAGAACTACGGCTGCAAATTGATCAGATACGGTTCTAATTATCATATGAGTGAGGCACACTCTTAACCACACCTTGAGGCACACAACTCCTCTCTCAGCTACAGTGCACGGGGCTCATTTTAGATTTTTAAAAAAAAATCTAAAATGGACCCCGTGCACTATAGCTGAAAGAGGGGGTGTGCCCCAAGGTGTGATTGGGGATGTGTCTGTAGTGTTTTTCTTAGCATATATAAGTAAGAGCGTGAGCAAGTTTTAGCAAATATAGCTTTTGTATCCGGCCGCATCTGTCAGATTAAATGGAATATTGATACGGGTTGGGTGTACGGATACAAATTAAAAGGGTACGAGGAAAAGATTAATGGTCGTATGTCATAAAAATATTAATAAAGTTTTCTAATGAAATTAAGCCCGTAGAAGTTTGAATATTTGAGAAGTTAAAAGATTGGTTCTCTAGGCTATCAAAACTGGCCTCGTGTCTATTAATGAAATGGCTGCCAAAACATTTCAAATGTGTGATCAATTAAAAAGTTGGATGTGAATCTAAGTATTTTACATATATATCCTTGTCCATATTCATATATTCTATATATCGGATGCAGATATTGATATCCATATTTATAATCTAGCGCATATGAATATATATATATGGATATCCATATCTATCTCACATCTCTCTGCGAAAGGCAATGATATTTGACCATCATGCAGTCACCTATCTAGTCTACCCCTGATATTCAGTACCCATGGCCTTTTTTCACTAAGTTTAGAGTATTCAATCGCATAAGTTGTAAAACACGAGAGTCACTAGTAGAAAAATGAGCAACCTAGACGGAAATTTCCGTCTAGATTGCTTCATTTCCCGTCTAAGTTGGTACACCTAGACGAAAATCCATCTAATTTTTTGTCTAATCTGATTCTGTCTAGGTTGGGGCAAACTAGATAAAATTTCGTCAAGATTGTTAACCTAGACGGAAGTAAGAAATTCGTCTAGGTTGGTGACCTAGACGAAAATCCATCTAGGTTGCTATTGTAGCAACCTAGATGAAATTCCATCTAGGTTCCTCTGCTACAGTAGTTTTTTTTTTAGAATCTACGTTCCACGATATATAATATCCAACACCAAATCATGTTCATATCCAACCCAATCTAATTATATTTTAATATAAAATATAATTATATTCAAATAATACATTCACCAAAATACTAGAGCACAACATAAATTATTTATATAGACAATAACTAATTTTCACACGTTAAGGATTTATACAATGAAAGAGTTCACAAAAGCCATGAAATTTACAGATGTGAAGAGAAGTAGAGAAAAAGCAGTATTATTCCCAATCAGAATCAAAGAAACCGACATCCTTCATCTCAGAGTAGTATACATTATATTCTCCGAACGCATGTCCTCCTCCTGTATCAATACAAGATAAAAAAATTCAAATAAGAAATAGAAAATCCAATAGAACAAACTAATGGAATATAAAACATAAGCAAGCATAAATATGAGAGAACAAAATCTTCTCACAATTAACAAATGTCAAACGCCATATCCAAAATGTAATGAAAGGTATTATAATAAGCCAATGTCGTTGATTTAATTCACTACTGAGGCATGCAATAGGCCATGGAGGTCATCATCAAGTCCATTGAGTATTTTAAGGGAGAAATGATTTATGAGTTGTAGAACTTGATTGAAGAAGCATGGATTGATTTGGGTCTTAACAATATGCAATCTGAATGCAATTATATTTGGTTCTAAGTTATCTCGTAAATGCTTTATGCTTGTGATATGGAGCATAAAAGAATGCAATCAGCACTTGTTTACTATGTACTAAGATTCACTTTCAATTGATGAATGGGCGTTAAAATCGATACTCAATACAAACATTAACATTTTTTGATAGGTATAGTTGCAACAAGTAGCCAACATAGGCATAAATATCCCTTCACAAGAGGTTGGATTTCCAGTTATCTTTAAACCATGTTCTAATATGTGCACCAATGATGCACAACCTAACATCTAAATCAAGAGTTATCTTTAAACCATGTTCTAATATGTGCACCAATGATGCACAACCTAACATCTAAATCAAGAAATAAAATAAACTTTAGAAACCTTGAATGATTATGCACCAATGATGCACAACCTAACATCTAAATCAAGAAATAAAATAAACTTTAGAAACCTTGAATGATTATCTTTTCCCTCTTGTCCAAGTATGTTTTCATCAAGTACGAAACAATTCTCAAAACAAGCGCACATCTGCAGGAAGCATTACCATAGAGAGACACTTAAAAGGTAATGTTTAAAATAAAATAGTGCAGAATTATAAACGAACAAGTGAAACTTACGTATTAGCTCCATATCATTCCTCTCGTCGAAAACATACATAATCTCCTACTCCTGGTCAACGCCAAACACAAAGCACCATGAAATGGCTAAATTTTTCAAATTTACTAAAACTCCTCGCATAAAAGTTCCAAATTTAGTTCCAAAAGTGCATTCAACCCAATTCAACACCTTAACTGAGATCACTCATCTCCTTTAAAACAATCCTAATCGCCTACTGATTTCCCATAAAAATCCTAAATTTTAGCATAAAAATATAAAAAACGCAAATCAAGAACAACAGATGTTCAAATATCATCCGATGAGATAACTGAATCCCGCGAAGAAGGTGAAGATCCTTGCGTACTTCATGCACAAGATCATCGACATGTATCAAGAACAGCAAAAACAATTTTGCTCTGATTGGTAAAAATGCCTAAATTCTAAATTTAAAAAAAAATCTTAGGAGCCTAAATCTAGAGAAAAATGTTAAAGCTCATACCTAAATCATTGAGCAATAAAATCAAAAATCCCCTAAAATTTAAGAATAAATTACTCTTCATATCCTAAACTAAGAAAAATCAACGAAATTATAGTGACTACGTACCAAAAACAAAAAGAGAGGTGAAGGAATGATCGAACCTTAGCAGATTTGCTTCCAAATTTTGAAATCCTAAGCCCAGACGAAGTCGGAGTGGTCGGCGGGATGGGGCGGCGGAACGAGGGGGGAGAGGACTTTGTTGAGGAGTGCAAGAGAAGGGGGACGTTGTTGAGGACTTTGCGATGATCGACGCCGATGGAGAGAGGCCTAAACGGAGAGAGGAAGGCAGAACGTTGAGACAGAAGAGGCTTAGAGAAGAGAGGGGCGGTGGGAGAAGCGGGATGGCGAGGGAGGGTGTGACGAGAGCGGCGATGTGGGAGGTAGGGAATGGCGGGTTGCAGGCGGAAGAGGGGTGGTAGCAGACACAGGGGGAGGAGCAGGGCAGCGGAGGGGACGGCGAGCGTAGGGGAAGGGGGGATAAAGTGGGTGGGGGTAAGGGAAGAGTGCAGGGGAGGTGACCGAAGAGGGTTTTGCTGGGAAAGGGGGACGATTATTGCGCGGTGCGGGTCGATTTGTGTGTGGGGCGAGGGTGTTGTCGAGGACGGAGGGGGGAGTGCGTACTGGTACCTATTCTATCTTGTCGGGGGAAGCGGATCAGGGAAGAGGCGGGGAGTGGAGATGAGGGTTGGGGTGGGTGTGGCGGTGCTGAATAAGCGTATATTAATATAACTTTTCCTTTAATTAAGACCAACCTAGACGGAATTTCCGTCTAGGTTGCCAATCTAGACGGAATTTCCATCTAGGTTGCTTTATTTATTTATTTTTAAATAAAAAACAACATAGACGAAAATTCCGTCTATGTTGGCAACCTAGACGAAATTTCCAACCTAGACGGAATTCCGTCTAGATTACGTTTTTATTTTTATTTTTAATATTCCATCTAGTTTGTCATTCTAGACGGAATATTCCGTCTAGAATGCTCCAAAATATACGGAACAACCTAAATGGAATAAATTACATCTAGTTTGGATCAACCTAGACGGAAAAAATTTCCATCTACGTTGTTCCGTCTAGTTTGGTCATTTTTCTACTAGTGAGTTTAGTCTTTTTATTTTAATCATACTCCCTTTAAAAGCACGAGTTGAGTAAAATCTTTCTATGATCAGTATTACCCTTAGTTTTTTTTGAATATTACATTATCATCCCAATCTATTTTAATCATATCTTATCTAAGTCCACGTGAACTATCTATAGGTCAACAATTTAAAAAAAATTGTTTTGAATATTTTACTTAAATATTAATCTATCCAAGTACTAATTATATCATATATTAACTCCATATGAACTACCTCTAACTCAAAAATATAGAAAAAATAAGATTAAGAAATTATACGTAGATAACATATTTATAATACATGAAGTATTATAAAAAAAACTAAAAGTTTCAAAAATTGCATATAATAGCCTTAAAAGTTTAAAATTGCACAAAAAACCTTGACTTTTTAAAACTTAAAAACAAATATGATATCTAAAAATTTAAAACTTGTAGTTAACACCCTCAACATTTTAAAAATTGTAGAAATAACCTTAAAAGTTTAAAGGCTAAATTACATTTATATACCCTATGTGTTTCGCTCTTGAAGTAGTTATATACCCTAAGTTATTAAATATAGCAAAAAATACCCTAAGTTAGTAAAAAGTTACAAGTTGGTACCTTCTGTTAACCAGTATTGAGAATATTCTCTGGAATATTCCCACATGCTGAACCTATTACCAACTTGAATACTTCTTACCCTTATTTATTGTATTATTTATTGTATTACCTACCCCCCCCCCCCCCCCACATTCCCCCCCCCCCCCCCCTCGCAAATTAGATTATTTTCATCATCATCATCATCTTTTCGTGGCCTCCAACTTCTTCTTTCTCTTTAATATGGGTAACAGTAGAAAATAATAGCTTTCACTATGTTAGGGTGATTAATTCTTAAGGAGGGGCATTATTATTCTTTCATGTATTTTCTAATACCGTTAGCTAAATTTAAACAGTTACCAATTCAGGGTATTTTTTGCTATGTTTTGTAACTTCTGGTATATAACTACTACAAGAGCAAAATAATAGGGTATATAAGTGCCATTTAGCCATGTTTAAATTATAAAAAAATATTCTAAAATTCAGAGATTTTAAAACTTAGAAACAACATAGATGGATTCCAGGGATTATCATTAGGCACATAGAAATTTAAAATTAGTAAAAAAATAACCTCAAATGTACAAAAATTACAAAAACTCTCTCAAAACTAAAAAATTATTTAAAAAATTCTAAAATTTTAAAACTTATAACTGGTACACATCAAATTTAGAAATTACCAGCAGATTGCTAAAAAATTAAAATTTTAAAAAACAATCCAAAATTTTAGTAATTATAAAAATACCTTCAAATTTTTAGAGTTACGAGAAATATTCTAATATTTAAAAACTTATCATTAATACATGAAACATAAAAATTATAAACGCCCAACTTAAAATTTAATTTTTTTATAAAATACTATCAAAGTTTAAAAATTACAAAACACACCCTCAAAAGTTTAAATCACAAAAAGGCTAAAATTTGGTAAAAAAAAGAGGAAATGTTTGATATTATTACATTAAGATATAATACGTTAGCAGTAATTGATTATAATATATAAACATTTATCTCTAATGTTGATAATATTTATTTATAAAGTAAAAAAAATACAATGAGTTATGTATGGAGAAACTATCAGAAAGTTTAGAGATATCCTTTAAAAGAACTAAGTTGTTTTTATTTCAAATGGAGAAGTGAAGGAAATAAACTCAAAATTCAAAAATATTCATGAATTGCCTGACTTGATATTGATAAAAAAACATATCAAGCAAAGAAGCACTAACCGAGTTCTCCTCGAAGAACATATTGAACAATTATGTCCTAATTAAAAAAACATTATTCATGAAAGGTACAAGAAAAATTAGTAAGTACTTATAAATTTTCATACTTTATTTTAAAAATATTGAAGGAATCATAAACTTAATATAAAATTTCATATAAAGAATCTTGCAATATAAACTAAAATGAAGCAATTGATCAACTACATTACGAGATATAATAAAGTAGATAAGATGAGGAAAAACATTATAATGGATAAAAAATATGCACATGATACTTAGTTACCATAGTGTAAATAAAAAAATTAAAATTGATATTTTTCTTTTTTCTATATAGCGGCACGACTCTGCAAGTATCCTTATTTGGGGATATGACTACCAATAAAAGATCAATTTTTTAGAACACGATCAAAGATAAGCATGTAATAGTACTGTCAGATTTCAAGATCTTTAAATATGAAGGTAACATATTTTACAACTAAAATTCTTATTAAAGACCACTAAATATAAAATTCATCTTATACATGTCTCAAATTTGTATGAAAAATATGCATGTCATTGTAAATTGTGTTAATAATATATCAATTTATTGAAGAAATAAGAGATAGATAAGCAAACCAAGCAAACATCCATATAACACGATAAAGAAAAAATATTACATTTTAAAGCTAATATGCAAGGCTCATTCAGAACAAGCTGCTAAAACCAAATCATTTTTATAAATACAACACAAATTTAAATTATTTAATATTTTTAAAAACATCTTAATTTTTTAGTAAAATCAGGAATCTTTAGAAGTGATTTTCATGATCTCTTTCAATTTTTTATATGGTTATGTTGATGCTTTTATCATATAAAAGTGTAATAGAGTTAGCATTAATTTTTATTTTATGATTTTTTTTCTAAAGTCTGTCAGTGATTAGCAACAAAATTTATATTCTCTTTTGTTTTATTCTAGCCCACTTTTAATTAATCATCTTGTCTTATTAGCTTTAATTATTCATCCTTCTTTTATAACATTATCTTTTCAAGTAATTTTTACTTTTACAATATTATACCTTCTTATATCAAGCTTGGTTTCATGCCGATCTAAATAACGCGAAAATTCAAATTAGCTTTAGATTATAGTTATTTCTTGTCAATTCAATTATTATATAAAAATTTTAAATTTGGTGTAGCCCATTCAAACAAACATTAAAAAATAATCACAATAGTAAAGTTTGAAAATATAAGTGAGAAAAACAATCAAAGTGGAACTGAGAAATAAATTTTAGTAAAGAAATAAGTCAAAAATACTTAATCATAATATTTAATCACGTGCATTACACGTGCGTAAATCCTAGTTATTATAAAAGTATAACTTGTATGGAAAAGTTTGATTACACAAATACGGCAATTACATGCACTCTCGTATATATTAAAACTTGATGATACATTGACCATCTATATATCTATATAATTAAATCCAAATAATAAGGATGACGTGTCACTTTTAAGAACATAGAAATACCTTACCATGCATTTATAAAATCTATAAGATGATATTTCCACATTTAGCATTTTGTTTTGGGCGTACATTGCAAAACAAGGAGATTGATGCATGCATGCTGCCTCGATGACCGCACGCGACTCATATAGTTTGCACGGAAACAGAAAGCAGAAACTACTACAAGCTTTTGCCCCTTTCATGCATGAAAATTTTATTTAATCTAATTTTAAATTGTTATTATTTTTAAATTGCAAACGTCTTGTACGTCCGTACAATTTGTTTGAAATGTAGTAGCGTCCTTTCAACAAAATACTTTTGAACTTCAAAATATTTTGAAAGTAATTTATGATGAGTCAAGGAGGATAGTACAAAATTAAATTGTAGTCTTTTACTGTGATGAGCAACAGTGCAAGGCATGCATTCTGCCGGTGAAAATCCAGTAGAGTGATGCAATAATTCAGGGAAGAGGTACGTACTTGTAAAGTTGGACTGCAATAGTGACATAGACCGAGCAAAATAAAATTCACTTTTTAAACTAATCACAACTATGTAGGTTGTGATTCTTCATATTCGTAAAAATATTATCATTTTTTTTTATAATTATCTCATATTCTTTTCATATGATGCATTGTTATATACATTCTGACCCACTGGGGCTCTGATTTTACGATGACTTGTCACTCTTTCTTTATCAACGCTATGTCAACAATCTTATGCTGGTAAAAATTGTTGGGGATTCGAAATAATTAAATCGAATCTGTCTCCTTTCGGACCTTGTGTTTTAAGAGTAAGAAAGTAGGAAATTATCGTAAATAAAAGATAAAACTTACAGAAAAGTAAACAAGAAAGAACACACCAGATTTAACGAGGTTCGACAATGTGCCCACGTCCTTGGAAGCCACACCACATAATTCTTTGATTAATTTAAAGAAATATTACAAGCTCACAAACTAGGGTTTAACCTCTCTGAGATCTCTCTAAAGAATCCTCTCAAAAACTCTCTTTTTGATGCACACGAAACCCTAAAATCGTTTAGGTATATATAGGAATCTTAGCCCAAACAGAATACAAAACAGATTAGGAAACAAAAAAATCTCGTCGCGATCAACCAGGCTTGGTCTCGCGGTCGACCGGCCAGAGCATTGATTCTGCACCCTACATGGTGCACGTTCGCAGTCGACCAGACTAGTTGCCACGGTCGACCGGCCAGAGAGGTTATTTCTGCTCAGTCTGCTACAGGCTTCGTGGTCGACCGACCCGACTGTTTCCTATTTTCTTCATCTTCTTGATTCCAGCTTTGGGTCTACATATTTAGACTAATAATCTCCCACTTGAAGACCAAAGCGCTATCAACGAGCTCACCCAAACTCTCCCCTTCTTCGCAAGCATCTTCTCCTTCCCAAAAAAAATATTTCTTCAATCATCATCATCTTGGCGATCCCGCCAATCCTCCTAGTGTGGCACCGCCTTCATCTCCTATGCGTGAAGGCCAACTGAAGTTGCGCACAACTCTAGTTTTTCGATGGTCACTGCTTCGTCAACATACCCATATGATTTTGACTCCCCAAAATCTTCTCTAGCTGTAACTTCTCGTCCTCAATCAGCGAGTGTATGAAATAGTATCATACGTCGATGTGCTTTGTTCTGACATGATATATTGGATTCTTGGCAAGGTGTATAGCGTTCTAGCTATCACAATAAAGAACTCTATTTCTCCGTTTCAGATCCAACTCTTTCAGGCACCCAGTCAATCAAATCATCTTCTTGCTGGCTTCAGTCACTGTGACATACTCTACCTCAGTTGTGGACAATGTTACAATCTTCTGCACATGTGAGACTTAGCTTACTGCTGTCGACGTTAAGATAAAAATATACTATGTAGTGCTTCGCCTCGTATCATGATCACTGGCAAAATCCGCATTCATGTATCCATGTAATACCAAATCCTTCCTTCTGAAACATAGTGGCTTGTCTGTAGTCCCTCTCAAGTAATGCAATATCCACTTCACGTTCTTCCAATGATACTTCTCTGAATTGCTTGCAAACCTACTCACAACTCCCACTGCATGGGCAATATCCGACCTCGTGCAAACCATCACATACATAAGACTACCAATAGCTAATGAATATCGCACTCTGCTCATATAATCCTTCTATGCATCTGTCTTGGGTAACGGCTCATCAGATAACTTGAACTGACTTACAATGAGTGTGCTAACAACCTTTGTATTCTGTATGTTGAACCTCTGAAGTACCTTCTCGATGTATTTAGGTTGACTCAACTTCAACGTCCCTTCAGCTTTATTGATTCGCATCCCAAGAATTTGTTTCGCTGCACCCAGATCCTTCATAGTAAAATCCTTTGTCAATTGCTTATTCAAGTTATTTATCTCCTCTAAACACGGTCATGTAACTAACATATCATTAACATAATAATAACAACATGATATTGCTGGACTCGAACCTCTTGAAGTAGTAATAATGATCTGAATTGCATCTTCCATAGCCATTACTCTGCATGAAGTTGCCGAACTTCTTATACCACTGTCTTGGAGCATGTTTCAAACCGTATAAGCTCTTCTTGAACTTACACAACATTTCTTCTTTTCCTTCTTCAGTGAAGCCAACATGTTGCTTCATGTAGATTTCTTCATCCAAGTCACCATAAAGAAATGTAGTCTTCGCATCTAACTACTTAAGATCGAGATCTTCTACAGCTACTAAGCTTAACACCACTCTGATGATTGTAAGCTTCACAACGGGGAAAAATATCTCCATATAATCTACTCCTTCGCGCTGTTAGAACCCCTTCACGACTAATATGACCTTGTATCTCTTGCTTCCATCACTCTCCTATTTAACCTGATAGACCCATTTATTATGTAAGGTTTTTTTCTGTGTAGGTAGCTGAGCTAACTCCCATGTCTCATTCGAGTGGAGAGAATTCATCTTTTCTTGTATCGCATACTCCCACTGCTGAGATTCACTAACTTGCATAGCCTTCTCATAGCACTCCGACTCTCTCAAAAGTAAGTAATCACGTGATGAGAGATATATGGGATTTAGTTTGGGTATCCTGGATGACCTCCTAAGCTCCACGTCCTGGGTATTAGCTTCTGCACCTGGAGTCTCCTTCGTTCTTCGGTCAGAACTGACGTTGTCTCCCCCATCTGGAAGTTCCTCTAAATCCATATACTCGGATCCATCTGTATCCTTAGTATTACTCCTACTGTTTTTGGCTATCATTGGCATTGTCTATGTCCTTGTACATCACCTCCTCATTGAATATCATATCCCTGCTCCTGATGATCTTCCTGTTCTTCTCATCCCAAAGATGATACCCGAACTCATCAATGTCGTATCCAATGAATGTATATTTCTGTGACTTACTTTCTAGCTTGTCCCTGACATGGTCACTGATATGAACATATGTCACATAATCAAATACTCGTAAGTATGAGAGATTGATCTGCTTGCCACTCTAAACCTCCTCTGGAATCCCGAAATCCAATGGAACTAATGACCCATGATTAATCAAGTAAGTTGTCGTATACACCACATAAGCCCAAAATGTCTGTTTGGTGAAAATTTTGAAGTAAGTAAAATAAAAAAAAATTGATTTGTATTATCTCGATCTCAATTGCAATTTAAATTTCTGATTACAAAAGAGAGGAGAATGATCTGGATTCTCCTCTTTGTTTAATTCTGGGTTCTTTTCGGTGGCGATGGAGTGCCTCCCTCGAATGCTCGCGTTCAGTTTGCTCTCCATTAACGATCCGTACGTCTTGATTCACTGGAACGGTATCTCCTCCTCACGATTTGATGCTGTGAAGAACTTGCAAAGCAAGTTTGAAACTCTGGACGAGTTGATAACTCAGATCGAGTTTAAACTCTTGAAAAAAAGTTGATTTAACCGAAAATCAGTTTGACAAGCCAAGTATGAAAGCTCCACAACAATCTGCTCGAGAGGCTTCTTCTTTGCTGCCGAAAGAGAAGATGAATTGGAGATGCCCTTTGCTGCCCTCTAGATCTAAAAAGCCAACCAAAAACCGAGAGCCAAATCCCAAACTCGAATAATCGGTTAAGAAGCCAAGTATATTTGTTTATTGTTGAAAGATGCTCCGAAATTAGATCTTCTAATTGTTGAAAATCCAAGAGATCCCCCCCTCAGGTGATAAAAGATCTGATCTTATCCCCCAAAGGAACTCATCTCCAAAATTTGAACCTCTATGCCGAAAGGATCCAACCAAAACCGAGAGCCAAATCCTCTCCGCTCCCCTTTTGAACTGAATTGATCTTTAGTTATTTATAGAGGATTAAGGGGTGTAACTACCCCTTAAATCGCTCCTAAGTGGGGTGTAACCGTTCCCAAATCATGGGAAATGATTTTAAAACCGTTCAGCTCATGTTGAATGTTCAAACAACGTCCAGTTTGGCGTTCAGGACCCTAACTCCGTATTTTAGACTGGAGACGCGGAGTTGGGTACCCGCTGGGTATTGAAAATGTGAGGAACATCCGTGTTTTGGAGTCTGAAGGTTGGAAACGCGGGGGTCGCCTGCGTTTCGTTTGCTGAAGGTTAGAAACACGGGGGTCACCTACATTTCGAGAACTGAAACGCGAAGGTGAATTCCGCGTTTTAGAATGAGCTTAATGACTTATAACTTCTTCTGTAGAGCGTTGCAAAGACCGTCATCTTGTAATCTTCATCTTGACTCCTTGAAAATATGAGAGTCGTCAGATTGTAACTCCCGATGTTGATTGTGAAGGCTGTTGATTAGAGCTTTCATCAGTTGTTGTGAAGGTCGTCAGATTATAACCTTCATCGATCTATGTAAAAGTCTTCAAATTATAGCCTTCTGAAAGTTGTCAGATTGTAACTTTCACCATCGGTGTTTGATGGGGATTGGCTATCTGTTGTGATTTTTAGACAGCTTATAATATCTTAGGCAGACCTGTATGCAATCGCATGCTCCTGGCACGCTCCGTCAATGTCATGTTCATTCTTTCTGCAACGTCATTCTGCTATGGCGTCATTGGAGTAGTCCTCTCCAAACGAATCCTATTTAGAGCATAAAATATCTTGAACTTCTCTAGCTCATATTCTCTATTGTTGTCTGATCTCAAATACTTCACCTTCATATCTGTCTCGTTCTCTACCATGACCTTCCACTTCTTGAAGATCCCGAACACATCTGACTTGTGCTTCATAAAGTATACCCATACATTCCTCAAGTGATCGTCGATAAAGGTAACATAGTATGCCGAACCACCAAGAGAAGACACACTAGTTGGACCACATACGTCTGTATGAACAACCTCTAGCTTCTAAGCTTTAGGTGGCCTTCCACCCTTCTGAAAGCTAACACTTTTCTACTTCCCGTAGATGCAGTCCTCGCAGACACCAACTTTCACAAAATCGATATCGGTTAGCTTTCCCTATGAGTGTAGAATCTTCATAACCTTTTCACTCATATGTCCTAGCCTATTGTACCACAGATCTACACTCTTATTGCTAGCTGCAATTGCAATGGTGTCACTCGCATGTGAGGTGAGGTAGAGAGTTCCTGTTTTGTTTCCTCAGGCAACCACCATCATTTCGTTGGAGATTTTTTATAAATCCTCGGTGAATGTTAAAATATAGCCTTCCGCTCCAAGCTGGCCTACCGAAATAAAATTCTTCTGTAGCTTCGATACGTGTCTGATATTCTTTAGATTTTACTTAGAGTTCTTCAACTGTATTTGCATCCCAAATCATGGGAAATGATTTTAAAACCGTTCAGCTCATGTTGAATGTTCAAACAACGTCCAGTTTGGCGTTCAGGACCCTAACTCCGTATTTTAGACTGGAGACGCGGAGTTGGGTACCCGCTGGGTATTGAAAATGTGAGGAACATCCGTGTTTTGGAGTCTGAAGGTTGGAAACGCGGGGGTCGCCTGCGTTTCGTTTGCTGAAGGTTAGAAACACGGGGGTCACCTACATTTCGAGAACTGAAACGCGAAGGTGAATTCCGCGTTTTAGAATGAGCTTAATGACTTATAACTTCTTCTGTAGAGCGTTGCAAAGACCGTCATCTTGTAATCTTCATCTTGACTCCTTGAAAATATGAGAGTCGTCAGATTGTAACTCCCGATGTTGATTGTGAAGGCTGTTGATTAGAGCTTTCATCAGTTGTTGTGAAGGTCGTCAGATTATAACCTTCATCGATCTATGTAAAAGTCTTCAAATTATAGCCTTCTGAAAGTTGTCAGATTGTAACTTTCACCATCGGTGTTTGATGGGGATTGGCTATCTGTTGTGATTTTTAGACAGCTTATAATATCTTAGGCAGACCTGTATGCAATCGCATGCTCCTGGCACGCTCCGTCAATGTCATGTTCATTCTTTCTGCAACGTCATTCTGCTATGGCGTCATTGGAGTAGTCCTCTCCAAACGAATCCTATTTAGAGCATAAAATATCTTGAACTTCTCTAGCTCATATTCTCTATTGTTGTCTGATCTCAAATACTTCACCTTCATATCTGTCTCGTTCTCTACCATGACCTTCCACTTCTTGAAGATCCCGAACACATCTGACTTGTGCTTCATAAAGTATACCCATACATTCCTCAAGTGATCGTCGATAAAGGTAACATAGTATGCCGAACCACCAAGAGAAGACACACTAGTTGGACCACATACGTCTGTATGAACAACCTCTAGCTTCTAAGCTTTAGGTGGCCTTCCACCCTTCTGAAAGCTAACACTTTTCTACTTCCCGTAGATGCAGTCCTCGCAGACACCAACTTTCACAAAATCGATATCGGTTAGCTTTCCCTATGAGTGTAGAATCTTCATAACCTTTTCACTCATATGTCCTAGCCTATTGTACCACAGATCTACACTCTTATTGCTAGCTGCAATTGCAATGGTGTCACTCGCATGTGAGGTGAGGTAGAGAGTTCCTGTTTTGTTTCCTCAGGCAACCACCATCATTTCGTTGGAGATTTTTTATAAATCCTCGGTGAATGTTAAAATATAGCCTTCCGCTCCAAGCTGGCCTACCGAAATAAAATTCTTCTGTAGCTTCGATACGTGTCTGATATTCTTTAGATTTTACTTAGAGTTCTTCAACTGTATTTGCACATAACCTCCTCCAACAATACTATATGGCTCATTATACCCCAAGTATACTTTCCCTAAGTCCCTTGCTACATAGTTATGAAGAAGCTTACTTTTAGCAGTGGCGTGGAACGAGGCTCCTGAATCAATAATCCATGAATAAGAATTGATATCAATAGCAATGATCAAGATATCTTACACGAGATGAGCCTCTTGCTCATTCGCATCCTTCTTTTGTGCTTTACAGGCTGAAGACATATGACCCTCCTGACCGTAGTTCCAACACTTCCCTTTGATAGGCCTAACTTTCGAGTTTGGCCTCTTCTTGATTGACTTCGACCGATTCATATTCTGGTTACCCTTCTTCTTGTTTCTGCCTCTCTGCTCGAGATTTAGGGTTGATCCTGAATCTTCTAATTCAGACGGTTTTTTTCTAACCTTCTCGGATAGAATCATGCTGACAACCTCGCTCATCTTTAACTTTTTCTTCCCCATCAAATTGATAATTGCGGTCACTCAACTATCTGGTAACTACGATAGAATCAATAGGGTCTGCACTTCGTCATCAAACATGATGTCCACGGAGATAAGTTGATCAACAATCATGTTGAACTTGTTAAGGTGCATCGTGAAGGAACATCCTTCTGCCATTTTGAGGTTGAATAGTGTTTTGATAAGATGCACCTTATTTGTGGCTGACGGTTGCTCATACATCTTCGCGAGCATTTCTATAAGCCCCACCATCGTCTACTCCTTTAATATATTGTGTGTGATTGTCTTGGCGAGCGACAACCGGATTTACCCTAGACCCTTCCTATCCAGTATCTCTCACTCCTCGTCTGATTCTTCTTTCCTTTAGCTTTGCCCATCAACGGACGGTACAAATCATTCTGGTACAGATAGTCCTCTATATGTGACTTTCAATAGGCGAAGTCTGAGCCGTCAAACTTCTCGATCTTAGATTTGCTTTCCTCTGTCATGGCTCTTACACAAACCTTCTGAACAAAGCTCTGATACCAGTTGTTGGGGATTCGAAACAATCAAATTGAATCTGTGCCCTTCCGAACCTTGTGTTTGAGAGTAGGAAAGTAGAAAAATCACCGTAAATAAAAGATAAAACTTGCAAAAAAGTAAACAAGAAAGAACATATCAGATTTAACGAGGTTCGGCAACGTGCCTACGTCCTCGGGAGCCACGCCGCATAATTCTTTGATTAATTTGAAGAAAAATCACAAGCTCACAAACTAGGGTTTACTCTCTCCGAGATCTCTCTAAAGAATCCTCTCAAAAACTCTCTTTTTGATGCACACGAAACCCTAAAATCGTTTAGGTATATATAGGAATCCCAGTCCAAATAGAATACAAAACAGATCAGGAAACAGAAAAATCCCGTCGCGATCGACCGAGCTTGGTCTCGCGATCGACCGGCCAGAGCATTGATTCGGCACCATGCACGGTGCACGTTCACGGTGGACCGGATCAGTTGCCGTGATCGACCGATCAGAAAGGCTGTTTCTGCTCAGTTTGCTACAGGCTTTGCGGGCGACCAAACCAAACTTGGCGGTCGACCGACCCGACTGTTTCATGTTTTCTTCGTCTTCCTTATTCCAGCTTTGGGTCTACACACTTAGACTAACAAAAAGCTAATCATGCTACTAATTAATTAATAATTTGAATTAAATGGATGACCTCAATTATCATAAACTAAAAAATTAAATTCTATATATATTCCTTTCTTCATGTCTAGGTTTACATTCTTAAAGTTCAAAAAGTATTAAATAGCTCAGGGGACTCCTTTCTCTTCTCTGTTCATTGGAGCTAACCTCCAACATTGAAATGAGGACCCACGAGATTCATAACTTAATTTATCCAAGGTTTGAATAGTGCCATCTACATAGCAAATGTAAGCGGACAAACACCAAAATGAGCCTCTGAGATGCCACATTCACGGATTGAGACATGCTCCATTTGCTACAAACAAATTTCTTTTTCTTTCTTCATTTGTCTTTTTACCCAATTTTGAGTCTCTTTATTTGGATGCATGGGATGCTGTAATGAAGTTTAAGTGAATCCGGCCAAAAAGTTATACCCAATTCATGTATTACATCTTACCTTCTTACCTTTTTTTTTTCTATCACTGCTATTGATTCCTTTTTGTTGGTGTTTTTAACTTAAAGAGAGTATTTGGGAGATTTTGTTTTTAGATAGAACTAACTTATAAGGTAGCTTTTTTATATCTATATGTTTGGTATAGTATCCCAAATAAGTTAGCTTTCAATCACTATATCCATTTGAAAAGCTAGAATTCCGTGATTTTTGTAAAATTAGCTTGTAAGCTGATGTAAATAAATTATGTTTGATCACACAAAAACCAAAAGCTAACTTAGTTTATAAGCTTCAAAAATAAGCTCTCCCAAACAAAATGTATTACTTTTTTTGTCACCACATCACATACACATACATTGTGATTGAGCCTAAAATGCATGAATGTGTTTAAGGATTGGTATATAGAAAATCGTGGTTCTGTCTTAGGTTTGTTAATCTCAAACCTTCCCACGTGTAATTAATATACTATTTTTATGGAACAATATGTACTAAATAAAGAATCAAATTTATTATTAACAAAAAAACCTTGCACTTCGTTCTCAGAGCTAATTTTGTTTCCCTTACCGTGACTTACATGAATATATAGAAGACCTTATATCGAGAAACCATGCATATAACTTTATCCCTGCCGCTAAGGGGCTGTTTGGTTCACATCATAAAACTATAGGTTTTGGAATCTCATCAAGGATTTTAAATCCATATGTTTATAACATATTTTGGAATTCCCGATCTTATGTTTGGTTCAACTTGATTAGAGGAAAGAAAATTCTAGAAATTATAATTTATTATTTGATTCAAGCTCTAAAATATAGAACAGTACAAAATGTATGGATATCTAATGCCAAAACTTTAAATTTAGCATTAGGCAAATCCTCTCCAAATCGTAGGATTTGGCAAATCCTAAAAGTCCCTACTTTTTTTCATTTTATGGATACCTAATGCCAAAATATTTTATTGAAACAAACATACTATATGGAATTCCATAAATGAAAATGAAATATTTTTGCTCCAAGAATTCCAAATCCACCTCAAATGCCAGCCCCTAAACTTCCTTCGGATTGGAATATGTTACGATCTCTTAATCATGATGAGACTAAGCCCTCTAATAAAGATGATGGGAATTTATCACAAATTGCTACCACTCTAATTAAAATTAGACTTTCATAAGAGGGAACTCCTTTTGATGCGACTGAGGCACGCAATTATCTAGACATCTGATCGCTTTACTGAACTAGAGTAGAATACGGGCCATTGGTCTAGAAAAGCACCATGCAATCCCCTTGAAGTTTATTATTAAAGCTAGGAGTCCAAACTACAAGACTAACACATGAGCCAAGCTTTGCAAACACGAAGAGTACAATACATCTCTCAACAATCAATACTCAGTGAAAAATCGACGAAGCATCCTTTCTGCACATCCAGGCCTTCTTGGGCCACAGCGACCTCAACCCATGGGCTTATCTGATGATCGTCGTTCCTTTGGCACGATTATTAATGCAGCGAATCCTTCGTCGGCTATTACAGGGACAAATATCTGGGAGAGCCCATCTGGTCTGTCGATGAAGCTGGGCCGGTAATGGCCGAGTTCACGATGTTCTGCTTCTGGGCCCCTGTTCTGTCGGGTGGGTTGTTTTGTACGAATAGGCTGGGAACGCGATGTCCAACCAACGCGACGGTCATTGAGCAAATAGTTTTGTTTCCAAAATATAGCAACGAGTAGTTGAGAATAAGTATTAGAAAGCACGCCTTAAAGTTTGGACGATTTGAGATAACCTTTCCTTTCTTAACTTTCCAAATATTAGAAAACTAGCTTACTTAAGTTTAGGGGTTATCAGAAAACCTATTTAATTTATCTTTAATATTTTATTAGAAAGTCCACCTAAAATTGTGAAGCACTGTTTTCATTGAAAAAATATTCCCCTACATAAATTTGCCAACCCGTCTAAAATAGCCTTTGTTTGTTTGTGTTTTTTTTGGATGTGGGTACGGCCTGGGTGGGGGTGGGGGGCGGTTATCTTAAACTTGAGGGGGTTCTCAGATAACCCCTAAACTTAAAGGGGGCTTTCTAAAGTTTTGATAGTTAGAGGGGTCATCTAATAGCCGTCCAAAGTCAAGGAAGGTTTTACAACTGTAAGATTGGGATGTCATTATATACAATTCAATCTTTGTAGTCATATTGGTTTATTTTCTCAATTTCCGATGATGGTTTCCATAAGAAAAATGCCTCACGAACCCGAAAATGAGACAGATAGAGGGGGACAGGTAAGGTGTCCCCCTCTGATTACATAATAAGCTGGTCATAGCCAGCTCATTATGCAATTAAGGGAGGACACCTCACCTGTCCCCCCCCTATCTGTCCCATTTTCGGGTCCCTGTAGAAGCACCATTTCCATAATTCCTCTGCAAGAACAACATTCTTTGTAGGGTTAATTATGAATAGACCCCTTTACAATCACTCATTTGCGGCTAGACTCTTTGCAGGAAATGATTGATGTAGATAGACACCCTACACTATTGCCCAAGGGTAGGTAGACACACTGAACGAACATTTTTTACTCTCGATTCTTAAAAGGGAAAATTTGCAAAACAGACCATTTTTATGAAATATACAGCGAAATAGACCACTTTGAAAAATAATTAGTAAAATAGACCTCTTTTAAAAAAAATAGGTCGATTTTGAAAAACAAGGTTCAGAAAACATACGGGACTACTAGTCCCGTATGTTTAGAGCCAACTAATCACGGATTAGTGACTCGGAAAACATACGAGACTAGTAGTCCCGTATGTTTTCTGAGTAGAAAATTTCACTAATCCATGATTAAAACATACGGGACTACTAGTCTCGTATGTTTTCTGAGCTGTTTTGCAAAATAGACCTCTTTTTGGCCTGTTGGCCAAAAAGAGGTCTATTTTGCTAATTATTTAGCAAAACGGTCTATTTTGCTAAATAATTAGCAAAAACGATCTATTTTGCAATTTTTCCCTTCTTAAAACAGTCCTAAAAGTTCACTTAACAGGTTTATTTGCGCCAATAGAACTATAAAGTGTCTTTTCACACTTAAATCTTTCTTTCTTTCTTTTTTGTTCCGCAGAAGGCTATACGTGTGGCTTAAACTTTGGTATAGGTTGTTTGAATAGAAACTACTATATATTGAGGTGATTGCTGAAGATCAAACGCAACAAATATGGAAGTGTTACATATTTTAGTCTTGCTACAATATGCTCTAGTGTTTGGTTGAATGGGAAAGTACTTTATGAGCATGATAGAACCTACATACACGCACGCATATATAGGGGAAGATTGCGGATGGCTTGGGAAACATTGGTTGTGGTGGAAAATGAATCTTAAATATTATTAGATCACCTTTTTCACGAAACCTGTAACTATTATTAAGTCAAATTTTTCCTTGAAGTCACATAAGCCGAGTAAGTGTTGTGGGAGGTTCTGAGCCTCATCTTAAGACCAGTAAGGAAACAGTTCCGTCATTTACCGCCCCCTCGTGTGGCCATCAGAATCCCGCACGGTGCGGGGCTCTTAATGATCACTTACTCGCGCGTAAGTACATTGCCCCCGTGAGGACTCCCGTATACATTCACGTTCCGTACACACAATTTTCTTCTATTTGTGGAAGTATTTTTTTCTGTTTCCAGAGCACGTACTTAAAAACAAATTACATAAAAACAAACAAAAGGGGGGGGGAGTTTTTTTTTATAATAAGTTTATGGATTCAATGTATCATTTTTTAGTCCATTTAACTGATCGTGATATGACGATACTTTTTAGCCATTGCATTTTGATGCATTAATCAATTAGCTTACCAAAACTGGAGCAAACCTAAATTTATCTCCTATATTATTTTAAGGGGTTTTTACTTTTAGGCACATGTGTTTACTCAACTTTACCTATAAATTCAATCATTATTACTTGTATCTTTAAACCCAATTCTTCTTTTGTATTTGTCTTTAAACCCAATTTCTAAAATACAATACTTTCATATGTGGGCCCCCTAAGTTTTTTCTTAAATTCCAATTATAGCCTTTTAGATTTTATCTCATGTAAGTGGGCTCCTTTAAAAAAATTAAAAAATAAAGAAAAATGAAGAGGGAGAGAGAGAGAGAGAGTGTGTGTGTGAGAGAGAGAGAGAGACGGGGGTTTTCACTGTTTCTCTCCTCTCCTGCGCACGAGAGAGGAGAGAAACGGGAACCCTCTCTCTCCCCCCTCCTCTCCCCTCCCATTCTCTCACTCCATTTCTCAATTAACTACCCTCTCTCACTCCATTAATATATTCTTACATGCTCTCTTATAAACCCATCAATTAATCCTCACCCACTTATCAATCCAGCATTAAAGTGTAGGGTGTGATTTTGGTTGATATTCGTCACTTTCTTAGCAACTGAATGTATAATTTTGCAATTTACTCAACTACCAAGTTTATAGCATTAATGTCTCATTTTATTCATGACAATTATTTGACATTGTTATTCATGAATTCATAAAAATTAGTAAAATTTGTTACATTTGATAAAAATGTTAGTTAAATGAGGTTTTAGTCAATCACTCATTAATTTCACATTATTATTTCACATTAGTTATTTCACATGATTATTTCACATTAATTTCTCATTATTACTCATGAATTCATAAAAATTAGTTAAATTGGATAAAATTTTAGTTAAATTTGATTTTAGTATAGAATGATAACCTGTAACTATAGCATGAAATACAATACTTGTAAGTATAGCATGATACGCTGTAGGTATAGCATGATATCCTGTAAGTGTAGCATGATATCCTGTAAGTGTAGCATGATACACTGTAAGTATAGCATGATATCATGTAGCATTATTTTTGTTGTCTTGATTTTAGTTGTCTATCTTTGGTCAAATTTTCCTTAAATTTGTTTATTTTTGGTGTCAAACATAGATGGATGAAGAATTGTACTGTGCATTGACGGATTTTAAAGAAAATAATCACTTTATACAATTAAATGTCAACGGGAGTTACAAAGATTTAGCAGTTGCGTGCAAAGTCTAATTGTTTGTAGTGCAAGCACGATACAATTGACTTACAAAGTACCCCACACACAGGAAATTTATGTGCGTGTATGTGATGATGATGATGTCTCGATAATGTTCAATATACATCGAAGTTGCAAGGAGATATTGTTGTCATGAACGCTGAGATGAATCGAGAGATATTATTTGGGCAACAAGCTAATACGGTGCAAGGATATAATGTTCAAGAAATTTACACTTTTGATATACACTTTCATACCTTTACCATCAATTCTAAAGTTCTCACTTTCTTCAACTCTTGTACAATTTTCTATGCAGTAATCCGTACATCCCCTCTAGTGACGAACATGTTTCTTATTCACAAAATCCTTCGTCTTTGTTGATAATAGTGTATTGTAGTGGGTTTTAGTCCCACATTGCTTGGGAGAACAAACCTCACACTCCTCTACTTGTATAAATATATGTGCACACTCAATATTCAATTCAAGGGAAATTTACCCAAGATTCTCTCTCTCTCTCTTACTTTAACATGGTATCAGAGCTAGGGCTATTTCCCTTTCAATAAAATTTTTAACGCTTTTGCGTTCTTTTGCCAAATCTTGGCCTTATTGCTTTGCAGCCGTTTAATGTTTTATTTTTTTTATTTTTATTTTTAATTATTTGGCGTTCATCTGCCAGATATTTTGGCCTTGTCGTTTTGCGGCCTCTTAACGCGTTTCGCGTTCTCGTTTAACCTTCGGGTTCTATTTTAAACCTTCGGGTTTCATTCTAACCTTCGGGTTCTATTTTAAACCTTCGGGTTTTATTCTAACCTTCGGGTTCTATTTTAAACCTTCGGGTTTCATTCTAACCTTCGGGTTCTATTTTAACGGCATTGTCGTTTCAAGACCGTCTCTCGGTCTCAAATTAACGGCATCGTCGTTTCAAGCCGTCTCTCGGCCTCAAACGAACGACATTAGTAACAGCATCTCGACATCTTAACGTCTCAAGATTGCTGTTATGGCTCCTTCAGAGAAGATTCCCAAACCACCTTTGCCCCTCAATGATCAAAGTGACTGGGCAGGGTGGTCCACCATTGTCACCAATGCCTTGCGTGGCGCTGGTTTGCTTGATCATCTCACCAGTACGGGACCAGTTCCACCGTCCATCAGCACTGTTGCTTCATCCAGTACTATTGCCTCTGGCAGTGGTGATGTCGATCTTCAGACTGCTCGTGCTCTCTATGTCAAGGAGAGTTCAGAGTGGCAATTGCAGGAATTTCGTGTTATGGATTATCTCACTCGCTGTGTTGGCTCTGGTCTCACTGTCGAGATTGGCTCGCTTCCCTCTGCTCAGGCCATGTGGACTCGTCTCACTGAGCGTTTCACTGAGTGCTCGGGTGCACGGGAGGCATATCTTCTGCAACGCATTTCTCTACAACGCAAAGGTAGTTCATCTCTGCAGTCCCATTTTGGACAAATGCAAGCTTTTTGGACAGAGTTACGCTCCATGCTTCCTGGACGTAATTCCACATATGAAGACTGGCTAGCCTGGTACGAACGGCATGAGGTGCATCAATTGTTTCAGTCCCTTCCTGAATATTCAACTATGGCTGATCAACTACTTCACCAGCCTCAATTTCCGACTTTGGCCTCAGTTATGGGAGCTCTCACTGCTTATGAGACCCGGCAGCAGACAGCACGACTCAATTTGTCAACAGACACTCCTACCTCTTCACTCGAGACTGTTTTGTCTGTACCTGTCACTGCTCCTGTTATGAATTATACTTCTCCACAGGCTCCCTCTCCACAGGCTCGATCTAAGCTCTCTTGCAAATATTGTAAGAAGGAAGGACACCGCATTGAGACATGCTTCAAGCTTCATCCTGAGTTACGTTCCTCAGGTACTGGACGTGGTCGGCGACCCCCTCAGTCTCAACCCTCTCGTACACCAGGATTGTTGGCCAATGCTATACCTTCTACTACTTCAGACTCTACTATTCAAGCTATTGAAAGTCTTCGCCGTCAACTTGATGCTTTTCAACATATCACCTCTACATCCGCCGCACAACTCTCTGGTATGCATTTTGCTGGTTCTTCAGCTAATCCTTCAGTCTCTGGTATGAATGATCTCTGGATTTTTGACTCTGGTTGTTCCTTTCATATGACTTGTAATGCCTCACTTTTATCCTCTGTCTTTACTTCATCCTCTCTTCCTCCTATCTACACAGCTGCTGGACAACCATTGTCCATTACTCAGTATGGCTCTATTACCCCACAAAATGATCCATCTGGTCGTCTAACACTTGGTCCCGTCTATGTGGCTCCACAATTGTGCTTGAATTTAATTTCTATTAGCTCTTTATGCATGGCGGGCCTGTTTGTCTCATTTTCTTCTGATACTTGTATTGTGCAGGATCCACAGACGGGCAAGACGGTTGGGGCGGGTCGTAGGAGGCACAAACTGTATTTTCTGGAATATCTTCACCTTCCAGAGTCCATACGTCCACGTTCTCTTGTTGCTTCTCTTTGTTCGTCAAAACCCTCTACCTCGCTTCCTGCCAATTTATGGCATAGACGACTTGGTCATGTGTGTAATAAAAGGCTGGAGAGTCTTATTCAGTCTGGAGTACTTGGTCCTGTATCATCTAGTTCTAGTATTGAGTCATGTGCTGGTTGCAAATTGGCTAAATTCACTGCTTTACCATTTAAAATGAGTACATCTGTATCCACTTCCTTATTTGATTTAGTACATTCTGATATTTGGGGGCCAGCTCCTTTGCCTTCTTCATCTGGCTACTTATATTATGTTAGTTTTATCGACGATTTCTCTCGTTTTACATGGGTTTACCTACTTAAGAATCGCTCTGACGTACTTACTGCTTATCAAGCCTTCACTGCTATGATTTTCACTCAATGGCAATCTCGTATTAAAGTTTTTCGTTCTGATTGTGCCAAAGAGTACCTATCCTCTGCCATGCGCTCTATCATGTCCTCTCATGGGACTATCTTTCAACAGTCATGTCCCTACACTCATGAGCAAAATGGTGTTGCTGAACGCAAACATCGTCATATCCTCGATACTGCCCGATCAATGCTCATTTCTTACTCTGTTCCTCGTCGTTTCTGGGCTGAGGCTATTCTCACCGCGACTCATGCCATTAATATCACTCCATCTAGCTCTCTTTCCGGTGCTACTCCTTATAGTCGTGTTTATACTCATCCTCCCCGTTATGATCTAGTTCGCGTTTTTGGTTGTCGATGTTTTGTTTTTCTGCCATCTCACGAACGTGATAAATTGTCTCCCAGAGCAGTTTCTTGTGTTTATTTAGGAATTAGTTCAGAACATCGAGGTTATCGTTGTTATGATCCCGCAACTCGTCGAGTTCATATATCTCGTCATGTTCAGTTCGAAGAGGATTCTCCATATTATTCTACTTCTGATGACTTTAATTTCCTCCACTCTACCGATCATGCTTCCCCGTCCACTGCATCACCCACTTCTTCACCTCAATTTTCCTTTCGAGATCTCCCTGACATCTCTCCCTCTCCTTCTGTTGACTCTTCCTCACCTGAGTCTTCTCTTACACCATCTAATCCATATCCTGTGGACACAACTCTCACTCCAGAAAATACTGTTGATCTTCATGCACCTGCGCCAGCATCTCCCCCGCCTGAGGTTCCTCTTGCTCTTCGTCGAGGCAAACGCCCACATGTCATGCCTGCCCGGTATGCTTCTGTTACTTCTTATTCACCTATCTTTCATAACTTTCTTGCTGCCATTCATACTATTGTTGAGCCAAAGTCCTTCCAAGAGGCAGTTCAAATTCCAGAGTGGCGACAAGCTATGGCTGAGGAATTTCAAGCATTTCAGCAAACTCATACCTGGGATATTGTTCCCTGTCCTCCTGGGATCTCTCTTGTTGGCAGTAAATGGGTTTATAAGGTCAAGTTTCGTCCTGATGGCACCATTGAACGTCGAAAAGCTCGTTTAGTGGCTAGAGGTTTTACTCAGCAACAAGGTATTGATTATGAGGAGACCTTTGCTCCTGTTGCTCAGATGCCCACTGTGCGTACTCTCCTTGCGGTCGCTGCTGCTCATCGTTGGCCCTTATACCAGATGGATGTCAAAAATGCTTTTCTTCATGGCTCTTTATCAGAGACCGTATATATGCAACCGCCTCCAGGGTCAAATATTCCTCCGGGACATGTATGTCTCCTTCGTCGTGCTGTTTATGGTCTCAAACAGGCACCCCGCGCTTGGTTTGAGTGTTTTCGCGATGTTGTGCTCAAAGCGGGCTTTATAGAAAGTCATCAAGATGCTTCTCTGTTTGTTCGCACTACATCGCGTGGCAGGGTTTTATTACTCATCTATGTAGATGATATGATCATTACAGGTGATGATATGACAGGTATACAATACGCAAAATCTCAGTTGCAACAACAGTTCCACATGAAGGATCTTGGATCTCTTCGGTATTTCCTTGGTCTAGAAATTTCTCAAGGCCCGCGGGGTGTATTACTGTCTCAACAGAAGTATCTCTCAGATATTCTAAATCAAGCTGAGTTAACTGATAATACAACTGTCGATACTCCACTCCAGCAGAATGTCAAACTTTGCTCTACTGACGGTGAGCCTCTATCTGATCCTACCCGATATCGACATCTTGTTGGTCAGTTGGTCTATTTGTGCATCTCTCGACCAGATATCTCTCATGCTGTTGGTATTGTCAGTCAATTTGTTAGTGCCCCACGTTCTGTACACTATGCTGTCTTATTACGGATTCTTCGGTACCTCCGGGGTACTAGCACTCGCTCACTTTTGTTTCCTGCTACATCTAAGTTAGAGCTTTGTGCATATTCTGATGCTGATTGGGCTGGTGATCCAACTACCAGAAAGTCTACCACAGGTTATTGTATATTTCTTGGTGATTCCCTTATTTCCTGGCGAAGTAAGAAACAAGATGTTATTGCTCTTTCCAGTACTGAGGCAGAGTATCGTGCAATGTCCACAACAGCTAAAGAGATTATTCATCTTCGTCGCCTTCTCAGTGATTTCGGTATTTCTGTTACGACTCCTACTCCTCTCTACTGTGATAATAAGAGTGCCATCCAGATTGCTAATAATCCAGTATTTCATGAAAGGACCAAACATATTGAGATCGACGCTCATTTTGTCCGTCAGCAAGTTATCAAGGACAAGACAATTCTACTTCCTCATGTTTCATCCGCTGACGAGCTTGCAGATTTCTTCACAAAGGCCTTACCTGTTCATCGGTTCCAGTTTCTTGTACGCAAACTCACTTTGTTTGATCCAACATGAGTTTGAAGGGGGCTGTTGATAATAGTGTATTGTAGTGGGTTTTAGTCCCACATTGCTTGGGAGAACAAACCTCACACTCCTCTACTTGTATAAATATATGTGCACACTCAATATTCAATTCAAGGGAAATTTACCCAAGATTCTCTCTCTCTCTCTTACTTTAACAGTCTTCACAAAATATGTACGATTTTCTACAACTAAAGTAAAACATAAGCCAACTTTAGTTGTCTATCAATATTATACATTTTTTCTTTATTAAAACAAACTGCGAACACTGAAATTGCCAACCTTTTATTTTTTAAAAGTCAGTTCAGTAGAGATGTAATAAGTGAAAAACTCTCACTACCTAATTCCATAAACTCCAATTTAGGAATGAAATAAATAATTCCATAAAATTTCAAGAATTTTAGACTTAATATATTTAAGCTTGTGGTATGGAACAACGTGAAAGAGCAATACATACTATAGATAAAGCACGTTCTTGCAACCAGGATTATTGGGGGTAAAACAGAAAAGAAGCGATCGACGATTACATGCTCTTGTTTGAAGAAACAGAAGCAAGTGTTTAAAAAGATTACTGCAAGAAGGCTTTTTCAAGTATTTAATTAAAGTCAAATGAAGTTCACGTAGATGATTGCAGAATTTACACAGAGAAACAAGTTGCTCCGTCTCTAGTAGTTACGCAAAAGATACAAAATAAGATAAAAATTCAATGTCCTACAAATGTCAACCAAACACAGATGCTCACTTACTGTCCAATAAGAGCATACCCCATAAAAGTCAAATTCATTTCCACCAATTCATGAAACAATTTCTATCTTAGAGCAGGAAATTTTTTTCGAAAGAACATTTTCAGCAAGATTTCAATTATTTCAACGCAAACAACTGCTTGCAAGTGTTTATGAGTTTAGGCAAAAAACCATCTTCACTAGGAAATGCAAACAAGAAAATATTTTCACATTAAAGAACATTTTCGCATGTGAGTGTTTTTCACTGCTTTACTTGACAAAAAAACTAAAGGAAAGTGTGAATGAAGAGTATACCTCCACGGATTGGGACGACAACGGCAACTGGGACGGCGGTAGGTGACATGTAACGTCGAGGTCAACGACAATGGCGACTGGGACGGCGGTGGGCGACGAGCGACGAGCGACAACGACGGAGTCAAAAGAAACAAGACGATAGAATCCAAGTAAAGTTCCCAACACGAGAGCTGAGACGGGCGACGGGCGACGACAACGACGACTGTGATAGCCGGCGGGCGACGGCGACGACGACGGTCACGAGAAGGGGATTTTCGGTTTTTCAATTAGGGTTGAGAGTTGAAAAGGGGGAAATGAGAAGAGAGAATTGGGTTTATATGGGGCTAATGAAAGGGGTATTTTGGAATTTTTACCTTGTTTCTGTCTAAATACAAATGATTTAAGTATTGTATTTTAAAAATTGAGTTTAAAGACAAATAAAAAAAAGAATTAGACTTATTAAAATACAAGTAATAATGATTGAGTTTATATGTAAAATTGAGTAAAAAATAAGCTTAGAAATAAAAACCCATTATTTTAAAGACCACCAAACACTTCAATCTGCGTCCGGACAGTTCTAATCAAAGCTGGACTTCTCAAGAAGCAATAGAAAGACGACCGACTATAACCGTTGATTGCATCCATCTAACAATCGTCGGCTAAGAATGAGACACGATCCGTAGTCAAAAGGTAGTCACATAACTTTCGGTGCCAGTTAACATTATCCGCAATCCTCTTTATCCATCCGTCCATAATTAGTCAATATAATAATAGTCGAGGGACTTTACAGGAAAAATGCTCGCCTGGGCCTCCGACGTGGCGCACGCAACCGCCCTTCCCTCTGACCGCACGTTGTGTCCGCGTGCGCTCGAAGCGAAGCATCATCATTTGCTGTTCCTTGGATCCAAATCCAATGGACAATAACAATAACTGAGCCCCTTCTTTGCCATTTTTGACTCCAAAAAATTCCCAAGATCCCATTTTTTCCTCCCCATTTTCAAACTCGCGTTTCTATCGTTGTTTTTTTCCGCTGGGAGATTTTCGATCGATCCGATTATGCTGCAGGGATTCGTCGACAATGTTCTCGCTGTCACGAAAGAGTCAGCCCTCCCTCTCTGATTTATTCTCTTCTTTGTTTTAAATTTTATTTTTATTTTTATTTTTTTCGTTAGAAATTGAATCTTGATGTTTTATTTGAGAGATGAAGTTGTTGGTATGTATCAAATTATCGAATAAATTGGTTCTAAAGTTTATTTTATTTTATTTTTACCTTTTTTTTTGTGTTGATGTCGTAGATTTTACGGAATCCAATATGGAGGAGGGACATTTTGGGCGATGCTTTACGCATGGGCTTGGCAAAAAAATATTTCTATTTTTTTAAAAACAATAGTGAGGGGTGCGGACTGAATGATAGTTTTAGGACCGAGTGATAGTTATTTTATGAAGGTTAGGTTATAAAATTTGTCAATGGGGTAGGTGATGAAAATGAGGAGGATGGGGATTTGCAATATCTTTTTAAGGAGAAGTGACCATAATTTGACAATAAATTTTATTGGAGTAACTCACTTGGTGCCGATTTCTTGATGAAGCATTGGAGAAGCGAAGAATTTTGATGTAGAACCTCATTAGACATTGACATGTATTATATAAACTGAATATACATGACAATATAAAACCATCTTCATGGAATTATGACCCTTGCCCAGCGATAGATATATTGCAGGGCCTAAGTCGATGTAGTTTGGTTTGAAGCAAATCTCTAAGCAATGATGACAATGCAATGTCCCATTTCTTCTATGAGTATATCACTTTCTCTTGTCTCAGCAGCTGTTTTGTGGCCATAGTGAATTGAGTGCATACTGTTTTTTTTTTAATATAAATGTCATCAATTAACACAAAGATATGATATGGTGTCTAGTACAATTCGCATGGATATCATTTTGTATTTATATGTATAATTTGCAGCATTGATTCTTTTATTTTAAAGAGGATTAGCGATAATAATTATAATAATTCCTTCTATCTTGACCGTGTTTGCCGCTGAATATGTGACAACATTCCTTTCCTCCCCATTATTTTTTGTGTCTCATTCTCCTCCTAGATCCTTCGATCATTTTCATTTGTTCGGCGGCATTCTTTGTCTCTTCCTCATTCCTTTTGCATTGTCAAGCAATCCAGTTATGCTCCAGACAACAATTTGTTGACAAATGCTCTTCACACAGATATTTAGGAAAAATGAGTATGAGGTAGCGGTCATTTTGTTGAATGAGCTTCCCAAGAGATTGGGAAGGAGCCGAGGTCCAGCCTACAAGTCACTTAATGGGT
>NC_033794.1:125683338-125691009 GCF_001876935.1 Asparagus officinalis
ATAAACAATAGTGCATTGCTGTCTTTTCTGATGTTATTATATTTTCTGATATTGTTAGATGAAAACAATATTTTCTTTTCTTGATTCATTGATATACCTCAGATTCAGTCACATGTTAGGTAACATAAAATGAGGATATTTCTATGGAGATCAGCTGAATATTGATGCATCTGTACTTCAGGTTTGAAGTCATGGAAATCACTTAGTTGACTTTTGAAGTTGATCTTCCTATTATTATGTTATGAGATTCTCCTTTTCCTTTCCTTTTGTTTGGGCTGTAGTCCCTGTCAGGGTTTTAATAAGCTCCACGATATAACAATTCAGGTGCACTATCTGTGTAATGAAAAGAGGGTGAAGTTTTCATAATATCCCAAATAATGCATTATATTTTTTCTTGAAAATTACTGCAAGATAAATTCATTAATTATACTCTCAATTTGTTTGTCTCTTTATAAATTGTCAAAGAGTTTTCTCTTTGAGGTCTCTAGTATATTTACTCTATACACTGGGACGACCATAGGTCCATAGCTGCTTTTGCTCATTCTACATCTAATGTCGACAGTTAACATGCTCTTTAATTTGTTTCTCTTGCACTTGTTAATCAAAACTGTCCTCACACATCATTAATATTTGTTTGTTCCTCCTGCAGGTCAGTGAAGACATTCACTTATGAATCATTAAACAATGTTGCAAGGTTAATAAATGGTGTGTCTGCACTACTACTAGCTGTCCTTCCAGGAAAGACCACCATGTTAGAGGGTATCCAAGGATGGGAACTCAGACCCGCTTTACGGGGACCTCGACTTCCTCGTTGGATGGAAAAGTAAGTTTGGTTCTTTCTCATTATATAAAAGTTTTAAGTATATTTTTTATACAAGTGGTACTTATGGAGAAGTGATTTTCTGGAAGAAAAGATTACTGTTAGAGCATTGTTTCATTTGTCCTTTTATTTATGCTTATTCATATATCTTTCTGTGGCAATTGGAACCCATGCAAATCATCAACTTAAGATTGGATCAGCTGTGAAGAGAAAAGGAGGAAACTTGTTTCTGCAGCAAGAAAAAGCATAATGAAGTTTTGACCTTCTATCTTTTGACGTTTGTTAGTTATCTTCAGTCTTTTTATATAGCTCATGAATCATGAGGCTAGTGATTACAAGGATGATATGAGAAGTTGTTCTTGGGTCCATTTATATCACTTTTTGGAGCTTCAATATGGTTATAGATGCTGTTCAAGTTCCATTTAAAGTTAAAACCAGCTGACAAATTTGAGAAAAAGAGGTAAGCTGGAAATTTAGTTAAAAGTTCATTGCGTTACATTATAGTTAGTGTTAAGGCATGAATGACTTACTTTTATGTCACTGGAAGAATTCTGAATTAGAGTGTTAGGATTTAGATGGCAAACTTGTTGGATGAAATTGCCTGGCAAGGGATAATGCTGCATGTCAAATCTATATGTATCAAAGAACTTTTGGAGGATAAAATATAATTTAGAGAACTTAGTGAAATTTGTGGAAACAGGAGTGAGGCCATAGTTGAAATTGAAATTGATACCATGACTATTGCCATTTGTTTGTTTCTTGAGATTTTAAGATAAACTACCTAATGGGTGCCGTAGTTTTATATTGAAAACACCAAATTCATATTTAAGTCCCTCATATTATATGGGCTATTGCCTTCGAACCTAAGTAATAGTTCTACATGGCTACGCATAATGATTCCCTAATCTGTACTAGTTCATATATTATGAATTCAAACAATTCATTATAACTCAAAGAATTAGTCATAACATAGGGAGGAATAATGAAAAAATTGCATAGTATGAGCAATTTGAGGATGACTGACATCACAGAACATTTTTGCTTAGAGTATGACAAATTCATTTATATCCAATACTACCTGAATGTGAGAAATTAAGTGCTGTATCGAGCTAATTGCTATACAAGTTAAAGTACCATTAAACAAAAGGATGGGCGTGGGACTGTCCATTGAATCTATAATGCCTGCCTATAGAATTCCATATTGCCTACTGAAGCATTGATATAGCCAAATATCAAACCCTGAAGTGGAGGAATATGTAAGCAATATTAACATAGCAAAATTCCATACCCTGAACCTGGGGAATATGTCACACCCTATGTTACCCGGTACTTCTATCATGAATCCGTATCTGTTCCCGACACGTATCCGACATGTTCCCATACCCAAACTTCATGGACACTCCTTGAATATATGCCTACATTTATAATGACATGTAGTCAATTATATGATATATGTTTTGATTTAAAAAACTTGTCAAACACTTCTTGGATGTATAGCCTACCCTTCACATCCATTTCTTGAAACTAGTTAGATGTGAGTCAGGTTCGTTTCAGCCGATACCCAACTTCAAAACTATAAGTTTAAAGGGTTGTTTCAGTGTCTAGTTCAAAAATGAGTAGTTTCCAAATTATAATAATCAGTATAGTAAAAGAAACTAAAAAATATGACAGGAATTTTAATTCTAATGATGCATGAAGTGAAAAACAATAATGAACTCATGTAGATTATTAATTTCAATATATATATACCTGCCCGTGTTCCCGTATCCGTTTTCATGCAACTTAGGTCCACCCCTAACGTTAAGTACTATAATATTAATATAACAATCACCACACCCTAATCTACTCCAAATAAAAATGGGAGAAGCCAAGATTCGCTATTCATACTACAGTAAATGCCACAGTAGAATTTAGTGTACCACTACTACTGTAGCAAGCGCGGAACTGGACACTGTTTTTTGAAAAAATATCACTGTAGCACATGGGAATACTATGTCAGAGGTGAAAATACTGTAGCAATTCAAAAACCCAAAAGATGGCAACGGTTAAACCGGGATTACTGTAGCAGGAAAAATATGCCGTGAAAGCACGGTGTTCACACTAGTAGTATATAATGCTGAAATATTAATATAACGAAGTTCCATATCTGAACTTGGGGAGTATGTCAGACAAGCAATAGTCACGCGTTTAAGTATGCATAAGAAGAGTTTGTGGTAAAAACAACTCTAATGAACCCAATAATTAACCACAAGCATTTTTGAGAGAGAAATCGCTAAAAGAATTGCGTGTTCAAAGGGGAGTAGTCCCAAAATGGATGACCTCTTGACAAGGTGTTTGCTCAAGGCATTACAAGTGATAACTATAACCTATTATAAGTTCTATTGTTGGTCAATGCTTTCTGATCCTCTAATTAACCATTATCACGTCTTAACCAATGCTGTAAAATGAAAGACAAACTCATTTATTCTCTTTTTTAAGTTCCTTGATTTGATGTAAAACTTTCTTTCAGTTAGTCCATGTGGACATAAGAGACAACTAGATAAGAAAGGGTCTTTCCATAAGGTAAGAGAATTTAGTGTTTTACAATGCAACCCTAAACTTCACCCCTCATTTTTTCTTACTCTATGGTAGTCAGTAGATTTTATTTTTGTGCACTGTGGATTTATTCATATTAGTTTCTAGCTTGGCAAATGCTTGGGGAAGTCTGTCCACAATTTCTTTTCCCTAACAATATGAACCACTCCTGTGGCACATGGCTACATTATCCCTGGAAAAACTTAAATGTTTGACTGTGAGCATCTTGTAGCTGAAACAGGTCTAGGTTACATGTTATCTTATAAAGCTGTGGAAAATGGTGTGGATTATTCTTATTCCGATGGGTATTCGAAATACAGTACTGTATGCTTTTAGTTAGTTTCAACTTTCAATTGAAATGTTGAATGGGGAAATGCACATTTCTTTCCTGTTCTTGTAAGAGCAATAATAAAACATTTTCTCAATCTCCACTTATTTTTGTCAATATTCTGAGGCAGTTACCGTTAGGGTTCTTCTTGCTGGTGGTGAGTTAGGACTTAAGTCTCAGTCCTTTCTGATCCTTACATTGTATTATTATTGGGCAAACACTATTACTTCTCTCTCTCTCTCTCTCTCTCTCTCTCTCTCTCTCTCCCGTTCTAATTCACTCTCTCACATCCCTCTTCTTTCTGAAGTTCCATGATTTACCAAACTAGTGAAAATTTGAACCACAATTTCTTCTTAGCCTTTTGGATGTTAAGTCTCTGCATTGAATGTGAAATGAATTCCATCTTGAAGGTTATCCAGAACATTGAACAGCTAATTCATTATACTACAATTGATTAGAAAGTATTATAACTCTGACAAACAGTTCAAGTTCTTTGGATATTATTATGTTTATTACGATTTGAAGACTTCTTGTGAATTATCTCCCTAATGCTTAAAGTTTTGAATGTTATGCCTGGCATACATTTGTCTCCTGGGAAGCTACTTCCAAGTCCATACTACGTTAAGAGTTTCCAACCTGCTTGTAATGCAATGCTTAGTGGTGGTTTACTGGTTCAAACTAGAGGAATGTAATTTTCATTACCAATTTGGGTCTGAAATATGACCATGACTGTTGTCCAGGAAAGGCATAGTATTGTTATCTGGTCCTCTTGCTTTTTATCCTGTCCTTTTTATAGTCATGTGGTGTTCTCATCTTGTGGAGACAACTGGATAGTACTAATATGTCAATCATGCCTTTTGTGACAGTGGTGTTTCTTCCTTCAATGAATTCATCCATGAACTTTCTGTGGATCCTGACGGCTCGTCAAGTGCAGACTATATTTCTCTTGAAGAAGATGATGAGGATGACATCCTTCCTGCATCTCCTGCATCCCATGCTTCCCGTTTGTCTCGTGCAAGCAGTTTGAAAAGTTTTAAAAGATATGATAGACGGGTACTACGCACGATCAAGTGCTTGCTTTCCTGGATTCTGTGGACAGTCACAGTTTTTTTGAGGATACCAATTGTAATGTGTGAGTTGGTTGGATTTAGAAGGAACAGTACTGGACCTAATTATTCACCAATCTCTAACCAGTCGTCAGGTCCTCTTTCTACTCTGAAACCCCCCCACATAAAGCACGATATTGTCCAGCGAACTACTGACCGGAGGCGCGGTGTGATTGAGGTATATCTTACAAATTGTTATATTTCTAACTACAGATTTAACCTCCATATTCCATTTTCACAGTGATATTTTCTGGAATTATTTCTTTTTCATCATCTCATCTCACATGGTATGTTTCTGGTGTAACTTTTAAAATGAAACATTTCATCTTATTCTCCAGGATCTTCACCTAGCAATTGAGATTTTCATTGAAGCAATTTTTGACATGGTTCACAAGGCAGTACATTTTCTTCTTTCACCCACAGAGATCTGCCATAAACTTTTCGGATGGGTTTCTAATCATGGAAGTAGTGAGAAAGAAGGTTGTGATAGTGATACTGATGTGGCTGTTCCAACTGCAACTCTAACTAATGCTGATTCTGCTCCAACTGAAAGACAGACTACATTTAACCATTCTTTAAATACGGATGCTCGAACGTGTCAAGATGTTATTACAGAGCTTGGGTAATACTTCTTTAGCTTCTTCGTTGTTTCCTTACTGAAATCTAGTCAGTAACAAGGTATCAAGTCACTTCATAATAATTTTATTAGAATAGATCCCACTGAGAGCAAGTGATGTAATTTTCTTGAGAACTAGTAGAACTTGGCATTATGCATGATGATAATTATCAGGGTAGGTCTAGAATCACCAATAAATTATGTGGGACTTGCAACGGAATAGATGAAGGGGGGAAAACGATGGCCAGAGTTTCTTTTAGTATTGGAATTTGATTTTAATAACAAATTTCTTGTAGTCTTATCTGTAAAAGAAAAATTATTAGTTAAGAATTTTAATCGATTTAGAAATCTTTTTAGATCCTATTATTAGGACTTTTTTTATTTCCTAAAGAAAGGGCTCACAAAGTAATTGATGAAGACACAGAAGAAGATGGCCAAATTTTCTTTTATACTTAGTAAAAAGTTTCTTATAGCCTCATCTATAAAAGAAGAATATTAGGTCAGAGTTTCAGTTGATTTAGAAATCTTTTGAGATCCTATTGTTGGAAAATTTCTGTTTTAGTAAATTTAGGATAATTATTACTCTTCCTTATTAATGATTAATCTCTCAACAGTCAAGTTTTTGTAGGTCTATATAAGACTAAGACTTCAAAACTATCACCTGCATTTCCCACATCCAAATAGATCGGCATTACTTCTTCACAGATACACAACTTTGCTATTGACATTACTTCAAATTCAGATTTTATGTAGGAAAATTTCCATCCAGACCTTTTCAACAAAAATATAGTCGCGGTCGCATGAATTAATTACAGAAATTCAAGGTTCTTCGTGATATGCAAGAACTTGAGGTCGAGTTTTCTCTAATAAGTGGAGCGTAGGGCGATCTTCTCTTGGAAATTTAGAAAGGAATAAATGAAGAAGTTTATGAGTAAAGGTATGGTTTCTTTGGATTTCTGGTGCAATTGGGTTTAAAACTCAAGGTTTGGTTATGTGAGACCTTAGCTCATGTGAAGCGGTTGATTCCATAGTAGGGGTGAGAAAATGTTGGTGTCGGTTACAAATTCTGGCAAACCGAACCAAACTGTCTTTGTTCGGGTACTAAAGCGAATTAGTTCAGTTTGATCTATTCGGTTTGGATTTGGACTCTCTTATAGCTAAAATGGGCTATTTGGTCTAAATGAAAGACATGAACCAAGGAATTAGGAAAGAATGATGCAGATCAAGGAATAGATAAAAGAACGATGCAAATTGAATTAGAGGGAATGAGAGAATGAAATTTGTGGACCAATGTAAATAAATTAGAGTTTTAGTCTAGAGAGAGGAGGGAGTCGTCTGTTGGTTCCTGTTGAAAATTTCCGAACGAAACCAATTTAAACACATTCTAAACCAAACCAAGCAGTTAAATTTTGATTGGTTCTGTTGTCTCAGTCTGTTTAGCGGATCAATGCTTCCCCTGATCGAGGATTTAGACTAAATTACAATTCTAGGTTTGTGTGATGCCAAACGAGTGACTTTGAGGAGCAAAACCCAAAGCCTAATTTTGTTTCCTGTCCTCTCTCATTCATCACTAACATTTCCCTCTGTTCTTTCCTGCCATTTGGTAGCAAAGCCAAAAAGAATCACCATTACACCTTTGACGACAATATTACTCCAAATTTCAAATCTTATATGCAAAGCATTCATCAATGGAGGATTTTCATGAAAACTAATGCAGTCAGCTTGAGTCCATTATTACTTCATGCTATCCATTTTTAAAGTTCTTTAAAACTTTTATAAAGCTAAAATTTTGTTGTATACCTTTCATTTGTACTTGATCATGTGGTGGTGTTTTTCGCAATGCATAGGAGTTCACATGCATTTCTTGTCGTAAAACGTAATGGCTTTTGATACCACATTTGAACTATCTAGCTACAAAAATCATGCAGGTGGTAGTAAAATCTACAGAAGTTTTGGCATGGTATAAAGGCAAAAAAAGGACACAGTGTCATAGTGTAAGGGCTGTGATTGCAAATTTTACTTTTAATCTAGAGGAATGTGTTCCAATAAGTATGACATTCAAGGGTATATTTGCCAGATGCTTTTGCATTTGATTCTATAGCTTCGCATATGATTCTGCAAATTATCATTTTCTGGAGTCCAAGTTGACATCGTAATCTCAATATAATTGGCAATAAAAATGTGATAAATCAAACAATTTCCACTTCTTTAGAGCTCCAGATTTTGG
>NC_033794.1:125691016-125702672 GCF_001876935.1 Asparagus officinalis
GTTGGATAGACGCCGAAGACAACTGGCCTTATTATATTATATGTACTCATGAGCAAGTGGGTACTCTGCATATTATAATTGCATTAATGGCATTCTGAAACTTATTTGAACTTTCTTCTAGGTATCCTTATGAGGCCATTCGTGTGGTCACTTCTGATGGATATGTGCTGCTTCTGGAGAGAATCCCAAGGTTAGTTTGTTTCAAACACTAGTTTGTTGTCTTCATGCAAGCATCTTATTATTATAATGTTGCATTTCTAACAGGCGTGATTCAAAAAAGGTTGCATATCTACAGCATGGAATAATGGATTCATCTATGGGGTAAGGATCATATGTTGTTTACCTCTAAAAGATTTTTAAGAAAGTGGGTTCTTTGTGGAATGAGTTCTTCTCTTTTGGACTCTTGTTTGTACAAGTTTGGAAATTTGTGTTTGATGCTTTACATAGTGTGGAAAGATACTAAATCAGTTAAAAATAAAGGGAAGCATTATCAACATGCTTCTTCTTTGTGGAACGAGATCTATTTCAACATGCCTTCTATCTGGAGTTTATTAATAAAATTAACTATGAGGATTTAGTGAGGGAAGGACTGTTTACATGATTGAGGATTATTACTTCTTTTTCTTTATTACATGATTAGGTACTCTTGCTTCTTTTTATTTATACAATTGAAAATCTAGTGCAACAATCACAGGCTTCACAACTTCACTTTGAATTTATTTGTATAGTTCACAATTCTTTAAACTAAAGTGTTACGGGTTGTTTCAGCAAAATTTATTGTTTGGACATCCCGGCTGTGATTTTCTTATTTTGCTGTTTTATTGTTATTAATTCATGATTAAGGACTATTACTTCTTTTTCTTTATTACATGATTAAGTAATATTGCTTCTTTTTTGTACAATTGAAAAATCTAATGCAACAATCACAGGCTTCACAACTTTTCACTTTTGGATTTATTTGTGCAGTTAACATTTTTTTTAAATTGAAGTGTTAAAAGATTGTTTCATCAAATTTACTATTTGAACATCCCAGCCGTGATGTCTTATTTTGCTGTTTTATTGTTAATAATTGATGTTAAAGGTAAGGAGCAAACACCATGTTACATATCCTGAACTTGTTGTATACTATTTTTTGAAGGTATTGTCTTATTCTTCTAATCATATTGTATTGTCATATTGCTGTACCTCTATCTTCATGCATCAAATGTTTCAATATTAAATTTGACAACGTTATCTTATTTTTATGTGTTCTTTCTCCTTTTTCTTGTTAAGAGTAGACACATGTAATCAACATCAGCAATAATGTACGGATCTTATTCCATATCGAGTTACAAACGACATCATCCATTTCTTCCTTTCATTTCTCTTAAGGTCATTTTTGTTGAACTAACAGATCCTATGTGAATTCAGCTCTTCCTTTTATCTCTCTTAAGCATTATCTCAATTATATTAACACTCAGTATCTTTTTGTGGCTTCCTATTGGCCTTCGTTGCACCATTGGCGGAGCCTGGAATTCATAATAGCGGTGTCACAATATATATAAAAAACACGATATCACTAATTTTTCTCTCATATTCAATATAATCATGAACTTTAATGGGATGCAAAAGATATATTTAATTAAATACAGTTACAATTGATCCTTCATTCTCATGTTTTGAAATCGTTGCATTATGTCCTCATTTGAAGTAAAACTAAATACATCTTTTTCAACATAAATTACTAAGTCGTTGTTCATCACTGATCTCCCATTCGATTTGGCAGAAAAGTCTTCAAGATTGGCATGTTAGTGCCCTCTATTACGCACACATTTGTATCTTCATCCGAAACTCCCAAATAACATTCATATGTTAGTTTTTAGAGCTTTTTAACCATTAATATTTGTTAAATTCACAATTAACCCTTCCCAAGTTCTTATTTAAACGTATTCCGATTCTATATTAAGAATAGAATTTGGATAGAGTTAACATCAAATTTGACAAGCAGTAATAGTTAAAAAGTTATAAAATTAGCATGTGAATTGTGGATGTTACATGGTAATATTTGGTGAAAATTCCCATGTTTGGATAATGGAATGTACTAACACGCCAATTTTGCACAACTTAGATTATACAAATGCTAAAAAAACAATCGAGGGTATATAAGTGCAAAGTTAGTGGTGTCATTTAACACCACCCTCTATTAGCTACCTCTACCCTTGCATTGCACAGCTCACTCATTTTATTTTCAGTGGAAGCTATCTCTTACCTTTTGGATATGCACTCTTTTATTATCCTATTTCTTATAACAGTATCATGTCCCCTTCTTATGGTTTTTTCTTAGCATGAGAAAATCTTTGAAGGGTTGCTCCTTTTGCATGAGGTCCAACTATAAAACCAATAAATAGGTTTCCTACTTGCTATTTTTTGAGTTTGCTGGGAAGACTCTTTTCTTGTCTGTACTTTCCCTGTTCTAGCACTTTGGTGCAAATAAGAAGCTTGATCTTAGGTTGACAACTAGTTTTAGATGTTCATCAACTATTTGAATGGCCTTCTGTATAGAGTTCTGCAGTATAGCCAACACCATTTAATGGAAGAGTTATTTGCGTATATATCCCTCAAATCTTTCATATTTGCAAATATACCCCTCAAATATAGATAGAAATTTACTCCACAATTGTCTAAGATTGGGTTCTTATACCCCTCCCACTTGACAATGTTAAGTTTAAAATGGGAGAAGGGAGTAATAACCTTTATAACCCTTAATCAGATGGGCTGGGATTTAAGAGATTTGATGATGATGATGAAAAGGAAAAACGAGCAAGTTGCGTATTTCAAGGAAGAAGAAGAGAGATGCTCTTTTTAATAGTAAGTTGGAACATGCTTCTTCCTAGTACAAATAATTTTAGAGACTGGATTAGTGTGAAAGAGAAGCAAATGCTGTGGATTTGATGGTTCGTAGAATGAAAGACTACAGCTTTGGTTTTGAAACACAAATCAAATCTGAATTTTGGAGCAAATCAGTAGAAATCTTTCTTTTTTTTCGGAGCAAATCTGAAGTTAGGGCACAACACATATGTTCTAAGTTTTTTATTTTGGAACTGAGATATATAAAAGGAGGGAAGGGGAAGCAATAAAAACTAGGAAGGATTTCTACTGACTGGTTATAAAGTAATGGGTATTGATATATTTTTGAGTTTGTTTTTCTTGTAATACAGGAGCGTGGGAGGGAGGGCTTTTGGGGAAGAAGAAAAGGGGATTTATGATTATGGGGAGGAACTGAAATGGAGTAATTAACCCTAATTAATCAATGTAAGGGTGTTTTAGTCATTATATGATTATAAATATTAATTTAATGGCAAAGAAGGAATATAATGGGTATATACCCAAATGGTGTATGAGGGGAAGTTTTATCCAACATAGAAGATTTTTTTTTAAGATTTGAGGGATATATTTGCAAATATTGAAATTTGAGAGGCATGTATGCAAAACATCATTAATGGAAAAGTGTTACCGTGGTTGGGTCCAAAAAAACAAACAGACCACATGCTTGATCTCACTAGGTTGAAATAAACAACACTTTTCGTTTTATCCAAGATGGAATAATTTTTTTTGGGTTCTTGTGGGTGTGGGTGTGGGTGTGGGTGTGTGTGAGTGTGTGTGTGTGTGTGTGTGGGGGGGGGGGGTAAGTTGCAAATACCTAGATTTGAGGGATATATTTGCAAATATTGAAATTTGAGAGGTATGTATGCAAAAAACCGTTAATGGAAAAGTGTTACCGTGGTTGGGTCCGAGAAAACGAACAGACCACATCCTCGATCTCACTAGGTTGAAATAAGCAACTCTACTGCTGTGTGATTGGGCTAAGAAAGTGGAATATATAACAGTATGTAGATTGGTTATGTTATGTGTGCAAGTGACGTTGTGACATGTTTAAGTCCAAACTCTTCAAGGTGACTATGTGATTATGTTTTGCAAGTCCTTCAGCAGTATGCTTGTAGCTTGTTGCCACGTAGATGGGGTGAATCCCATGACCCCACATCCTGAAGCCATTGCTTGAAATGACAGTGTATTCTACAAGAATGCTCCTTTTCCAAGTCATCCTTTAGGTTCGTTCTCTTGGTATACTCAACAAAGATTCTTTGAAAAGTACATTTTATGTAGGTTGTACCTGGTTATTGTCATTTAGTCGACTATGACTCCATGACATCTGAATGTGGTTCTGAGCTTCAATTCATTTTTCTCCACATTGAAACTATTGACTTCTTACATGCTCAAATTAAACCATGCACATAATTTTCCTTTGTTGCTTTTCCCATTTGAGTCAAGTGGGGGAATTTGTTGAGAAATTCCTATATAGAGATTTAGGCTGTAGCAAACATCCTGCAAACGTCCGAATTTTTTGTTTGAATTGTACTAAGAAGCTTGGTTAAACTGATATGGCCACAAAACAATGAACAGATGTACAAGTTCTAGGATAGTACATATGAATAGTATTACTTGGTATGAGGTGTCATTAGCTACATTTGTCTGACACGTGTTACACCGCGTGGTACAAAAATAGAATTATCTGTGTTGCGTAGCACATATTTACTCTGGCTTTTTTAGTTTCTGAAAGTTTCTCTTCTCCAAATGACGAGTTCGAAGGATATACCTGACTACTAGTCGGTATAAAGTTGTGATCTCTTAGGGTCTTTAAAATGGTTGGGAATCTGGTTTTGTAAGTTGTAACTGTTGGACACAAGTCAAAGTTCAGTTTCAGATAGTACTTGCAGACCACTGACGAAGACCAAACTGTTTTTACTTTGGATTCTGATGTAAAACCATGGCATATATTTTGGCCTTCTTAATGAAATTTGTCTTCATGTTCCATCACCTTCTGTAGGCATGAGTATTTATGATGCAATATATCATGTATGTATTCTAATATTCCTGTTTTTGCATCTGTCAGTTGGGTTTCTAATGGTGTTGTTGGGTCACCTGCATTTGCAGCCTATGACCAAGGTTGGTTCTAATAAAAATAATCAAATAAGGCATATATTTTTATTTATAATATTTATTCATATTCAATAAGTTGCCAATTTTTGGCAGGTTTTGATGTTTTCCTTGGAAATTTACGTGGATTAGTCTCAAGGGAGCATATAGACAAGAATATTTCGTCGCGGAAGTAAGTATTCAATCTTGATAGTTTGTCATTTAACATTATGGCTTTTGTGTTACAATATTTCATAATTGGCATGTAGAATCATCTGGGAGACTTAGGGCCTGTTTGTTTGCCCCAAAAAAAGGGAAATCAAAGAAATGGAAAACTATTAAATCAAAGAATTGTTTTGGGAGTGTTTGGTTTTCTAAAAAAAAGAAGAAATCAAAGAAATGGAGATGAGTTGTCACCTTATTATAGGGTGATGTGAGTGATTTTTTATGAAAACTTGTTTTGATGTTGTTTGGTTGGCGAAAAAAAATAAGGAAATGAATTATAAGAAACCAATTTCTTAAAAAAGTTTGTTTGGTTCTTTCTTAAAAATAAGAAAATAGATGAGATGAGATGAGCTGTCATTATATTATTGGGTGATGTGATCCAAGATTAAGAAAAGCGTTTTCACAACTTTTTGGGATGAAAACAAAGAAATGAAATGCTAATGAGATGAGATGAGTTGTCACAATCTTATTGGATGATGTGGGTGATTTTTAAATATGAGATGAGATGAGTTGAGTGATGTTGTTGATGAAAATAATATTTTATTAGATGTGGTGGATGTGATGGATGGGTTGTTGGATGAAAATAATATTTTATTAGATGTGGTGGATGAGTTGTTGGATAAAAATAATATTTTATTAGATGTTGTGGGTGAGTTTTAGGGATGGAAATGTGTGATTGTACTTTTTGAGATTTCTTGCTTTTCATTTCCATTTTTCGGTTTTTTGGGAAATAACCAAACAGGCCCAGCAATGGCATGATTCATTTGGGCTTAAGTTTCTGAGGAGGTGTGTAGGCTGCAGTTTTTGTCCTAGACGTTGTTAAGGAGTAGAATCCACTTCAGTTGTAGAACCCTGGGGAACATTGAAGTGGTTCGGTTTATTGAAAGCTAGGGTCTCAGTGCTTCCATATTGTTTTTGTGGAATTGTAGTCGACAAGCTGATCAGTAATGGATTCTGTGTTCTAGGTCTTTTTAATCTGTGTGTGAGAGCGCTCACGCACACACACACACACATCCAGACAGGTGCCTGCGCCCGCTCCTGCACCCACACAGAGATAATTCATTATAGGTGACAAATGGACTGGGAATGGATTCTATGTTCTCAGCCTGTTTCATCATTTCAACTGATCCCTATGAATTCTGTGTTATCAGTCCGTTTCATCATTGCAACTTATCTTTTTTGCTCATTAGAAAAATCAAAATTTGTTTTGTTTCTGACACAAAATTTTGATTTACTTTCCCCCCCTTTTAAACTACATTTTATTATTTATAACAATCCGCAGCCTACGGAAAATAGGTGACTAGGTGTGGGAGATTGTTGTTGTTGGTTATCTAGTGGGAATCCAGATGCACACATTAGTAGAATATTAACACTTTTTTCCTTTCCTTTTTTTCCTTTCAGGGATGCACCTAGATATTTGAGATGAAGGCTTTGTAGCTGTTATTCTATCGTTTATTTCTTTACTTCCATTTTTATTTAATTTTCTTATTTCTGGCTGGTTATGGGATTCCTTTAAATGATTATTATTTTTGTCTTGTGTGAGTGTGTGAGTGTGCGTGTGTGTGTCAGGAGAGACGGATGGATACATATATGTGGAGGCATTAGTCAATGTTGCCCAGTTATGGTTATAACTATCGTATAGCTGCAATACAAATACATGGAGATGCAAGGTTTCAAAGCATCATGGATAGCAGATACTCAGTGACAGGGCTAATCAATTACACAATACTTTATCGTATATAAGATTTAATAAAAAACTACAATTTGTTCTTGATGTGGCTTTCAAATCCATCATAAATTTGTAGATATATCAGAAGTTTGTAACAACCAGATACTTCCACCCTATTGTAGCAACCAGCTATAGAAAATATACTAGGTATAAATTTAGTTGTATCATTATACCAGTAGCATCCCACTTACACTAGATTTACTTTGTTCTAAATCAAATGTGCATTTTATATTGTCAATTGTTCGCAACAAAGACAATGAATATGTCATACAAGAAATGTAAAGAAAAATTTCCACTGCTCATCGCTGTGGGAATGAAAAAATGCAAACATGAAAAAAAAGTCTCCAATTTATCATTTCAGCCCTAATCCTAAATCAAGCGTAACAGGCTTTACACTTTTCTAAATCATTCGATTAGTCTTTAGTTTTTTATAGCAGAAATATAAAGTTTGATTTCCTCGTGGCCAGATGTTGACAATCAAATCTGTCCATACCTAAATTGTCACTACTGTCACCCATGCCCTCAACAGTCTTCTTCAGGGTCTTGTGCAACCATCCGGCCTGTGATTGGGTACATGCTGAGAAGATAGGGGAAGAAGAAATGTGATTGTGCTGGGTTCTTGTCATAATTTCCCCTTTTTCTGGCCGAAATGTGTCATTGATATGCTCTAGAATCCTGACCGAGGCTAATCATCTCCTATATAACTTAGCCAGTCACGCGGCCCAAACCTACTAGGTTATAACATCAGAAAAGAGTTGATTTGTTAGTAGCAACCCGGAACAAGCCACTCTTATTATGATCCATCCCATATCATACTACCTTTTAATAAAGTAGCCATGGTCAATGCTTTATCATATTTTGTCTTTTCCCCTTGTATATTATTTTTTAATCTATCGTATTGTAATATTCAAGCAGAGTTTCGAGTATTTACAGAGAAAGCTGGTGCTAGTTGATAGGCTAGTCTAGACCGATGAGTATATTTACTTTTGGTAATAACTTTGCTATTGATGGCATTAAAGTAGAACCAATCCCTTTATTTTTTTCCCCGGAAAGAAGTCCAACGTCCAAAAGAAACGATCAGTATCTGAAAGAAGTACTGATGTCTGAAAGAGACGCCCCTTAATTGACAGTGATGTCATAAAATAAATTGAGTATTATGCAGTATTTTCAATTTGAATTTTCTTATCCTTTTTCTTTTTCTCCTGCCATACTCCATAACCAGCCTCTAGCCCGACTCCCAACTACTTTGATCATCTCACAACCATGTTTCCATTCTCTTTTTGATATCTTGGGCATTTGATTGAACTTTCGTTGTCAATTTTTTCTTCTACTTTAATGCTCACGGGTAGGATGAAATTTTCATCCAATTATTTTTATGTGCATTATTGTACCAACATGAAGCTTTTTATGCCTTTTCTATGAATAAAATTAATTGGATCAGAGTACGTGATTTACAAATTCTCTCTCAGACATGCATATTACTTTTTCTTCTATTTCAACAACTTCAACATATAATAATCAGAAAACAGAATCCTTTCATGTTACAAAAGAAAGATTTTGATGTTCGTGAGCGTAGTCAACAAGTATAATTTTAGTATTGCATCGTGAGAGGTTTGCTGTATTTTTTTGTCTTCATACGCACACAATGCACAATTTGCCATTACTTGTTATAAATTAGATCGTCAAGTTTTTTCAATTTGGTTACACCTCTTCAAAGATTTATCAAGGGAAAAAATACACGAGGCATTGCTAACCAAGCATCAAGTAGTAGCAAAATTAGGTGATGATATCATGGAAAAAACAAAGAAGAAAGATTATGTGACCTCTTTAAAGATTTATCAAGGGAAAAATAAATACACGAGGCATTGTTAACCTAGCATCAAGTAGTATCAAATTTAGATGATGGTATCATGGGAAAAAAACAATATATAACTAGAAAGATTTTGTGATCTCACTGTTAGTAATCTGTAAATTACCTGATTTTTTCCCAGTTAATGGATATTTTAGGGAATGAAGGCATAACGAATGAAACAGAGAGTTAATGAAATGGCTCTACTCATGATATCTACTAAGTGAATGTGAAAAGACCATTTTCCATTTATAGTCCTCTTGCAGTAGTTGATTAAAACAAAAAACTAGTGAAGTTTGATGAAGAACAGTTTGAAGTTCGAATAAAGTTTGTTTAAAAGTTCTGATTCAGTGGAAAAATTGTTAAGGTAGATAAAGGCGATATTAGATTTAAAGTTTAGTTATTTGATTTGAATTTTAATTCTAGGATAGAGTTTTTTTAATTTTGAATTGTAGTAGGATTAGAACATTTGGTTTTTAATTTCTAGTTCTAAAATTTGAAGTTTCAGTAGATGTAGGATTTAATATATATAAAGGGTTATATATTTTCATTGTAAGCACGTAGAATTGAGAAATAAAGTTATGGAGTTTACCATGTGATTTTCTAGTCAAATAAGCATGTGCCAATGTTCTAGAGCCAAATTTATCAACTTTGTTATTAGTTCTAGATTCATCTCTTCCTTTAAAATTATAGCCATCCATCCTCTCCACAAAAATTCCAAATTTTAAAAAAGAAGTTGCTCTTTACAGTACTGGTCACAGCATTGTCGTGGGTACTGTTCACGAGGTTATCATTCACCCTATGCCAGCAAACCCAATTTCGTCTTCAGCTTTTGTTGTTCGATGATGTCAACAACTCTCTTCAAGTCGATCATCACTGCCATTCCTCAAGAGATGATTGCCAATGTAATGGTGCCTAGTATGAGCATCAATTAAGTTGGCTATGTCCTAAGAGCAACCAAGGCACCCAATACGTACATATGCTTAAAAGATTTCACTTGGCTTCACGAACTTGTAATACTTTATCTAGCAATGCTTAAACCTATGGCTTTGCTTGACATCATTGATGTCAATTCAATTCAGGTACTGGAGATACTCCATCAACGAGCATGGCACACAGGATATACCTGCAGTAATAGAGAAGATACACGAGATCAAAACTTCTGAACTAAAAGGAAACTGCCAACTTAATGCAGCAGACGAAGATTGTGACCAGCCCTACAAACTTTGTGTCGTCTGTCACAGCCTGGGAGGGGCAGTGATGCTGATGTACCTTATAACCCGTAGGCTCGCAGAGAAGCCCCACAGGCTTTCAAGATTGATTCTATTATCCCCTGCAGGTTTTCACGAAGATTCTAATTTAGTGTTCACGTGTATAGAGCGGCTTGTACTTCTGTTTGGTCCTTTTCTCGCACCAATTGTGCCAGGACTCTACATCCCGACGAGGTTCTTTAGAATTCTCCTAAACAAATTAGCCAGAGACTTTCAGAACTACCCAGCTTTGGGAGGCCTGGTTCAGACCCTGATGGGCTATCTTGTAGGTGGTGACAGTTCAAACTGGGTCGGGGTTCTTGGTATGCCTCACTATAACATGTATGATATGCCCGGAGTTTCAATACACGTAGCGCTTCACCTAGCACAGATTAAGAGCGCAAAAAAGTTCATAATGTATGATTATGGAAGCCCGGCTGCTAATATGGAGGCATATGGGTCACCAGAGCCATTGGACTTGGGCCAGCACTACAACCTCATCGATATTCCTGTTGATCTTGTAGCTGGGAGGAAGGACAAGGTTATAAGGCCCTCTATGGTGAGAAAGCACTATAGACTCATGAAGAGAGCCGGTGTTGAGGCTTCCTATAACGTGTTTGAATACGCTCATCTTGACTTCACATTTTCGCATAGGGACGAGCTTTTATCCTACGTCATGTCCAAACTGATGCTTGTGAAACCTCCAGAGATTGAGAAGCTCGGTCACCGGAGCACGGTAAGACTTAGGAAAACTAATAGAGTCTCTCGGAAAGCTGATGATGGTGGTGGTGGGGATGATATTGTAGAGTGTGCAGATAACATGTGAAATTAAACATTCATAGTTAGAGTAGATGATGCGTCTCCCACTTGTTTTTGAGGTGTTGTGTGATGATACCGTGTAAATAGTTTTCGATCAGTAAAGATGATTCCATGTTTTATTAGCGTGTGTATGTTTGCTTGCTTACTTTGTAACTGGTAGTGAGTGGTACAGAATGTAATGGCAGGGATTGTTGTTTTTTGTTGCAATCCTTGACCATTTTGACATTAGACGGTGTCCCCCCCTATAGTGACTGTACCATTGTTTTGTATTTGTAGCGTTAACCAGAGCTTCATCTGATGTACAAGTTAGTTTCATATTGACAATCTTCTGAGTTTAAGTTGAACGTACTTTACACCAATGGTGGTTATTCAATTTGCAAATTTTAACTTAGTATGTTGACTGTGGTTTGTGAACCTGTTCTGTCATAAACATTCACAGTTCGACTGTATTCTTTGCCCTCGCGGTTTGCTTATCGGCCACAAGGATTCATCTTTGTATTGGATTGCTGGCATACGATCCTGTGAGCATTTTTCCATTTTGATGAACTGGTAGCGGACTATAATGATAGTTCTGTCTTCGTGTTTAATTTCGTCTGTGTATCCGTATTTGTTTAATTTCTAAAATTTGACAATGCTTCCTTGATGCATGAACTACATCTTTTTTCGGCTGGGCAGAAAGTTATAAACGCTAGAAAGCTTTAGTAAAAACCAGCGTGAATGTTGCATACGTTAGTTTTGTTACTTACTGTCCACGAGTGTTTAGCTGAGCGATAAAAGTATTTTAATTAGAGCGTGGCAGGATTTTTGTTTTGTTTTGTTTTGTTTTGCTAG
>NC_033794.1:125702682-125773395 GCF_001876935.1 Asparagus officinalis
GGATGAAGATGCCATGAACTTCAATATTGGACTAAAACGAACGTTCTATGGTCACCATCTCAAATATAAAGTCCTAATATTTTTTCTAGCTAATAATTTTATTCCAAGCAAATTCGAAGAGCATCACACTCTTTAATTTGAAATAGCACATCACTCACCACCAACAGGTGGCTCAGATGGTTCCGACGGATCAATTTGAACCCGGAGTATCAGTTAAGGTTTGATTCTCACCCCGCAGCTACCTCCCCTCAACACCTGGGGTCGGTTTGGTCAACAGATGAAATTCATAAATTGTATTTCCCTCATTTTCATATATTGTGATATTAAACACTGGAATAACACATCGATTTCAATAAATCGTATTTTCCTCATTTTCATATACTATTATAGCGCACATGCTTTGCACGAGAGCATATCTACTTTGTTTTATATTCTTTAAATTTTTTTTTGTTGGCTGCAAAATGCTAAAATGGCTTGCTTAGCAATACAAATTCTGAACAATCACAATTATTTTTAAACGAATAAATTGTACGATAATATTGTGTATAAATAATTATACGATTACTTATTATAGTTTGGATAATTATTATAATTTGTTCGTAATTTAATTATAATATATATTAAGTAATGCACTCTCTTTTAAATATAACAATATTATACATATCATAATTATAATAATATTAGTAACTATATTTAAATTTCATAATTAGTTCATTACACTATTAGTAAATAATTTACTAAATTGTATAATTATTCAATAACAATGTAATTCATTAATTTAAAAAATACTATTAAAATTATTATACTATTATAATTACAATAAATACAAATTGTTTTTGATACTATTATTATACTTTTAAAAAGCTAATAAGATGAAAGGTAACATGTAGTCGTCCGTAAGATGTGAAACCCTAAGGCATAAGCCTAATGAATTTTTATTAATTTTTACTTTTTCTATAATTTTAAATATTATGTGAAGATAAATTAGGGATAAATTTCAAATATTCTATTAAGTAACATAATTTAATAATAAAATAATAGTGTGACCAAAGGTTTTGAAAAAGTGAGGAAATACATAATTGATAAGAGGTTATATATAATTAGTGAATGATTAATTACAACTATTTAAAAGGGCAGAAATGAAAATCATAAGTAGTATAGATATAGATTGGGATATTGAAAACGGATGGTATGCTTCGGTTGCTTCTGAGTTGGGCCGGGTAAATATCCGGATAGCCTCATAAAATATCTACCCTCTCCCGTAAATATCCGCCCTGATAGCTCATAAAATAATCTACCCTCTACCCTGCCCGCGAAACTCTAATGTATGAGCATCATAAGAACAATACGAAACATTATTCCTCTATCCATGAATTGGTCGCTGGGCGCCAACAAAATCCGCTCCGATCACCAAACACCTGTCGCCTCTCGCTCTCCTGGCGATACCCTCTCCTCCCCTTCGCCGCCGACGCACACCGTCCCTCCCCGTCGTCACCTCCGCGTCAGGGCGCCCGTCGGCAAAGCCAGCGGCGTGGCCCTAGGCTGCACGAGCCATCCGCGCGGTCGTATCGACGCGATCCTATCGCGAGGAAACTTGATGGCCTCGATTCGTCGGTCGGACCTCGTCCGCCGCCGCCGCCTTCTATGCTTGCGATCTGATCGTCGCTGACGCCGATCGGGGCAGGCGGAGGGCCCCCCGGTGCGAGAGGCAAGGTTAGGGAGCTGGCCGAGTGGGTGGTCGATCAGACTGAGGCCAATGCGAAGGCGGGTGAGTTTTCGTTTGATTTGATCTGGTTTCTTGTTTTTTTTTTTTTTGATGAGGAAAAGAATGAGTTTTTCTTCTTCTTCTTTTTGCTAGAAATGGTTAGCTATGGAGTTAAATTGTGTAGTTTTGGAAGGAGTAATCTAGGTTCCTGGGATTAATTTGGTTTGATGAGGAAAAAGAGTTCATTTTGTAGCAACAGAGGGTGTAATTTTAACACATGACTTGCACAATTTGGATGAAGAGGGTAAATTTTTTTAATTTTTACTTTAGAAATAGCTGTTTTGCTGTTAAAAGTGGCAAATATGAGTAAATGGGTGGAAGCCTGAGGAATAATCTAAAGTAATTTTTTTTTTACTTTAGATTATGAGCAACCAGAATATAATAGAAAGCCCAGCACTAAACCAAACATGGTCATGGAGAGGAGGAGAAGGGAGGTGGGGGAGGAGGAGAGAGGGGAGGGAGAGGTGAAGAGAGTGTGTATGAGGAGAGGGATGTTGTTCCTCTTCAAAAAAAAATCACAGTTTTCGCGAGTATTGGTTCTAGTAGCGCGCTTTAGAAATAGTTTTCGTGACGACATTTTCAATGTATTGCAGTTTAATAACCCCCCAAAACTTCACCCTTTCTTAACTGAGGTTATATTTTGACAATTTGATGGTTCGAAGTGCAGAAGTTGACTCTAGTTATGTCCGATGATAAAAATATAGGAGAGTGAATTATAAACAAGTTGTCTCATCAAATTTCGGCATTTTGAGTTTGGGGAAAGAGAGGGATAAAGTTTGGGTTTTGGAGGTATCAAATTGTAAAATAGAACTTCCGGAGTTAAAAAATGGTGAACCTTTGGGTATTAAAGTGCAAATAAGCCATATATTCTGGTAGAAAATACAACCTAGAACATAACAGAAGTAAAAAATATATATATATTGATATGAACTTAGGATTATAGATTCAACAGGTAAAAGTGTTCATATAATAAATCTTGACTGCCACAATGAAAAACGAATTTCAATTGACCACTTGAAAAATTTGTGTCTAATCTGTTAACTTGTACGCAGGGCAACAAATTCTGCTGGTCGTGTGTTTAAAGATCCTACCAGTGTGGCTCTTGCTACTTTTGGTTGCTTCTGGGATTATAAAGCTTCCCTTTGACGTTCCATTTATGGATGATTTATTCTCATAGACATGAAACCCTTTGTTCCATAACAATTTCAGGTCTCTGATTCTTGATATGTAAGTTCTGTACTTAGGATGAAGGAGAAGTTGAAAGTTTCCTGTAACATAAGATTATATTTGACACTAATAACCCCCCATTTCCTCCAAGATGATGGTTCAGTATGATTTTAGTTACTTCAGAAAATATTTTGGTTCAACAAATGAGATTATATGCGTCATCATGATTATATGTGGGAAGCAGTTTGATGCGTGCCATCAACTACTGAGGAAACCAGTAATAACCCCCAAATAAATAGGTAATTAAAAAAATAAAAAAAATAATAAAAAAACAAAATAAAATTTGAGAAAAAAAGAAAAAAGAAAAAACCAAACGTTTCACTGTTCCTCACCGCCTCTCCATGTCGGTGTTTCTCACCGCCTCACAGTAGGATAAAAGGGAGGAAAGAGGGAGAAATTAGGAAAAAAAAGAGAAGAAGAAGAGAAAGAAGAAGACTGTGAAAAAGAAAGGGGAAAGAGGAATATCATCCTAAATTCTGCTGGATGATCGACGTCGTCGTTGTTTGGCTCAGGAGCCTCCTCAACCAGTCCTCAGCTGTTCTCTTGTGCATCACTAAGAACACAAAGGGAAGCTCGCTGATATTCTCCTCAAATCACTCACAAAGAGGAAGGGGATCGCACAAAAGGGGGAGAGGATCACTCAGATCTCCAGAGCACAGAGCTTTTGTTCTACTTCACTCCGTCGCTCCTATTCTTCTCTCAGTCTCTCTCTCTTCTTACTTCACTGTCTCTCACCTCTCAAAGGGTGAAGTTCACTGAAAGGGGGGATTCGCACAAAGCTCTTCAGAGCACAAAGCTCGGGTAAGGGAGAGGATCGCACAACGGGTGAGAGCACAAAGCTCGGGTAAGGGAGAGGATCGCACAACGGGTGAGAGCACAAAGCTCACTCAACTCTCCGTCCCTCTCAACTCTCTCTGTCTCTCGCACAAAGCTTACAGAGGGTTCTCCTCACACTTCCCCTCCCAAAACAGTGAAAGGGCTCGACTAAATAAAGGTGGGATCCGACACTAGCATATGGGCAAGGTGATGGGAGCGAACACTAGCATATGGGCAAGGGGATGGGAGCCAACACTAGCATATGGGCTAGGAATAGAAAGATGGCAGCAGACAGCTAAGCATAGGGGGATGAACAAAGGTAGGGGCATTTTCCTTTTAGCACATGGGCCAACAAATAGCAACAATCTCCACCTTTGGCCTAAGGTAGTGCACTGAGAAAAAACACGGAACTGCAGGACTCATCATCGCCAAAGCATTACCTGTATGATCACAAAGAAGATACAAGCAATGGAAGGGAATACACAAAGTAAACTCAGATCATAAAGATCGGGGTAAGATCACCAAGCATACCAAGTCCATAAAGGACCGAACTCTACCAAACGGTCATCGAGTTCAAAGGGAAAAAATCACAAAGCTACTAACAAGCACCACGGTCATCGAGTTCAAAGGGAAAAAATCACAAAGCTACTAACAAGCACAAAGCAAGTTAATAGGCCACAAAGGCAACACACAAACAAAGCTACTAACAAGCACAAAGCAAGTTAATAGGCCACAAAGGCAACACACAAAGCAAAGGGAGAAAATTACCCAAGCACAAAGCAGGTTAATAGGCCACAAAGGTGTAGGTTGTCTAAAAATCATAATAGATAGCTGATCCCTGTCAAACCTCGATCAACAACCTTGACTAAGAAGGTTACAATCAAACAACTTTCATGTCAACAAATAAAAGCTGCAAGTGGAGGACTTTTCACATAGATCGAGAGAAGTTACAATTCAATAACTCTTCTGATAACTAATGAAAACTCTGTTCAGTGGCCCTTACCATCAACTGTGAGAGTTACAATCTGACGACTTTCACACCTTAAAATAGCTAAAACGAAGATTATTGAACAATGATCTTTGCAACGCCTTACAGAAGAGGTTACAAGTTATTTGCCCCTTTCTAAACGCAAAATTTACCTTTGCGTTTTGGTTTTTGAAACACAGATGATCTCTGCGTTTTCGACCTCCAACAGATAAAGCACAAACGGCCCGTGCATTTTCAATCATCAGCAAATACCCAACTCTGTGTCTCAATTCTAAGACGCAGAGTTAGGATTCAGAACGCAAGCGGTCCCTGTGTTTTTAATTTTTAGCAAGCACACAACTCTGCGTCTCAAGTCTAAGACGCGGAGTTAAGCCTTATAACGCCGATTTAGGCATTTGACTTGTTCAAAAACAAGCTGAACGGCCTCAGAACCGTTTATCCCACGTTTTGAGGGATTCTCGCTCACGTTGGAGCGGATTTAGGGGTTGGTTAGACCCCTTATCCCCCTATAAATAACCACATTACTCAACCAAGTAAAGGGGTTGGATTTTTGGAGATCGGATCATCCACGAGATCAGCTGGAGGGGGATTCTTGGCAACAAGAAGATCTTGGAGCATCCTTCATCAATAGCAAATTTTACTTGACTTATTAACCGATTATTCGGTTCAAACAACTCTTTTCACAAAGTTTAACACTTGCCCTGAGTTATAAAACTCGTTTAAGAGTTCTTAATCATACTTGTCACGCAAGTTAGTTGTTCCAGTGAATTAAGATGTGTGGATCGTCAACGGAGAGCAAATTCGACGCAAACATTCGAAGGAGGCGCTCCATCGCCACCGTGAAGAACCCAGAATTAAACAAAGGGAAGAATTCAGATCAATTCTCCTCTATTTTGTAATCGAGAAATCAAGATTGTAATTGAGATTGAGAGAGTTATAAATATTCTTTTTCTAAGCAGTTAGAGAGAATAAAATCAAACACAGTTCTTTCATTTTCATTATTATAAATTTTCCACAAACAAAAGGCAACACACAAAACAAAGGGGAAAACATTTACCCAAAGTCGAAATTTAATGCCAAGTCTACAAAGGACCGAACTCTATAAGTCTTAGGTTCATTGTACTCAAGGGATTCAAACACATTAAAGGCAAACTCAGACATATTACAATCATTCAAATTGTAATCTCTATACCTTTCAGGTTTCCTAATGGTTCTTTTATTTCTATCCTTAGTGAGTTGATAGTCATTCAAATCATGCATGTTATCTATTTCCTACATATCATGCTCCACCTCATTAGGAATAATCTCATCTTGAAATCATGCATGTTATCTATTTCCTACATATCATGCTCCACCTCATTAGGAATAATCTCATCTTGATTTTTAATAATTATATCATTCAATTTTTCTTATCATGCTCCACCTCATTAGGAATAATCTCATCTTGATTTTTAATAATTATATCATTCAATTTTTCTTTAGGAGGTGATTCAGGTTGATTAATAATAGGCATTTGCTCCATCTCATTTGGAATATCATTTTCAGGAATAGGGACATATAAAGGTAAACAAGAAAATTCATTTTTATTAAAAACAATATCTCTACTTATCACTACCTTAAACCCCGGTTCACTCTTATTCCAAAGCCTATAACCTTTTACCCTTTCAGGATATCCTAAGAAAACACATTTCTTAGATCTAGGTTCTAACTTATCAATCTTTTGATGCACATAGCCGATACTCCTGAAAATTCTCAAATTATTTAAATCAAGAGGTTTGCCCGTGAACACAAATTCAGGGCATTTCCCTCCTAAGGGAACAGAAGGAGACCTATTAATCAAATAGGCTACAGTACAATCAGCTTCTCTCCAGAATTTCTTAGAGAGCCCAGATGTGACCAACATAGTCCTCACCCTCTCTAAGAGAGTTCTATTCATCCTCTCTGTTGAGGATCCTTTGTCACTACCAAAGTGATCACCTTTATGCAAAATTTCTAATCCTCTATTTCTCATGTGACCTATTCTATTATGTCATAAAACAAATTTATCACCTATCACAGAGTTAACATAATCAAGCACAGGTTCAGCATGATAAACATACAAGTTATTTTATTTTTCAGCAGTAAAAATAACAAGTGACCCTTTCAGAATTTTCATAACCCCTTTAACCAATTTTCCCTCCAAACCATCATTTTCTAGAGATGCACAAGAAATCAAGTTATAACGTAAATCAGGAACATGCCTAACATCCTTTAAAGTAAACACAGAACCAGAAAAAAAACCTAAGGCATACATCACCAGTTCCTAAAACATTGTATTTCTTTTCATTTGCCATTGACACAAAGCCATTCTCTATTTTATTGTAGTTTGAAAACATGTTTTTAAATGGAGTCATATGAAAAGTACAACCAGAGTCTACCAACCAAATTGATTTACACAAAGAATCAGATAACACAGAGTTTAAATATGCATAATCACATAGATTATTAATCATGAAAAATTCACCTATTTCGCCCTCACAGACAGCCATATTAGTATGATCATTTTTTTGATTTTCCCTAGGCTTAGGACAATCTCTAATAAAGTGACCGGTTTCATGACAGTTATAACATCTTTTAACTTTAGACCTAGACTTAGATCTACCCCTTTTATTTTCGAATATTTTCCCACTTGATTCCCAATTACTAGCATTCTTTTGGTTATTAGACCTATTCTGAGGCTTGCCCCTCACATACATAACCTCACCAAAATTTTTATTTCCCCCAGAATGTTTTAAATCTAATTCCTTACTCTTAAGATCATTGACCACAATATCAAGGGTAATCTCATCTCTACCATACTTAATAGAAGATTTTACATCACTATATGAGTCAGGAATAGCATTTAGAAGGGCAATAGGAGTATAGTCGTCTATATGTTTATCACCAGTTAACTTAATATCTGAAATAAATTTTGTGAAAACATCTAGGTTTTTCTCAATATCCTTGGATACATCCAATCTAAATTTGAAAAAAAATTTAAGCAAAAATATTTTTAAAGCAGAGAATGAAAAATATGAGCATAAGCTTTTTTATTATGTTTTTGTACATCAGTATATATAGACTTCTTTTATGATACAAAACAGGTAACTAATCTCCCTCATTAAAGGGAAAATAAAAAACTGATTCCTAATATATATTTTCTAGCTAACAAATCTCTCAACTGCCTAAAATAGTACGCAATCAAATATGATACATAATTGCAAATATTCTGGGGATTCTGTCAACACTCCCCCTCAAGCTGGCATGAATATATCACTCATGGCAAGCTTGCTTACTAAGTTCTCATACTGCACCCTAGGAAGTCCTTTGGTGAGTATGTCGGCTACTTGGCTCGTGGTGGGTATGTAGGACATGCATATCACACCACTGTCTATCTTCTCCTTGATGAAATGTTTATCCACCTCTACATGCTTTGTTCTATCATGTAGAACTGGATTGTGAGCGATGGAGATTGCTGCCTTGTTATCACAATAGACTTTAATCGGTGCTGGCATGGAAACCTTCAACTCTTCTAGGAGTCTTTTGATCCATAACACTTCACAAAAACCATGTGCAACAGAGCGATATTCTGCTTCTGCACTACTCCTTGCCACAACACTTTGCTTTTTGCTTCTCCAGGTGACCAAATTCCCTCCTACAAATGTGCAATAACCTGAGGTAGATCTTCTATCAATCACATCTCCTGCCCAATCAGCATCTGTGTAGGCTTCCACTTGTAGATGACCCCTATTTTTGAACAAGAGTCCTTTCCCTGGACTTCCCTTTAGATATCTTAAAATTCTGAACACAGCTTCAAAGTGAGTAGGTCCAGGTGAATGCATAAACTGACTCACTACACTTACAGCGAAAGCTATGTCAGGCCTTGTATGCGCCAAATAGATTAGTCTCCCAACTAATCTTTGATACCGTCCTCGGTCCATCATCTCATTTGTTGTTGCCGCTTTTAGCTTCACATTTGGGTCAATTGGAGTTTCTGCGGCTTTACAACCTGTCATCCCTGTCTCCTTGAGCAAATCAAGAATGTATTTTCGTTGGTTGATAAAGATCCCCTCCCTGGACCTTGCAAATTCCATCCCAAGAAAATACTTAAGCTTTCCCAGGTCTTTGATGTCAAACTCAGCCTCAAGCTTATTCTTCAATTTGTTGATCTCAAGTAGATCATTCCCAGTCATGATAATATCATCTACATATACTATCAAAATGGCTATTTTACCTTCGGTGGAGTGCTTGAAAAACATAGTATGATCAGCCTGACTTTGTGAGAAGCCGTGTCTCCTTACAACATCTCCAAACCGTTCAAACCAAGCTCTAGGTGACTGCTTTAGTCCATATAAAGATTTTCTTAACCTGCAAACATTGCCTCTTCCAAGACTTTCTTCAAATCCGGGTGGCAAGTCCATATAGACTTCTTCTTGTAGATCTCCATTCAAGAAGGCATTTTTTACATCGAACTGATGAAGTGGCCAGTTGCAGTTAACGGCAAGAGAAAGAAGTACTCTGATAGAGTTAATTTTAGCAACAGGAGCAAAAGTCTCTTGGTAGTCTATACCATGAGTTTGGGTAAATCCTTTTGCTACGAGTCTAGCTTTGTATCTCTCCACACTTCCGTCAGCCTTGCACTTCACTGTAAACACCCATTTGCACCCAACTGTCTTCTTGTCCTGGGGTAGATCTGTAATACTCCACGTGTTATTTTTCCTAAGAGCATTCATCTCTTCCATCACTGCTAACCTCCAATTCGGATCATCTAATGCTTCCTGAATAGTTCTTGGCACAGACAGATTAGAAATTCTAGACACAAATGCTCTATGAGTATTTGATAATTTTTCATACGACAAGTATTTTGCAATGGGGTGTTTAGTGCAAGCTCGGGTACCTTTTCTTAACGCGATTGGAAGGTCAACATCAGAAGGTAAATTAAGGGATAGAGAAGGAGTAGGAGGAAGATTACTCTGAGTTGTAGGATCATCACTCGGAAAATCGGATTGAGCATCTGCTGCGGGAACAACTGGGGCATTAGTACGTTTGTGAAACTTTTTCCTGGTATAAACCTGAAGCTCAGGATGAGGATTATGATCCGTTGGAGGTACTTCTCCCCCTGTCTCTGATAAAGTAATATTTGGCAAATTTTGATTAAGGGTGCTATCACTAGGTTCCACTCTATCAACAATTGATTCCAAAAATTGTTTATCAGAATTAACCAATGGGATATTTTCCTCTAGAATAGGTAAAGTTTCCCAAAAATTATCTTCCTCGCTTATTTTCTCCCCCTGAAGAGAATTTTTCAGAAAGAAAGGTTGGTCCTCAACAAAGTGTACATCCATACTCTCAAAAAATTTTTTTGTGACTGGATTAAAGCATTTGTATCCTTTTTTATTGGATGCATAACCAAGGAACACACATTTCTCAGCTTTTGGGTCCAGTTTTGATCGAAAAACACTTGGTATATACACATAGCAAACACAACCAAACACTTTTAAAGGAAGATCCACAGTTATTCGAGATGTGGGAAAACACTTTTTCAAAAAATGTAAAGGTGTTTCAAATTTTAAAACTCGAGATGGCATTCTATTTATTAAGTAACAAGCAGTCAGGAGAGCATTTCCCCAAAGATATTTAGGTACATTCATAGAGAACATTATGGCTCTAGCTACCTCAAGAAGGTGTCTATTTTTTCTTTCAGCGATGCCATTTTGTTGTGGTGTGTCACGACAAGTTGATTGATGGATAACACCTTTTTCGGTAAGAAATGTTCCTAAATATTTGTTAAAGTATTCAGTCCCATTGTCTGATCTTAGAATACCAATTTTGGTTTGAAATTGATTCTCAATCATTAGGAAAAATTCTTTAAATCTCTGTTGAACCTCTGATTTCTTTTCCAACAAATAAACCCAACATACCCTTGTGTGATCATCAATAAAAGTCACAAACCATTTTTTGTCAGAGAGTGTGTTAACCTTAGATGGCCCCCAAACATCACTATGAAACAAATAAAATGGTTTCGAAGCAAAATAAGGTCTTATTGGGAATGAAACACGATGATCTTTAGCCAAGTGACAAGCCTCACACTGAAATTTTGAACAATCAATTCCTTTAAACAATTTAGGGAACAAATGTTTGAGATATGGAAAACTAGGATGCCCTAATCTTCTATGCCATAACATAACTTGATCATAGACAGGGTTTAAACTAGTACTACTTAAACCATGAGCCTTTTTATTACCGAAAGCAGTTTCATCAAAGTAGTAAAGCCCATTTGTCTCTCTAGCAGTTCCAATCATCTTCCCCGAGTTCTGATCCTGAAAAACACAAGTGGAAGAACGAAAAAGAATGGAGCAGTTAGCATCTTTAGAGAGTTTGCTGACAGAAAGAAGATTGCAGGCAAGTTTTGGAACATGTAAAACAGACTTTAAGGTGATTTTTTCTGATATTTTAATGTTTCCTTTGCCCGCAATGGATGAAAAACTACCATCAGCTATTCTAACTTTTTCGAAACCAGAACAAGGATAATAGGAACTAAACAAATGAGAGCAACTTGTCATATGATCAGAGGCTCCTGAATCTATGATCCAAGGACCTTGTTTTCCAAGAACCAAGAGTGCCAAAGAATTGCTACCTGTTTGCGCCATGGAACCGACAGGAGTATTAGGTGATGAATAGGATTTTAGAAGTTTAAGAAGATGATCTAATTGCTCTTTATTGAATGGGGATGACTCGGCCTCATTTACTGTAGCCATATTCTGTTCACCAGGTTTGTTAGCTCTGCCATTGGATGGTCTTCCATGCAGCTTGTAGCAATTATCTCGGGTATGGCGTGTTTTCCCACAGTAGTCACAGCGCAGGTTATTTTTGTCTCCAACCCGCTGATTCTGGGATGATTTTCGGCTGACTTGGGCCTCGGGAATGGCTAAGGCTGATCCTTCCACATTTCCGGTTGCACCTGTAGCCTTCTTTCCAAGCATCACTTGTCTTCGGCTTTCTTCCCTTCGTACTTCTGCAAATACCTCTCCGATTGGTGGCAGAGGGTTTCTTCCAATAATCCGGCCACGAACCTCATCAAATTCAACGTTCAATCCTGCAAGAAACTTGAAGATTCGGCTGACATCCACCATCTTCTTGTAATGATTGCAGTCCTCGGGTGACTTCCACTCGTAATCGTTGAATAAGTCCAGGTCCTGCCAAATCCTCTTAAGAGAATTAAAATACTTTGTCACAGAGTCCTCACCTTGGCGAATTTCCCCAAGTCGAAGGGTTAATTCATACACTTGGGATTGATTTCCTAAATCAGAGTACATCTGTGAGACATTGTCCCATAATTCCTTGGCTGTAGAATAACAGAGATAATTTGTCCCTATCTCTTCAGCCATGGAGTTTACCAACCACGTCATTACCATGGAGTTTTCAGCATCCCAAACGGCGTAGGCTGGATCCTTCACGTCAGGCCTCTTCAAGTCTCCTGTAATATAGCCAATTTTCCCTCTCCCTCTGAGATACATGCGAACAGATTGTGACCACCGGTGGAAGTTGTCACCATTTAGTCGGATTGTAGTAATCTGAATAGGCTGAGGAGGCTGAGAGTTGGACGTGACTTCGGACATTTTTTTTTTTTTTTTTTTTTTTTTTGAAACAGGAAGGCAGAATCAAAACCCTAGCTCTGATACCATAAAGCAGAGAATGAAAAATATGAGCATAAGCTTTTTTATTATGTTTTTGTACATCAGTATATATAGACTTCTTTTATGATACAAAACAGGTAACTAATCTCCCTCATTAAAGGGAAAATAAAAAACTGATTCCTAATATATATTTTCTAGCTAACAAATCTCTCAACTGCCTAAAATAGTACGCAATCAAATATGATACATAATTGCAAATATTCTGGGGATTCTGTCAACAATTTTATTGGGCAAAGAGGTTTCAGTATAGAGTTCTTCAAGATTATCCCAAAGGGTTTTAGCAGATTCCAAAATTCTAACTTTTCTAAGAACATAGTCAAATAAGTTCAAATAAATTATGGAACAAGCAGTTTCATTCATTTTTGCCCGTTTTTCTTCAGTGTCAGAAGTTAAATAAGTCTGATCAATAGCCCTAAAAGACTTCTGTTGAATTAAGATGCATTTTATTTTTGTTTCCAAATGCTAAAATCATATTTTTCATTGAACGGAACCATACCATATTGATTAGCAGCATACATTTTTCACACAGAAAAACACACAATTTTTCAAAAAAAATACAAATAAAGCTGAAAAAAATTTAAAATTTATCAAGCTCAAAGTGTGCGAAGCAACTAGCACAAACAAACTGGGAATAACGATGAGCACGAAGCTCGGGTTCAGACCCTTTGTTCTTTCGTACGAGCACAAACAAATATTAATTTCAGCAATTAAACGCAGTGGAACTGAAAACCAGGGATTAAACGTAGTGGAAAAAGGAAAATGATAATCTTGAAGATTTATTATAATTTTCAACAATTACTGCAATTTTCAACAAAGCTATAGATTAACTGTAATCTTCAACAAAGGCCAGAGCATACCCGAGCGAAACCCTAGGAGAGGGTTTCGACCTTACCCTCTCGCTCGGCGGTCCGGCGGTGTTCTGGAGTCGCAGATCTGCAGCGACGATCAGCGGTTTTGGAAGGGCGGTGACGACTCCACCTGCGAGGTTGTCTGCGACAACTTCCTTCAGATGTCGTTTGTCGATTCGAGCTTCGATGGCGCGTACTCGATCGAAGCGATGTGCCACGCCCCTCAGCTGGAGGACGTCTACAACGAGGTGTTCATAGTCCTGAAACCCGAAGGGCTGTACGTGTCCTACGAGTGGGCCCTGCGGTGGCGAACGAGGCTCTGATACCATTTTTGGATGACCGACGTCGTCGTTGTTTGGCTCAGGAGCCTGCTCAACCACTCCTCAGCTGTTCTCTTGTGCACCACCAAGAACATAAAGGGAAGCTCGCTGATATTCTCCTCAAATCACTCACAAAGAGGAAGGGGATCGCACAAAAGGGGGAGAGGATCACTCAGATCTCCAGAGCACAGAGCTCTTGTTCTACTTCACTCCGTCGCTCCTATTCTTCTCTCAGTCTCTCTCTCTTCTTACTTCACTGTCTCTCACCTCTCAAAGGGTGAAGTTCACTGAAAGGGGGGATTCGCACAAAGCTCTTCAGAGCACAAAGCTCGGGTAAGGGAGAGGATCGCACAACGGGTCAGAGCACAAAGCTCACTCAACTCTCCGTCCCTCTCAACTCTCTCTGTCTCTCGCACAAAGCTTACAGAGGGTTCTCCTTACACTTCCCCTCCCAAAACAGTGAAAGGGCTCGACTAAATAAAGGTGGGATCCGACACTAGCATATGGGTAAGGTGATGGGAGCGAACACTAGCATATGGGCAAGGGGATGGGAGCCAACACTAGCATATGGGCTAGGAATAGAAAGATGGCAGCAGACAGCTAAGCATGGGGGGAGGAACAAAGGTAGGGGCATTTTCCTTTTAGCACATGGGCCAACAAATAGCAACAAATTCAAATCAATTCAAGGTATAAACCTTTCTACTCATTGTTTTTCTTTGACTTTAAGGAGTTGATGGGGGCATTATTTCTTGATTTCTTAAGGAGTTAAAAAAAAGAGAAAGAATACATACCTAATCGCCTACAGGGATCTCATCACCGACCCCTCATTGTCCAAAAGGCTGCTTCGACAACAGAGCAGCAGGCGCGGCCAAATCTGAGGAGGCGCGGAGGAAAAAAAGAGAAAAGAAAATGAATGGAAAAAAAATGAGAAAGGGGGAACGAATGAAGAAGGGAACGAGGAGAGAGAATGGGAAAACTAAATTAAAATAACAAATTTCTTTGGGACCTCTGAAAGTTTATTAGTTTGTATATAGGTTCAAAAAATAAAAAGGAATAAAAATGTTCATATAGACCATTGTTGCTTTGTTAATTGCAATCAGATCCATAAGATCCAAAACTTAGTTAGAAATTAAGCTCGAATAATTAATTGTAAACCCCTTAGCTGCACCATATATTAATAATAAGTTCAAAATTATTAGAATAATATCATAGAAAATTATGGTAAATTGCTAAAATTAGCAAGAAAGCCTACGTGTACCTTATTTATAGATAATTATTATTTGATTATACTTGAATATGATTGATTTTAAATTTACCACTGATTATCCTATAGTATGTACTTGTCCTGAATTAATATTAGTCTTATATATTTATATTATAGGATCAGGCTGATATCCGGAAAAGTAGTATTTTGAGGAAGACGTACTCATTGGAGGTGAGTTCATTTCTCATTAGTATTTGTTTTATAACATAAAATTTCAGGCGTATTATAATGGATTGATCATGTTTGTAGAAATAATTATTCTACTTTTTTTCTTTTTCTTCATGCATAGAACTGATATATGATATGATTGATTCTGTCGTGGCCTAACTCATATTATGATTTTGACTTCTTATGAGATATTGAAGATAAATTTGATTTTTTATATAAATGTGATAAGTGATTTTAATTCTCACGCGATCACAAATAACTGTGAATATCGATTTATTTGAAAGTTATCAAAGAAATAAGTGGTTTAATTATGTTTCAATGGTTTAATGAGTTCAATAGATTTTTCGTTATTTGATATACGGAATAAAAATAAATAAAGTGATTTTGTTGCACCATTTTAATTGATACGATGAGTTTACTCCTGCTCACTTAATTTAGAAGTGTTTGAAATTTAGCAATTTGATAAATAATGTTGTTGAAATCAAATAATGTGACAAGAGATGTGTTTTCAAAAATCAAGCCATTTGACAAGCAATTCTTGATGTTTTCAAAACCCTCAGAAAGTCCACTATTGAGTGATATGTTTGTGCCTACCATATGGTTAGAATGCACCTTTATGTAGCCCGTTATGAGTATTTGTGATGTGGCCTTTTGGCATTTGTGATATGGCCCTGTTTTTGGGCGTTTGTGATGTGGCCGGCGGCCTATGACAGTGTTAGGTGCATTCCATTCTCGGAAAATATGTGTTATATGATGTCTTTTGGCATTTCCATGCCAATGAGCTATAATTCGTAGCCTTAGTATGATCTATCAGGTGATTCTCACATTTTATGTAGATCTCACTGAGATTTGAGATTCTGAGATTTGAATGTGATTCTGAGAAAGTAATAATATTTTGGTTTTGCCAAGTTTAATAATTCAATTTACTTCTTAATAATTACTTGTTTTTAAAGTGATTTTGATTCTAAACTATGTATGAAATATTCAACTTGCGCTTTCTTTCTTGAATATAACAACAATATATTATTTTTGGACCATGTTTTGCTATTTTTGGAATATCCTGCGTCAAACTTATAATTCACTATTTCTGGGAATTATTATTTTTATTTTGTTAGATATTTAGGAACTCTAGTGGGAAATGTTCTCACTGAGCTTTAGCTCACCCGTCGTTTTTCCATTTTTTTTAAGATCCGAGATAGCGATGTAATAATCCGAATTTTGGTCGTGGGCATTATAAAGAAGTGATTATATGAAAAACACAACTCCAGTGGTGTTATGTTCAGCAAAAAGAGTGTTTGCGTCGTAAAATAATTGCAACGGTAAGGTTGTGGAATGTAACTAACGAGTGTGTGTGTATTATATATACACACACACAGTTTGTTTCGGGCTACTATCATAAGCATGTATATGTATATTTTGAGATAGCTATGTTATATGAAGTGTCAGGTTTAACTTGTGCACAGAACTTGTCTTGTGCATAGGTCGCTGCTGTCGCGTAACCCGTACTTATAAGTTTCCACTATAGTTTTGGGGCACGACAAAACCGACCGGTATTTTACCTTTTTGGTTCCACAGACTAAATAGTTCTAGAGGTTACACTTAACATAGGAATTTTTTTTTGACAATAAGAATTTCTGTGAATTTTCTAAAATCTCATTCGTAAATATCAGGAAGGAACTTTATCTTGGATGTCATCATTGTGCATGAGAAGTCCAAAGCGCAACTTTGTCTTGCAAACCCTAAATTGTTATTGGGAAATAAGGAAACTGTAGCAACTGCCGCCAGCATACCAAGTGAAACCGTTTTTCTCACGTATCTAAGATTGTGACTAAAAACTATGATATTGAATAAACACTGCCACGGAGACAAGTTACAATAAAGAAAGGAAGAAAAATCGGAAATCCAATTATTATCATGTTATGGGCTACAGAGATAAATTTTTTTTGCTAATTTGGAAAATTTGAAAAATGTTCCATTTTTATCTTCATAAGTCTTGTGGCCATGTCTGACATTGATATCCTTTCCCTCGGAGAGTAATTTGAGCACAAAAGTCCTAATTCGATGATGGCCACTAAACACAAGTGCACGGTTGCTCTGTCTTGTGCATATCCGTCATGGTTAGAATAATCATACAGGAGATTGCAGTCTACAACATCCAGTACTGCACTTGGGTATGCTTTCAATACCCATTCTCTCAAGTTTGATTCTCCAGCAAACATGGCATCAACTGGTTTTTTCCGTGTAAATGTTTCCAGTAGTAGAATACCGAAGCTATAGACATCACCCATTCTAGACACAGCACCTGTAGTTGCGTACTCTGTTCCACACATAATGAATCAGCACAGGAGAAAGAGATTATATGCTCACCCTAGGTGGATAATAATATGGTCGATTGCGTTATTGATCATTATCTAGTCATTCAGTTTTGTTAGACTAGGTTACTTAGTTATATATAATATAGATTAGTAGCTTAGAGAAGACTACTCAATATGATGTACAGATATAAAAACCTGGTACACTTTTCTTTTTAACCTCAACCTCTCTTTCTCAAACGGTTGTCAAAATTTGAAATTCAGCACTAGTTTATGTATCTGCTTAATTTGGACTATTTTGTCATTTTATTCGTACAACTACTTCAATAACATAGAAACCTTTTTATTTAGAAGAACCAACATTCCTTTGTCAATAAAAATGTACTTACATGTTTTATTGTCAATAAAAAAGAGTACTCGCTAATAATATGTCCATTAAATAATAAAACTATCAGTATAATCAGTAATAAACTAAAATTCTACCTATCTATCTATGTGCAAGCTATTTGACGCATATATTCCACGTATCTGTCGGAACAAATGGATCTATTTGCAAACAAAACTAATCGCATTCAGGTTTCAAAACTCACAACATTTGGAATGAATTAAATCCTATAAAAAAACTATATGTTAGAGACTAAGCATGAAACCTGGATTAGCTTAGGGTTGGATAATTAACGCCCTGTATTCCCATGATCGCATATAGGGAGCCAATTCGACCTCATAAAAGAAAGCAACACTTATTGAATAAAAGGGTAAACTTCTCAAAACTTTTTTAGGACTGTGTAGAAAATAGAAAAGCCAAACAGAACAAATGTATAAGAAGATTATTAGGATAGGTTTGGATCAACATAATTTGGATTTCTTTTCATTATTTTTCATTACCTGGAGCTATGTAGCCTATGGTGCCCGGTGTACTTGCTGATATTATGGAGCTACTATCACCAAAGAGAAGTTTTGCAATGCCAAAGTCGCTCACATGCGCTACCATTTTCTCATCTAATAAAACATTTGTAGGCTTCAAATCACAATGTAGCACGACATGTGGATGGTGGTGGTGAAGGTACTCTAGAGCCAAGGACACATCCAACATTATGTTCAATCTTTGGGGGAGATTCAGGAAGTAGTTACCAGAGTACAACCATTTGTCAAGACTTCCATTGGACATAAATTGGAGGATGAGAGCTTTAAAGTTTATAGTGGAGCACACGCTGATGATTTTGATGAGATTTCTGTGTCGAACCGTCCTCAAAACTTGGCATTCCGCATCGAAACTCTTTAAGGCCCCTCCCGCTTCCAAATTCAAGACCTTTACTGCTACGAGCATCCCGTCATCAAGGCATCCTCTACACACTGAACCGAAGCCTCCTCTTCCCAGTAAGTTGGCCTCACTGAAGTTGGATGTTGCTCGAAGTAATTCCCGTTGTGAAATTACTCTATTATCATGTAAATGTGCGTCATCAGCTTTAGCCGAAGTCTTTGCCTTCCTCTTCCAATTGAATATATAAGTAAGACCCAAACAAGCAAGGATAATACCAAAAGCAGTAAATGGTAGAATATATTTCAGCAACTTCAATTTTCTCGTCGAACTATTAGTGGCAACATTTTTAGAGCAAGGTGGAAATCTTAATGAAGGTGCTCCACAGAGCGCTTGATTTCCAATCAAAGAAGAGATGCTGAGATTCGAGAATACTCTACCATTTGGAATTCTTCCTTCTAACTTATTGAAAGAAAGATCAAGGCTATCAAGATAAGAGAGGTTGGCCAAAGAATCTGGTATAAGCCCCGAAAGAAAGTTGTGTGACAAGTTCAAATTGATGACGCTAAATAATTGATTGAACGTGTTTGGAATTTGACCTTGCAGTGAGTTTCTAGACAAGTCCATATCGGTAAGCATTTGAAGCGCTCCTAAAGCACTAGGGATGTTACCTGATAATTCATTCATGGATAGGTCTAAGAAAGTCAGTTCCTTCAAGTTTCCAACCTGTGGAGAAAGTGAGCCATTGAGTGTATTTTCAGATAGATATAACTCAAGGAGGCTGCTTAGTGTCCATAGGCTTTCAGGAATTGTCGATGACATTTTATTACTATGTAGCCACAAATGTTGGATCTTGGTGATGTTGGCAATTGTATCTGGTATTGACCCGGTGACTGCATTATAGTGCAGGTCCAAGACATTCAAGTTTGTCAATAGACCTATCTCCGGTGGAATTGAGCCGCTTATTCTATTGAAGGCGAGAACCAGCGACTGAAGGCTATGCAACTTTGTGATAGCCGATGGTATTGACCCGGTGAGCTCATTCATATGCAGTGACATAAAGGTAAGGCCACTTAAATTTCCCAATGCAGAGGGAATGTTACCCGATATACTGTTTTCGAAAGCCAGGAAGAGTTGCAGACTTGATGAGAGATTCCCGATGGAATCTGGAAGTGCACCTTCCAGCTTGTTTTCCCATATTTGAAGGAACTCTAGATTCCTACATCCAGAAAGGGAATCGAGGAATTCGAGATTGCCACCTAGTTGATTGCTACCAACATTAAACCAGTTGAGAAGAGGAAGTGACTTCCCTATTCCTACAGGTACATGACCAGTGAGCTCATTGTAACTAAGATCAAAAAAGTTGAGCAAGGAACAGTTGAGCAAACCAATCGGTATCGACCCACTCAGGTTGCAGAATTGCAATGCAAGATATTGCAGATTGTGTAGATTTCCAAGCTCCTCTGGAATCACTCCGCTTAGCTTGTTCCGATCTAGATCGAGTTCAGTGAGCTCCGTGAGGTTGCCTAACGAAGCTGGAATGGTCCCGCTAAGTTGGTTTTTACCGAGATATAAAAATTTGAGCCCGGACAAGCTATCAATATCATCCGGTACGCCTCCAACAAAGTGATTTTCAGACAGAGAAAGCATTTGGAGTTCGGGACACAGAGCAAAAGCAGACAGAACGATATCACCAGTGAGATGGTTAGAGCTAAGGGATATGTTTCTTAGTCTAGGGAGTGCAGTAAAGCTACTGTTCAAGGGGAGAGTACCTGAAAGATTGTTGGATCCAACATACATGTTGACAAGTGGAGTGATATTGAAGATTGTCGAAGGGAGATTACCCGTCAGAAAATTACTTTCGAGTATGAGACTTTTGAGATCCAAGCCCTCAGGGATAGGACCGGTAAGGGAGTTGTTGCTGAGGACTAGTTCAGAAAGAAAAGACAGATTCGCGACGTGAGGAGAGATTGCGCCGCCGAGGGCGAAGCCAGGAAGGCGAATGGCTGAGACTCGCTGGCGACGACGGCTGCATTGAACGCCAATCCAGCTGCAGAAGGAGGTGTCGGTGGTCCAGTTGGTGGCCAAAATGCCGTTTCGATCTATGACTCGATCTCTGAAGGCTAACAGGGATTGGACGTCAGTGAAGTTGTTGTGAGGCCTGCATGAGGCTAGATTGGCGTAATAGGAGGCAGAGAACAATAGGATGAGGGCGTAATAGAGTGGGGGGTCAATGAAGTCCATTTCTGCACAACGATTATCGTCTAAAGAGGAGTACGAGTCTTGTTGATCCAACCTGGCTTTGTATTTATAGCACAATGAGAATAGTATGTTGAGGATTAGATAGAAATGACGACCCTGATGCAAAAGACCATTTTTTTCCACAGATATTATTAACAAACCAATTGAGTGAATCTCAGTTATGAGCACTGATGAGAAGACTCAGACTGAGAGAACACAATTTTGAGGTGATTAGCAAACTGACGGCTTGTGACCGTGACTGTTGTTAGGAGTTAAACAATGACTGTTATTTTTATTAGGACAAGGGAATATATATTTTATCCATCTCTTTGTTCAAACCAGATTTTGAAAAGGGTAAATTTCACAAAATTCCTCCGAACTTTGGAGTGGTTTATAATAGCATTAGATTTCCTCCATAAAGGAGAGGGGAAAAAAAGAGATGAAAAAACATTAGGGACCTTGTGCTATTTTAAACCTACCACAGGTATATTTGAAAATAGAATTTTGAAGGATTTAACAATAACAGTAACATATATTAAAGGAGAAATAGTTCTAATATTAACTTGTTAGTGTCAAATGAGAAAATTCAAAGGAAATGTCTTATATTTGCATAACAGAAGGTTTTTAAAGTACAATAGAGGGAACTTTTGGGTATACTATCAAAAAGAGGGGAGTGCATATAAGTGGAAAATAGGGGAAATGATAAGGTATATATGTGTAATTAGTCTTTATGTGCATTTCTTCCGTTTTCTGCAATTCCACAAATGATTTTCCCTTCTAACCAAAAGTTCCCCATGTGAAAACGGCAAAGGAATTGAGAAAAACGTGAAGAATAAACAAAACAGGCTCCACCACACCCTGGTGTGGTGTTTGCCATGGGTGTGACAGAATCTGCCCTGTCTGTCATGGGTGTGGTGTCTGTCACACCATGGTGTGGCAGAATCTGTCCTGTTTGTTATAGGTGTGGTGTGTGCCACACCTGGGTGTGGCAGACTCGTTTTTAGAATCTCAATCAGTTTAGGATTGTGTTTTGTTATAAATAGAGACACGTTTTTTAGGGTTTCTTTGGCTTTGTTTAGGCTTTGATTGGGCTTTGATTAAGGGATATTTGGAGCACAAAAAGAGTTTTTTTTTTTGAGCTTTTGGTTAGGGTTTTGTTTGGAGAGATTAAGAGTTTTGTTGGTGAGATTAGTTTGTTCCTTCGAGTGATTTGTAATCTTAATTTGTACTCTTCTTCTCTATTAGTGAAAACATCATCCCCTTCTTGCCCCGTGGGCGTAGGCAACTTGCCGAACCACGTTAAAATTGGTGTTTTGTTTGTGCATTGATATTTAGTTCGTTTGGCTATCTTGGATTGGTGTTTGGTTTGGTTCCTCGACACAGCTTTTGGCACAATAATTTGGTATCAGAGATTGGGCTACGCTTGAGCTATTTGGAGGAGTAGATCGATTTGGGAAGCTCGTCTAGGATTTCAGTTGGTAAGAAAGGTGGGATCTTTTCGGTAAAGCTTCTTTCTTTTCTCAGTTTTGGATCTATTCTTCATTTGTTTCCGCATTGGTTGTTGGTGTGTTAAGGATTATGACCGAGAAAGAGGGAGTTGAGGGTAGTTCTTCAGGTATGAAGACTGTCCAAAGTTTGAGTATCCACTAGATGAAGATTGACGTGGAGAAGTTCAATGGCACTAACAATTTTGGACTTTGGCGATGCGAAGTCTTGGATGCGCTCAATGCGTAGAATTTGGAAGTTACGTTGGAGTTGGACGGGAAACCGGACGACATTGATGAGAAGGTTTAGAAAAAGATGAATCAGACAGCGTTTGGTGTGATTAGGTTTTGTCTCACTCAAGATCTAAAATATGATGTGATGAATAAGACTTCTGCGAAGAAGATTTGGGAGGTCCTAGAGAGCAAGTACTTGACGAAGAGCGTTGAAAACAGCTTGCATTTGAAGAGGAGGCTTTATCACTTTCAATTGAAGAATGAGACATTCATTAATGATCACATGAACCACTACAGGAAGCTTCTTGCAGATTTGGCGAATGTAGATATCATTGTTGAAGATGAGGACAAGGCGTTGCTATTGTTGAGTTCCTTGGCCGACGAGGAATATGAGACGTTTGTCCTTATTCTTATTAATGGGAAGACATCTCTTTCATATAGTGAGGTCACCGCTGCATTAGTGAATTACCAACTCAGGAAGAAGGACAATGAGACTTCTATTGAGCCGGTAGCGGGGGCATTGGTTGCAAGAGCAAATGGTCCAAACCGAGGTAGAAGGGCAAATGGTCCAAACCGAGGTAGAAGGTCACATTCTAGAGGAGCACATCTTGGAATTCGTAGGAATCAGTATGTTTTTTGTAAAGAAGATGGACATTAGAAAGCTAAATGCCCAAAGTTGAATGATCAAGCCGGGAAGAATAAGGAGAAAGTTGTACAAGCTTCAGAGGTGAATATTGTCAAGACTAGTGGTAACAATTCAGATTCGGATTCTTCAGGCTACTCATTATCTGCACTGCCGTCAGTTTGTGTTGCCTACTCTACAGAGTGAATGTTGGATTCGGGCGCTACATATCATATTTATCCTAGGAGGGATTGGTTCTCCAGCTTTCAGGAGTTGGAAAGAGGGGATTTCGTGCTCATGGAGAATTATCACAAATACTCTATTGGTGGTATCGATACCGTTCGGATCAGGATGAGTGATGGGGTGATTTGGGAGTTGGTTAGAGTGAGGTTCGTTCCTCAGTTGAAGAAGAATATCATTTTACTTGGACCTTTGGAGGCAGCAGGCTATAGGGTGACCTTGGCGGATGCACGCTTGAAGGTTACATTTGGGTCCATGATTGTGATGAAGGACGTCAGAAAGAGTAACTTATACTATTTTCTTGGGAGCACAGTGATTGATAGAGCTCTGACGACTTCATTGGATTTGGCTAGATTGTGATGTTGTTTGGTGCTAGGATATTTGATTGGTGATGCCGTGCATAGGTTGTTGAGGAGTGCTTTGACCTGCAGATGGAAGTCCTTTGAGCACATTGGGATGAGCAAGACCGAGGTGGAGTTTGGCACTCCTATCCATCGAGCGAGGGGTCTTTTAGGAGGTGTTCAGTTAGGCATTTGGGGGCTTTTCAAGGAGGCATCATTGGGAGATAATCGTTTTGTAGTTTCCGCAGTTGGTAATTGTTCTAGGTATTATTGGGTCGCGATCAGTTCCCGTTGGTGTAAAGTCCTAGAAATCAATAACAATTAGAAGAAGTGTATTGGAAGAAAGGTAACTCGTTGTTCTAGCTTTGGTAGGGGTACTTTCTTGCGTTTGTGCCGAGCTCACGATAATAGGAGACACTTCATTGGTGTGGAGACTTTGGGCGACAAGATGAGATGACAGTTTCGATGGATCGTTCCTTTCTGGAGGAGGATCGGCGTTGGTTGTCGAGCATTTGTTCTGGAGCTTCGACATATTTGGGTCATCTTAGTCATAGGTCGTCGACTGCTGCATTAGGAGTTATTAGATCTGGTGGAGCTACTTCAGATTTTGGTCGGCGTCGGATATTTGGTTACCCAGCATTTGATCACATCGAGGATGTGAGATTTGATCCGATTGCGCGTTTGGGATTCGGAGGCTCATTTGATTATCGTTTGGGAGCTTCTGATTCACTTTTGACTCTCGGCAGGTGGAGAGTGTTGATCAGGTCTTTTGGATATCGCAGCAGGTGAAGGGTGATGCTACTTCACGTTGGGTGGAACTTATTCCACATACTTCAGATCATACTACGTTATTTGGGATTCCAGCTGAGGTGACACAGGTTGGGGATCATTTGATTTCGGATGCAGATGATGGATTGGTTTTGGATTCGGTTGTAGCTGGTGGACATGATTTGGATACGGCCATTGGTTTACCTCAGATGGAGGTGTTTGATTTGTATCAGTTTGGCCGCTATCAGTTGCAGATCCGTTGGCGATATTGGGGAAGAGTTGCAGACTTTTCTATTTGTTTGAGAGCCTTTGGAGGTCGTTTGGGTGAATTACGTGAAGGCTTGATTCCTTGGGAAAGAGGATACGTAGCAGTCAGTTTTGATGTAGCCGATTTGGTGAGTAGATACCGACATTTAGGTGAGTGTTCGCACTCTCGTTTGGGTCTCGACTTGTGTGGATAGAGTCCGTTGCCGTAGCGTACTGGATGCAACAAGTGAGGCATTTGTTTTGGTTGGTGTCGGCTCAGTTTTGGGAAAACTTCGCCGAGGTGGAGAATTGTGAAAACGACGAAGGAATTGAGGAAGAAATTGAGAAAAACGTGAAAAATAAGCAAAACAGGCTCCACCACACCCTGATGTGGTGTCTGCCATGGGTGTGGCAGAATCTGCCCTGTCTGTCATGGGTGTGGTGTCTGCCACACCCTGGTGTGGCAGAATCTGCCATATTTATCATGGGTGTGGTGTGTGCCACACCAGGGTGTGGCAGACTCGTTTTTAGAATCCCAATCAGTTTGAGATTGTGTTTTGTTATAAATAGAGACACGTTTTTTAGGGTTTCTTTGGCTTTGTTTAGGGCTTTTTGTTTAGCTTTGATTGGGCTTTGATTAAGCATTGATTGGGGGATATTTGAAGCACAAAAAGAGGTATTTTTTTTAGCTTTTGGTTAGGATTTTGTTTGGAGAGATTAAGAGTTTTGTTGGTGAGATTAGTTTGTTCCTTCGAGTGATTTGTAATCTTAATTTGTACTCTTCTTCTCTATTAGTGAAAACCCCATCCCCTTCTTGCATCGTGGACGTAGGCAACTTGCCGAACCATGTTAAAATTGATGTTTTGTTTGTGCATTGATATTTAGTTCGTTTGGCTCTCTTGGATTGGCGTTTGGTTTGGTTCCTCGACACAGCTTTTGGCACAACACCCCAAAGTTTTTTTTTAAAAACCCTTTATTTCCTTTTTAAATTGGAAAATCATTTTTGGAGTTGAAAAATCATTTCCGAAATGCAAGAGAAAACATTGCAACATCATATTTGACTGTTGATTCAAAAGAATGGCCATAGTAGGTCCATAAACATGGTATAGGGGATGACTGGCAAATTGATACTTTAGGAGTAGAATGTGAGAGTTTAACAATACTTTATAAGATAGAGTATGTCACTAGGGCATTTTTTTTTTTTGATCAAAGTGTCACTAGGGCATTTTTCTCAACACTATCTTTCCACTACAAGAGAGGAAAAGGTGGGGTCCATTCTCTTAACTTTTTTTTTCAAAATTAATGACTCGTTGAGGGAGTCAATGCTGCTCTGTTGTAGTATAAAAGTAGTGTAGGAGAGAATAATGTAGTTATCATTATTCTTTTTTTCCCCTGAAGTTAAATATGGTTTTGTGATACTCCCAACATTTAGGGGGTTTTCTCTAGTATATAAAGTTCATGATAGTTTCCTACGAATGAACCTTTTCTGAATTTCTATGTTCTGACGCTAATTTTCTTTGTTTTGACAGGAAAGCATGCGTGAATCAAAGATAAGTGCACTTGAGTAGTTCAAGATACTTTTAACTCTCTCCCCTAGACTCACCCATAAATTTCAACAGGAACACTGCTACCCTATAGAGAGTCAAGTCTTTTATGGGTCCCACAACTTTTACTTGCCACTCTCTAATTTGGAAAGGTCATTTCATTTCACTTTGTATGGATCTAGAAGACGTAATTATGAAGTTCACATAACTTGTGCAATTTCCAGTGCCACATATTTCCTTTGTAGATAGAAATTCTGTTGCTATTCTCATTTTTAATGAAGTTCTGTTGTTTAATCTTTTAGTCCAAAATTCCAATATTTTCAGGTATTTTCTTCTTCTGAACAATTCATAGACTTCCACGACAAGTTCTCCACCTAAATTCAAACCTTGCTTACATTAAGACTGTGATTCTTTAAAAAAGCCTCTTTGTTTTGTTACGTATAATATTTCAACATATATACTGTATCTTTTCTCCACTAAAATGACCCATAAATAAATTCCACAGAAGCACTCTATTACTCTATATAGAGACCACTCAAGTCTTTTCTTGGTTCCACATATTTAACCTGTCACTCTCTAATTTGGCAACGACTAATACATTTCAGCCCAACGTAATTATGAGTTCACCATTCATTCAGAGATTACAAGTTGAGTGCAATGGTCCAGGTCAAGATTCCATGTAATTTCGTAGAAATTGCGCTGCGCGCTGTTCTCATTTTCGATGGACTCCTGTTGTTTCTTGCGGTCCAATATTCAAATATTTTCAGGTCTCTTTTCTTCTCAACAGTTCATGGTTTTGTGCTGGTTTTTCCATGCTCGGAAGCTTCCAGTTCAAATTTTAATGCTCTGAACTTTTGACACAGAAAAAAGATGGTAATATTGATGCTAATAATGCGGATGATGACGCAACTGTCATGACAAACTTAGGTGGCCGTACTTACGTGTCATTTGCACATTGCTAGAAAAATAGAAATGACTGTTTATCGATTTAATTTCCACAACAATAATAGTATGCCACTAGATAGATGAACATTAAAATAACCATAAGATAACAACAATAACCGACCATAGGTAATTCGTATTTTATGTTGTAGGAATGCATGTTCACTGCAAATGCAATCAAGTGTTTCCCCCTAAAAATGCAAAAATAATACCATTGTGTTTTTTTTTGTTATGTTTTTATAAAAAAACACCATGATGTTGTGTTTTTCCCTTAAAATGATTTCAAAACATCATGTTAAGTATTTTTGATCAACACTAGTTTGACTCATTATAACATTAATATTAAAAATATTATTAATATATTCTATATTAATTATAATAAAATATATTATAAATAAAATAATATAATATTTAGTTTACATTATTATAGTATTATAAGTATTAAATGTAATGCAATATAATATTGTATAATGTATTATAATATTATATTGTACTTTAATGAGTTATATTATATTATATTTATTATTATATTATAATTATTACATACTATTTTCAAATAATTATATATTTAATTATTTTGGTATATGAATTTGTTATTGTTGTATATTATATTAATATTTTTATAATAATTTTATTTTCTTATTAATATAATATTATACTATTATTAATATAATATAATATTATAATATTATTCATATAATATAATATTTTTAATAATGTTAATATTATGTTATTAATAAATTAATATATTATAAATATTTTAATATTATATAATATATTATAGTTTTTAATATGTTAAGAGTTTATTAATAGTACTTTAACAATATATTAGTATTTATGATATTAATAAATATTAGTATATTATGAATATATTATTTTTATTAATTTATTTATATTTATTATTATTTATTTATTATATAATACATTATTAACATATTAAATATTGGTATTTAATATGTTAATATTATTATATAAGATATTTTATTTATTATATTTTGATATTATTTAATAAATATTACTAATATATTAAATTAACTATAATGTAGTATAGTGTATAGTATAATATAATAAGCATGTTGATAATAACTCTATATTAATTATATTTAATATATTATGTTAGATATTATATTAACACATTCTCAAACTCAAAACCAAAACATCAAACTTAAACACCTAAAAGGTGTTTTGAAATAAGTGTTGTGTTTTTTGTTTGATGGTGATTTAGCTTAAAAACACCATGGTTTCCAAACACATTGTGTTTTGTTTTTGGCAAAAACACCATGGAAACAAGGAAAACACCATGGTATCCAAACGGCATGTTTTGAGTTACGATTCACTAATTTCATGATGTGATTGTAGGTTTTTAGTTTTTTTTAAAGTTAAATGCAAATACTTGTAACATTTGTTGCAGCCAAATTGACGGCAATAAATGATATAGTATTTATTTTAACAAAATATAAATTTAGTTAATATAACCAACTACGTTTGCTGCTAAGCAAATGTTTTGTAATTTGTAAATAGAAGTTTTGTTGCAACATTTGCCGTTGCAAGCCTATTTCACATGAACCAAATGGTCCAAATGACATTATTTATTGTTATTTACTTGTATTAACTTTCTATGGACAAAGTAGTAAAACTGCCAATGTAGATTTGAAATATTGCATATTTGACGTTTAATGTACTAATCTACTCCTCTATACAAATGGGAGAACCCAAGATTCACTATTCATGCTATAACAAATGATGCGGTAGCATTTACTGTAGTATTATTAATGTAGTAAACAGTATACTGTAGCATTTTTTGAAAAAACACTGTAGCGCGATGGGTGTTGTGCATTTAAAAAACTCTGTAGCAGAGACGGAACTGTAGCAACCTAAAAAATTATTGTAGCATTAAAAAATCGGGATTACTATAGTGGAAAAAAATGATATGTCGTGCTTTGCACGGTGTTCACGACTAGTATGTTATATCGGGACACCACTAGGGCAAAATACTGAATTTGCCATTGGGTCATAAGTTCAGGGAGGCGAGGGGGAGAAGCGGGGGTGGGTGGGTGGTGGTTAGGAGAACAAACGTTCAGCGGAATTATGTGCAAACCCCTCAAAGTTCAAGGCGTTAAGTGAAATCACTGGCCAGGGCGGACGCGCCAGCCATTTATATCCTTTTCTCTCTCTCTGCTTCTCTCTCTGCAAATAATAAGGCAAACAATTAAAATAAGCGTATGAGGGGGAATTGCTAATCTCGACAACAGCGGCGGCGGGTGATCACTCCCTCACGCTCTTCTTCCTCCGGCGGCATTCCGCTTCCTCCCTACCGTTGGCGAGCGGGAGGAGGAGGGTGAGGACGCAGAAAGCTATGCTATCGGGCCTCCTCACTTGCGCGCCGCCTTCCTTCTTGCCCGCGGCCAGCGCGGCGGAGCGGGCGGAAGGGCGAGGGTTCCGCCCGCAGGTCCCTAGGCTCTTCGTCGGCCTCGAATCACGCGGCAAGATTTACCAAAGGGACTCGCCACAATGTCTGGTTTCTCTATGTCTACTTGATTCTTGCCCTAATAAGTTCCACTTTGGTGCTCTCTTTTAGCTTTGATTGTTCAATTCTAGGGCATTGTAGTTTGTGTTTGAATTTGGGAGATCCTAGTGGGAATCTTTTTATTGAAAAGGAGGGATTTTTAGGGCATTAATGTAAGAATCAATCTTGTGTCAAATGTAGTGCAAAACTTGTAGTCTAGTTAGGATTACTCGTTAAATAGAAGGCATGTATTGTTTTGGAGAAGGACCAAGGCATACCTTTGGGCTTGTTTATATCTGATTCAAAGTTCTAGGTTCTTGTCTTTCCCCTTATGTGAAGGGGGAAAAAAAGGAAAATTAATATTATGTATAGATGTTGTTGATCTTGTAGATAGCCTTTTTGGCAAAAGCACGCTTTTGATTGAGGAGAATTATAGGAAACCGAAATTTTTTTAGTTATTTGGTTCCATACAACAAGAAAAAAAGGGAAAAAAGGAAATAAGATGCTCAAGGATTAGCTGACTTAAGGAAGGATAAACCTTTCATTCTTCAGAATTGAAGAGGTGACCATAATCACAGTCCATGTCCCCTTATCGGTACAAAACTGCAGTATAGATATAATTACTCCCACAAATATAACCGACCTAACAATACAACTTTCTCATTCAACCGACGCAAGGTTGCTCATAACTGACTTGCCCCAGTGCATTTTGGCTAGAATTTATTTCTCTCTTCTCATAAAAGACCTTATATAACAACAACAATAAATAAACTATCAAAGCAGAATAAAAAAGACTACTCATGTAAAATAATACTTTTCCCCCTTATCGATTGATTTGTTAAAAAAAAAAGTTCACAATTTGAAAACTTATTTGTTGATATGAGTTCAGTTTGATGAGGTCAACCATGTGAAATTCAAATTTGATTTGAATTTAGCTGTTACTAGTAATTCTTTGTACATTAAGTGAGTGCATTGCAAATGTTTCTTCGTTTTTTTTTTCCAAATTTATGGAAATATTTTTATGCTAGTTATTTAGTGGACTTGTTAGCTGTGTCAAAAAACTTTATCATCCACAAAATGTGATATGAAAAATAGAAAGGTATCCATAGAAGAGAAAGATTTTGTGGTGGCATGGCTTCCATTTTGTGGTGGCATGGCTTCCTATGTCTCGTTCTTGGTGGGACTTTCATTTAAAAAGAAAAACCATTTAACTTCTAATTTGATGCTTCACATATTAATCTATTTGGTCCCAAAAAAAAAAAGAACAAGAAAAGAAAAGCCATTTGAGTCATTAAGTCTTTACATCCATATGTTACTTCTTTCTTCATGGTGGCAATTACACCAGGTAAAAGAAAAGTAGGTCCCGACGGCTAACTTGCCATGGTGGCACATTAAGTCCAATGTCAATGTCATTGAAGCTGTCTACTGATGTGGCATGAAGATAATGTACTGGAGATGGAAGACAAGAAAGAACATTCGACATGTATGTAAAATTAAAGTTAACCCTTTCTTAAGTGGCTTATGGAGGTTGCCATTAGTAATTGACTCCTATCAAGCTCCTTAAAAATGTTGATATTCTTCTCTTGCAATATTGACGGTGATCATTGCTCGAGTTGTTTGTTGAACAGAACACTGACTGCACCAAAATAAACCTTGAAAAAGCATTCTTCCTTCTGTAGCCATGTTGTGGGAAGGTTATAGGAGAGTGACCATGAGAAAGGTTTTTAGGGGAGTGTTTACAATAAGAAGTTGATAATCCACGTTGTTGGATCTTTTAAAGGTCTGTATGTGCCACAAGGTCTCCCCAAATGTGGCACCCTAGTATTACATGCACACTTCCGTTAGCTGTTTAAATGGACTTCTCTGATAATGAAACCTCCTCTTTGGTGCGCCTAATCATGTAGGAGCCATCCATAATATAAGCCTCTTCAAATGATATAGGTAAGTTCTACCCTTCATTTTAAACGACAACTAAAATAATTCATGAAATAGAAGGATAAAGCGGAAAGCCAAAAATATTATATTGGCTGATCAACCAGTACACATTAGTTAAATTGTATATCAATAAACTCAAATAACTTAAGATGGTATTCCATGAGTTAACAAATGTTGATCATGATAATTTAACTATTAGTTGACAATACCCATTCTTCTGATTTACTATGTTGCATGAACTCAAATGCATTATTTTTTTTCTTTGAATTTGGAAGTGAGATAAAATGTACGGTTCAGGTTGTAGTGCAGTTAACTTATGTGACCATATCAATTATTTGGAAGTCTCCCGTTGTTGATGAAATACCAACGCTTGGAAACATATTTACTTTCCAAACTTATCGAATAAAAAGTGGCATGAAATGGTGTCATCATAAAACTATGCTATTGTGAAGAAGTATCGAGTAAATTATTGAATCTTGTGTAATGCATGAATTTTTTTGCAGGTTGGTTTTGAACTGATAGATGCTATAGCTGAAGCTGAAGGAATATCTGTGAACAGCATGCGTTCGAAAGCATTGTTTGGGAAAGGTACTCATAAGTTTTGGAATATTGCAACTTATATAATGTTTATAACACGTATGTACATTTCGTTAGTAACTGATAATCAATCTTAAGTCATTTGGAGATATTGCTTTGATGTGATGTTAGTAACAGTTTCAAATTCTATATGTAACTTTAGTTTATTTTTAATGCAAGTTAAGGCTTCAAAATCATGTTTAAATTTCAGTATTGGGTATTTCTGGTTGTTGTTGGTACTTGGTACTTATTACCTTAGTACTCTGCACAGGTATTAAAGGCCATTATAACATTAGTTTCTTGAACAGTAAGGATCTGTTGTTGAATTTCTTTACTTTTCTACTGGAAACTTGAACTTTTTAATTCTTTTGATCTTCGTACTATATAGGTGATCGCCTGTTCATAATTTCGAGATTCATTACAAGTCCATGATTTCAGTTGGAAGTATAGAATTAACTATTTCTTATGTTAAGGATCTATATTCAATTTTAACATTTTCTTTCGTCATTACTCTGATATTGTCTGCCTTGTTCTTCCGAGAGTTTAGGTGGTGGTTTCATGATAATTACGGAAACTTAAATCACCTCGAAATTTATAGATAAGAATCTAAGATGACACTAATGCTTTAGAGGTACACAAGCACACCTGTTCTTGATTTGTTGAAGAAAATGCTCTAGGATACTAGTTTTGTGCCTACTGTAGGAGAGAGAAAAGGCTTTAGATTTTAATATCTGTGCTATATTTGCAACAGGGCCTCTTGGAATGGTACTTCTGAAGCGCCTTTGCTACAGAATGATCACATTTTCTTCTCTTCTTTAGGAAATGTAAAGAGAGTTTTTCCCCCTTCCTTATTGCTTTTTCTTTTTCTACTTTTTGGCAGGGGTGGTTATTATTGTTGAACGAAGTACTTATTTCAAAATTACCATAAATTTATTAGTTAAAGAAATTATTCTAATTTGGGGAAATTGTGTCAATGCCCCAAAAGTAAAACATTCATATGCTGCAGCCCCTCTATTTTTTCCCCATGTGGTTCAGCCCTGAGAAATGTCACATCATGTGTTGTAGCCCTTTTTCATGTAATTATTATGCCAACTAAGCACAAAGAGAGAGAAACGAACATAAAAGCACAAATACCCTCATTTCCTCCTCCCTCTTCGTTCTCTCCAAATCTATCATGTTAGGTCTAGTTTGGTTGATGTTAAGTCTAATTTAATTCTTTTTAAGCCTAATTTAAATCATATTAAGTCTAATTCAACTTGTTTTAGGTCTAAAAATATATTGAATTAGAGTTAATATGAATCATGTTAAGTCTAATTTAGTATGTTTTAAGTCTAATTTTATGTTAAGTCCAATTTGATTCATATTAAGTCCAGTTTGATTTATGTAAGTCTAATTTAATTCCTTTTAAGTCTAATTTAAATCATGTTATGTCTAATTTTAAAAATAAGTTGAATTAGTCATAACATGAATCATGTTAAGTCTATTTCAACTTATTTTAAATCTAATTTCATGTTAAGTCTAATTTTGCTTCATGTTAAGTCCAATTTGATTCATGTTAAATCTAATTTAATTCCTTTTAAGTCTAATTTTAATCCAGTTTAGTGTTAAGTCCAGCTTAGTTCATGTTAAGTCCAGTTTGGTTCATGTTAAGTCCAGTTTGATTCGTGTTAAATCCAGTTTGGTTCATGTTAAGTCCTGTTTTGTTCATGTTAAGTCTAATTTAAATCATTTTAAGTCTAATTTAAATCGTTTTAAGTCTAATTTAAATCTTGTTAAGTCTAATTTAAATCATTTTAAATCTAATTTAAATTAGACTTAACATAAAATTAGACTTAAAATAAAATGAAATAGACTTAACATGGATTATATGTTAAGTCCAATTCGGTTCATATTAAGGCCAATTTAAATCATGTTAAGTCCAATTCGGTTCATGTTAAGTCCAATTCGTTTCATGTTAAGTCTAATTCGGTTAATGTTAAGTTCAATTCAATTTATATTAAGTCTAATTTAAATCATGTTAAGCCTAATTCAAGTTATTTTAAGTCTAGTTTCATGTTAAATCCAATTTAGTTCATATTAATTCTAATTAAATTTCTTTTAAGTCTAATTTAAATCATGTTATGTCTAATTCAACTTGTTTCACCAACTTGTTTCAAGTCTAAAAACAAGTTGAATCAGACTTAACATGAATCACGTTAAGTCTAATTCAACTTGTTTTAAGTCTAATTTCATATTAAGTCCAATTTAATTCATGTTAAGTCCAATTTGGTTCATGTTAAGTCTAATTTGGTTCATGTTAAGTCTAATTTAATTCCTTTTAAGTCTAATTTATATCATGTTATATCTAATTCAACTTATTTTAAGTCTAAAAACAAGTTGAATTAGATTTATTTTAACTTATTTTAAGTCTAATTTCATGTTAAGTCAAATTTAATTCATGTTAAGTCTAATTTGATTCATGTTAAGTCTAATTTCAATTATGTTAAATTCCTTTTAAGTCTAATTTAAATCATGTCAAGTCTAATTTAACTTTTTTAAGTCTAATTTCATGTTAAGTCCAATTAAATTAGACTTAAAACAAGTTGAGTTAGACATAATATGATTTAAATTAAACTTAAAAGGAATTAAATTAGACGTAACATGAATTAAATTAGACTTAACATGAAATTAGACTTAAAATAAGCTGAATTAGACTTAACATGAATTAAATTAGACTTGAAACAAGTTGAATTAGACATAACATGATTTAAATTAGACTTAAAATAATTAAATTAGACTTAACATGAATTAAATTGAACTTACCATGAAATTAGACTTTCATGTTAAGTCTAATTCAACTTGCTTTTAGACTTAACATGAAAGAATAGAAGAGATAATGGCATTTTGGGGTTTTTTATTTTTTATTCTCTCTTTATATTTAGTTGGTAGGTAATAATTGCTAAAGAAGGGCTGCAGAGCATAGATCTCCAATTTAAGGGCTGATACACATGGGAAAAAGTCAAAGGAGCTGCAGCACATTAAGTTTTTACTTTTGGAGCATTGACACAGTTTTCCCTTCTAATTTTGGTTCTGATGTTAAATATGAATTATCTGGAACAACTAGTTATTGCAGACCTGGTTTGAACTTCGAAGAGCACCAGGATGTGTGATGTAGACGTTCCATTTTATATGATAAGAGATGGATTAGTAACTGATAGCCAGTGTGAAATTTAAAATGAATTTCTAGCAGCTTATCCCTTACCAAGTACACGTATTAGCAGTTCCTTATGAATATTAATTTTGCATTAATGCCATCTTTGTGCAATCTTATGTGGGAAATAACAGTTAGGTTAGCAAGGTCATCACTGAAAGACACATGAGTTTGAAGGTAGTAACCTGTTTTGGTAACTAGTTAGGAAAGTTTAGCATTTTGCCAGTATGGTAACCAGCATTGGTGCAGATAATAGGTATAAGTTTCTGGGCTCTAGTTGAAAGCCAGCAGGGATGAATCTAGCTACAAGGACAGATCGTGAATGAGAATTGTTCTTGCAAAGGCCTAACCTGAAGAGTGGAGTCCCTTTAGCTAAACCTTAGTAGGAGTTACGAACCTCATGCGTGTTTTAGCTTTTTTGGCAAAGTAAACTGGCTTTTCTCTTAAGCTTCATCGTCCATTGACGTTGTTTGAAAGATTGGATTTGCGCTAATTTGGTATACTTTTTGAAGAATGTGTTGGTATAGTCAAATCATCAATGCTATCATCACAGAGATTTTCCCCTTCCAAATTAGTTGTTTATGTGACCAATAAAAGAGTTCTTCAGGGTTAAAGGAGAAGAACACTGGGAGAATGTACCCCAACCCCTCTCATTTCTTTTCTGGATGCATTACGTTTGTTGATCGATGGCCAATACCATTAGCTGCAGGCAAGGTTTTAAATGTCAAATGTTGGGTTCATGTCGGACGGTTAAAATTCATGTTGGATAGCGAAAATTGAGGATGTCGGAAGACACGAAAAAATATCGGATTGTCATATCGGATGGTGTGTATATGTGTAATGTAAATATCATAAATAAAATCTAAACATAGTTAATAAATTATATTGTCTAAACATATGAAAAAGTAAATAACATATGATGTTTAGGGTTGATGTTGAAGGAAAGAGGTAAGAAAAGAGGAGTCTGATGTTGACAATTAATGAGAGAGAAGATCTCCCGATATAGATGTGGAAGGAGCAGTTCAAAGAAGAGACCGATGAGATATTGAAGGAGACAAAAGAGCAACGAAAATGACTTCGGTCTTTTTTTCATTTCCCATAACTGATCGATTTTTGTCTTTGGAAGCAATACTACGACAATTAGGAATTTAAGCTTAAACCTGATTAGATAAAAATAGCAAAAAAATAAGCCCATTTTAAACTAAAAATCGGCCGACATAACCAGCATTTGTCCCCAGTTATATCCGCCCGACATAACTGACATGTCCCCCGACATATCAGACATGAACCCTGAAAACACAATTCACATTGAAAAGCTCTATATCATGTCGGTTAGCCCCTAAATCTGACATGTCTGACATGGCGATCGACATTTAAAACACTGCCGCCATGTAGTCTTGTATTTCCCTTCGTGGTGTTTCGACTTTAATAACTGGTGAACCATCAAGCCTTCTTTGCAGCATGCTTCCCACATATTATGTTTACCCAGTGTTATCGAGGCGCAAGGCGCAAGGCGTGGCGCAAAGGCCCCCCTTACGCTCACCATGCGCAAGACGCACAACGATGCACGCGCCTCACTGAATTGAGGTGCACACTTCCAACAAATATTTTTCAACATAAGACGAACAAACATATAAGCAAAATATTTATAAATTATCACATAAAAGACTAAGAAATATAATTTCACCTACTAATTTATAAATTATCACATAAAAAGACTAAGAAATATAATTTCACCTACTAAATCACGAAAGAGTTTTAATTAGCATATATAACATAGTGAAGTTTATAAGTTTCCACAAATCACAATGCAAGATAATATCTAACAGAAGCAAAATTCTACAAAACAAAACAAGCAAGTAACAAATAAGAATATGTATTTTTATTTAAAATATGAAATATGTATTTTTAAGTAACAATTAAATGATTAACAAGCATGACTGTTCATAATTTTCTAGTTAGCATTCTTAATTGTTATTTGCTAGTTAGCATGAAAAGATGGAGAATGGAGGTAACAATTACATATTTACATGTTCATAATTTTGTAGTTAGCATGCTAATTAGAGAAGGAAGTTACAATTAGCAAACAAGTATACTAAATTACTAATTATTATTTTCTTTTTATAGGTTAAACATGAAAAGATAAAGAATGAATTAGCAACTAGTAAGAAAGAGTCTATTACATGATGTAAATATGTAATTATGTAAATTATTTTCAAAAAGAAAAAACAGAAGAAAAACAAAAGAAAAAACCATAAAAAAAACTGATTTCGCCAGATATAGTTGGTGGCAGCGGTGTTCGGGGTCTTTGGCGTTGTCGTCGTCAGCCAACTCGTCAGGGTCTGGGAGGGAGCACGCGATGAGAAAGAGCGGGAGCGGGCGCGTGAGAGAGAGAGGAGAGAGAGAACGACGGGTTTTGAAACCCTAAAATCAAAACCCATTCATTTTACAAAACGGGTCTATGAAATCAGTGAATTTCATACCTAAAACCCATCCCATTTTACAAATCCCATTCATGTTACAAAACAGGCTGGGGCGCATGATGCGATGTGCTTGACGCAGGCGCCAAACGCACACAAGTGCGCCTCGTGTGCTTGCAACGCCCCGCCTCTGGTGCGGGCCGCATTTGTCCCAGTCCGCAGCGCCCCACGCCCGGGCACGCACCTCAAAAACAGTGTGTTTACCTGAAGCATTTCAAGCAAGAAATGCGAGACAGTTGGGTGCTTTTCCACTAAAGCATTTGCATGTCCACCTCAAATTAGCTATAGGTCTTGTTCATTGAGATGTGTGCTGGAGGTGCCAAAGATTGAAGATGAGTCTTGTTCAAAAGCCTCATACTAGTATCTCCGAAATTTGGGGATTTTATGTGGTAACATTGTTTGAAAATGAATTATCATAAAATCCCTTTGTTGCCAGAGTCGCTTAAAATCGTAAAGCTATTCATCGGCCAGAAATAAAGCCCAGAATATATGCTGGTTGCGTAGAGGAGTGGGACCTCTTAGGCTCGAATCTGAATGGCATGTCAAGGACCCTCTAAAATCTGTTATTGAACTCTTTAATTGTTGCAGTAATAAATATTTGTGATACATGGAGGAGGAAAGATCTTAAACTTGGATGTCTTTACTGTTCCTTAAAATATACCAAAATGGGGATAAATCATTTATTTCCTTTGATTCTTTTGGGCTATTAGATTGCAGAACTAGTAAAATGCATAGAGAAGAGCAAAGACGCATTAGGATTGGAGGAGGCAATATTTGCTTCCATTTAGATTTGAAACAAGAAAGTTACGAACAACCCATGATGTGCTAAATAATACATTGTCAAACAGCAAATAAGTTAGATCCGATGCCATAAGAAGTGAAGTTACAAAAGTTACATATATTCTTCCCAGGAAAGGTATAACTAGAATGAAACATTGAGAGTGAGGCTATCATTTTTGTTTCTTCGATAGTAAAGAACAAAATTTCATTTTTTTGGCTTCTTATGTATGTTTTAAAAATAAAAAAGTTAGACATTTTACATTTATTTTAATACAGAACTTATGTTGGTCCTTTTTAATCTGTATAGAACCTTCAGATGGCTTGTAGAAGTTTTTTTTTTGTTTATACTTTATATAAAACTTTATCGAACTTTTTTATAAATGTGCAGAATGTTTTATCATATTTACAGAATCAATAACATATTTGTTTAACTTTTGCAGCTATATATATATATATATATATATATATATATATATATATATATAATATGAGAAATTCTTATGTCAACTTAAGTGGACCATCCACCAAAACTTTCTACCCATTGATGATACCTAGGGATTCATGCAAGATATGAAGAGACTTTATATATATATATATAATATATATATATATAATATATATATATATATATATATATATATATATATATGGAGTGGATAAAAAGTTTGGTGGACAAAGGCCTCTTGTCCACTTAAGTTGACATAAGTTCACCTCTCTCTCTCTCTCTATGTCAACTTAAGTGGACAAGAGGCCTTTGTCACCAAACTTTTTATCACCTCCATATATATATATAATATATATATATATATATTATATATATTATATATATATATATATATATATATATATATATATATATATAATATATATATATATATATATATATATATAATGCCAATTTAATCTTTGTCACAAGTAGTATATGTATGTGTGTGCGCACGCATAATGAATGTACAATATCCCCATTTTTGTATTAACTACTGTCTTCTTCACGTGTCTCTCAGACACAAAATGTAGTAGCAACAAATGCTGAAAATCTAGTTGACTAACCCAGCCTCCTAGATCCGATTCTTGAGTAGAATTTCTAAGAGATTACCTGCTTAATTTGTTTGTTACTCATCTATGATTTTTCTCGTATCTATTTGTTTCTCCAATCAAATACATTCTAACTTTTTAGAGCAAATGTTGGGTATAACTTAACTGAGATGCACAGGGACCATTGTATAAAAATGCTTAGAAATACTAACAAATGGATCAGCTGATTTGCAATAAAATAAAAAAATGGACCAGCTGATGTTCAATGATCATTTGAGAATAAAGTTACACCATTAGATAAACTTATTATCATTCAAGGGCTCTGTCCTTGCAGTTCTTAGTTACATTTCTATAAGTAGCCTAACAATATTAACTTACATAGTTATTTGGTGAAGTATATAATTTGTATCTGGCTGTTGTTTTAATGCAAATATTACATAGTTGTTTTCTTTCTTGCTTATGGATTTTCCACTTATATAACTTTCAGATCTGCAATTTGCTTCCATATTCAGGTTACATTGGAGATGTCCCTGTCATGCTAGCCAAACCACAAACGTTCATGAATGTTAGTGGTGAGTCGGTAAGTAATCACATCTAAAACAGTCCTCTTGAGTCGGTAAGTAATCACATCTAAAACAGTCCTCTTTTGAAGTAGATAATGACGAATATATTTATGATTTATATTTGAGTTTTTCCAATGAAGGTTGGTTCGTTTGTTTCATATTTCAAAATACCACTGAATCAAGTACTTCTGGTACAGTATATATCTTCTATTTTGGTAGTTATACAGTTAATTGACATGCAAATGTTTCCTATATATTACAGATGGGTGTTTTATTCTCTGCAGATGTATGATGACATGGATTTACCATTTGCAAAATTGCGGTTGTTACCAAAAGGTGGACATGGTGGCCATAATGGGTATTCTGATCTGTTCTAGCTCCTTTATGCTTTTAGGATATATTATCACTAGAAAACACTAGAAAAATGAGCTGATGACTTGTGGAAAATGTCTTCTGTGTAACACATCTAAAAAGATAAAGCATTATTTCTGAATACTCGTAGAAATTGAGCTAATAACTTATGACAACATGAATTTAGTGTAGCATATCAAATAATGGCGCTGCAAAATTTCCTACTGAACTTGCTTTTCTAATTTCTAGTGACTTTGCTTTTTAGGTGACTCCAACCTTAATTCTTCCTCAGCTTAGACATGTTTGTAGAATGATTTACTAGATTATGTCAGTGTCTTCATGTCTATAACAACTTTTAAGTTTTGTCTTCAAAATTCGCGATTATTCATGGGCTATTAATTATAAGCCAGTTTTTTGTCAATTTTCATCTATTTCGACCAATTGGCAATTAATTAGCTAACATCAAAATTCACAATTTTCATGGGTTATTACCCAAGTTTTTGTCCATTTTCTATCACTTCAGCCCAATGACAATTTAGTTTTCTTTTCTTAATTCACAATTTTCATGGATTGTAACCCCCAATTTTGTCTATTTTCATTTGTTTCAACGCAAGAGCAAATGATTGGCGTACTTCAGATTATCATTTTTTATGGGCTATAACCCATGGTTTTAGTTTAGTTTCGGACGTTTCGGCCCAATGATATTTGAGTTTTATTTTCCTCAAAATTCACAATTTTTATAGGCTATAATCCACAATTTTGTTCATTTTCTTTAGTTTCCTTCCAATGGTAAATAATTGGTTAACTTTAGAATTAATTTTCATGAGCTATAAACCACAATTTTGTCAATTTGTCTTAGTTGTGAGACAATGATGATTAAGTTTTCTGTCTTTAAAATTCATCATTTTCATGGGCTATAACTCATATTTTTTATCCATTTTCATATGCTTTGGCCCCATGGTGATTCATTGCCATACTTCAAACTCACAATTTTTCATGTGTTATAACACAATTTTGTCCACTTTCATTTGTTTCCACTAAATGAAACATAATTAACATACTTTAAAATTCTCAATTTTCGTAGGCTTAAATTATAACTTTTGTTCATTTTCATCTATTTCGACCCAATGATAATTAATTGACATACTTTAAGATTCGCAATTTTCATGAGCTATATAACCCACGTTCTTTCTCCGTTTTCGATCATTCTAACCCAATGACGATTAAGTTTTAGGCTAAATAGAACTTAAATATCTCGTAGTTTCACTCAACACTTATATACCTTCACTTATTTTTCATTAATATATCCTAAGCTATTTAAAACTGGCATGTACCCTTAATAATGCAAATGTGAAAATTTTCACCCAAATGTTCTTCTCTTATACTTACAGGCTAATTATAAAGTTTTTAAGCATTAACATTTGTTAAATTTAGTATTAGAACTACTTAAGTACTATTTTAACCTTATCTTAATTCTACTATAAATTAGAGTTTGGATCGATTTAAAGATAAATTCAACAAATATTAATGGTCAGAAAGCCCTATAATTAGCCTGTAAATATCATAGAGCAACATTCGGGTGTTATGTTTGCATGATAGAGGGTACCTACATGCCATTTATTTGAATGAATGTGATAACACGTGGGGATATATAAGTGCTAAGTGAGTGAAATTATAAGGTATTTAAGTGTTACTTAGCATAAGTTTATTTCCTCAAAATTCATGAGTTCTATGCGATATAATCCACAATTTTGTTTGATCCATCTGTTTCAACCCAGTGGCAAATATTGGTGTGCTTCAACTTTCTCATTTTTCGTGGGTATAAACTATTAGTTTTTTCCATTTTCGTTCCTTTCGAGTCGACGACGACAATTATATTTTCTTTCTTTAAAAATCACTAGTTTTGTGGGCTGTAACCCACAAATGTTGTGCATTTTCATCTATTTCGTCCCAATGGCTATTAATTAGCAAAATTGAAATTTCACAATTTTCATGGGAACCCACGATTTTTATCCATTTGCGACCGTTTTGACTAAATAGCAATTCATTTTTTTCTCAAAATTCGTAATTTTCATAATCAATAAATTTGTCCATTTTCATCAATTTAAAGCCTCCGCCTAGTCCGTCCAGGCGTACGCCTAGACCTAAGCGGTACCTTGACCGACTAACTAATGTCTAGTGTCTAGGCGGTACTTAGACTGTCCACCTAGGTTTTGGGAGTGTTCAGGGGACCAGTATCTTCTTACGTGGACTGCATCCTTTAGGTATTGATCATGATTTTCTGTGTTGCAGCCTCCACGTCTTCCAACCTCCTTCAAACTCCTTTAACCGCCAAATATGAACACTTCTATTACGTCCTCTGATTTTTAGTAAAACTTCCTCGACCACCACTTAAATGAAGAAAGAAATCTGGCTAGACACCAGTCTAGCACCTAAGCTTTTTATAATATTAATATTTATTATCAATTATTATAATTAAAAAATAAAAAATATATCCTAGGCTCTAGGCGATGGATCCAACGCCTTGGCCTCCTAGTGCTTTCTGTAACCTTGTTAGTTATTATTTTTGCTATTTAGTAGTATTTAAGTATGCATGATTGATTGTAGATCTAGGATTGTTATTTTTTTGTAAATTTATATGAATTTAATACATATTTTTATTAATTTTTATAATTAAATAATTTTAAAAATAGCCAAATACCTAGGCGCCTAGGCGTACGCCTAGGGGTCTAGGCGCTAGGTATTAGCTTAAACGCTTAGTCTGCCTAGCGCTTTCTATAATATTGATGACAGATAATTGATGTACTTCAAAATTACTATTTTCATGGGTTATAACCCAAATTTTTTTTTTCCATTTCATTAGTTTCGACCTAGTAGCAATTAATTAGCGTACTTTAAAATTCACCAATTTTTTATTGGCTATATAACCACAATTTTGTCTGTTTTCATCTATTTTCACTTGATGGCAAATAATTGGCGTATTTCAAAATTCTAAGTTTTTGTGCGCCATAAACCATTTTCATCAGTTCGATCTAATGACATTTAATTGCCATACTTCAAAATTCTCAAAATTTATGGGTAACCACAATTTTAGTCCATTTTCGGACGCTTCGACTAAGAGGTTGTTTTCCTCAAAATTTACAATTTTCATATGCTATATAACCCACAATTTTGTTCAATTTCATTAGTTTCCATCCGATATCAAATAATTGACATATTTCAAAATTCTCAATTTTCATGGGCTATGAATCATAAGTTTTATCCATTTTTGTTTGTTTTGAATAAATAACAATTATGTTTTCTTAAAATTTCACGATTTTGTGGGCTATAACCAACAGTTGTTATCCATTTTTATTTGTTTCGATCCAATGACAATTAATTAGAGAATTTTAAAATTCACAATTCTCATGGACTATAACCCATGATTTTTGTCCATTTTTTTATTGTTTTGACACAGACAATTAACTTTTCTTTCCTCAATATTTGCTATTTTCATTGGCTATAACCTACAATTTGTTCATTTTCATCTGTTTCCATCCAATGGTAGATATTTAGCATACTTCAAAATTCACAATTTTTTATGGGCTATAACTCAATTTTTTATCTATTTCGATCCAATAAAAATTAATTGGTGTATTCATAATTCGCAATTTTTCATTGGGTATACAACCTACAATTTGTCTATTTTTATCAATTTTCACTCAATGGCAAATAATCGGTGTTTGAAAACAAGTTTCCGGTGGGCCATATGGACCACAAGTTTGGTCCATTTTCATTAGTTTCAATCCGACGATAATTAATTTGCCTACTTAAGAATTCGCAATGGCAAATAATCGGTGTTTGAAAACAAGTTTCCGATGGGCCATATAGACCACAAGTTTGGTCCATTTTAATTAGTTTCAATCCGACGATAATTAATTTGCCTACTTAAGAATTCACAATCTTTATAGGTTGTAACCGCAATTTTAGTTCATTTTCAAATGTTTTGACTCAATAGCAATTAAAGATTTTTTTCTGCAAAATTTGCAATTTTCATAGTCTGTTAATAACTATATAAATATAAATGAAAACCTAATAACAACTTATTGCTTCGTATTGTTGGGATCCTAAGAAACAATCATTATATGATTGGATCAATTGTATAGTTGTAACAACTAAATTTTTTAATTAAAACAAAAACTGATTATGAATTTGTAAGGAACAAAATAAAGGGATGCAGATAAACAGAAAGGTGATAGAATGATCTAGGAATCACCTTATAAAAGGCAATGTGATAAAACATTGATATTGATATAATAATAAATAATAACCCTACAATTTTGTTCATTTTCATCAGTTTCTATGTAAGATTAAATATTGATGTATTTCAAAATTTGTAATTTTTGAGGGCTATAAACCAAGATTTTTGTCCATTTACATTCATTGTGAGCCAATGACATTTAACTTTGCAGTCTAAAAAATTATGATCTTCTTGAGTTATTAGCCACAATTTTTGTCCATTTTTATTTGTTTCGACCCAGTGATATTAATTGAAGTACTTTAAAATTCTCAATTTTTCATGGGTTATAATTCGCAATTTTATCCATTTTCACTTGTTTTGACTCAATGACAAGTATTTGGCGTACAAAATTCATAATTTTCATGGGTTATAAACTAGGGTCATTTTCATTAAATGACAAATAAGTTTTCTTTTCTCAAATTCACAATTTTTATAGGGTACAACGAACAGTTTTTGTCCATTGTCATCTGTTACAACCTAATAGCAAATAATTGCCCTACATAAAAATTTCTCGAGTTTTGTGGGCTACAAATCATAAGTTTTGTCCATTTTTGTTCTTTAATAACCAATACAATTATGTTTTCTTTAGAAAAATTTCACGATTATTGTGGGCTATAATCTATAATTTTTGTTCATTTTTATTTGTTTCAATGCAATGACAATTATTAGCGGAGTTTGAACTTCGCAATTTTCATAGGCTTATAACCTGCTTTTTTAAAAAAAAATTATCGTTTCAGCTCAATGTTAATTAAGTTTTCTTTTCTTAAAATTTATAATTTTCATAGGCTATAACCCACAATTTGTCCATGTACATTAGTTTACATCCAATAGCAAATAATTGGTGTAACTTTGAAATTGACGATTTTTATGGTTAACTCAATATTTTGTCCATTTTCATCTATTTTGACAAATGGCAATTAATTGATATAATCTACTGGTTTGTTAATTTTCATATGCTTCGACCAGTGACAATTAGTTCGCTAATTTCAAACTTCGCAATTCTCATAGGCATAACCTAATGATTCTTATCCATTTTCAGTCGTTTCAACTCATTGGTAATTAAGTTTTCTTTTCTCAGAGTTTGTTGTTTTCATATGCTATAACCTACAATTTTGTCTATTCATCAATTTCCATCCAATGACAAATAATTAGTGTACTTCAAAATTCACGATTTTCGTGGCTAACTTGTAATATTGTCCATTTTCATCTATTTTAACCCAATGGCAATTAATTGGCATATTTCAAAATTTGCAATAGGCTATATAACCTACAATTTTTCATTTTTCATTTTTCCATCCACTTAATGGCAAATAATTGTCGTGCTTCAAAGTTTTAAGTTTTCCTCGGTTGTAAACCACTACTTTTGTTCATTTTTATCTATTTCAAGCCGACATCAAATAATTAGCGTACTTTAAGCTTCTCAAATTTTATGAGCTATAACTCATGATTTTAGTCATTTTCGGTGGATACAACCGTAGCAATTAAATTATTTCCTTAAAATTTACTATTTTCCAAGGCTATACTCTACGATTTTGTCTATTATCATCAATTTCCATTCATTAGCAAATAATTGGCTTACTTAAAACTTTGCAATTTCATGGGCTATAAACCACTATTTCTGTTCATTTACTTTTGTTGCAAGCCAATGGCAGTTAAGTTTTATATCCTCAAATTTCACGATTTTCATTGGGTCCGCAATTTCATTTGTTTCATTTGTTTCATTTGTTTCAACCCAATGGAAAATATTGGTCCACTTGAAAATTCTCAATTTTCGTAGGCTATAAATCATGATTTTTGTCCATTTTCATATGTTTCGAGCTAATGACAATGGTATTTTCTTTGTTAAAATTTTTAAATTTTCATAAGCTATAACCACGATTTTTGTCCATATCCATTTATTCTGACACAGTGATAAGTAATTGGCGTACTTTAAATTTTGCAAGTTTTATAGGCTATAACCTATGTTTTTGTCCAATTTTTCGTTTCAATCCAATGTCAAATAAGTTTGTTTCCTCAAAAGTGATGATTTTTAAAGTATATAACCCATAATTCTGTCTATTTCTTATGTTTCAACTCAATGGCAATTAATTGGCATATATCAAAATTCTCAATTTTCATGGATATAGCATGATTTTTTTTCTTTATTTTGTTCGTTTTGAGCCAATGGCAATTATGTTGTCTTTCTTACTCACAATTTTTTCCCATTTTCGTATGCTTCAACCCAATGACAATTAATTAGTCGATTTCAAAATTTACAAGTTTCATGGGCTATAACTCATGATTTTGTCCATTTTCGGTCTTTTTTACTTAATGACAATTAAGTTTTCTTCTCAAAATATCGCAATATTTATTGGCTACAATCGACAATTTTGTCCATTTTCATCTGTTTTCATCCAATGACAAATAATTGACATGCTTCAAAATTTACGATTTCCATGGACTATAACTTATAATTTTTTGCCATTTCCACTTGTTTCGACATGGTGGCAATTAATTGGCTTACGTCAAGCTTTGCAATTTTTCATAGGCTATATAGCTGACAATTTTTCCATTTTTATCTATTTCCACTCAATGGCAAATAATTGATGTACTACAAAATTTTTAGGTTTTATGGGCTATAAATTACAATTTTCGTCCATTTTCATCAGTTTCAAATTGATGACAAGTAATTATGTACTTCAAAATTCACAGTTTTTAGGGGCTATATAAACCGCAATTTTTGTCCGTTTATGTTCGTGCAAGCGAATGACAATAAAGTTTTCAATCTTCAAAATTCATAAATTTCATGGGCTATAACCTACAAATTGTTAATTTTCATTTGTTTTGATTATGGCAATTAATTGTCATATTTTCATATATGCAAATTTTCATAGGCTATAGCCAATATATTTTGTCCATTTACATATGTTCTACTCAATGGCAACTAATTGACATACTTAAAAATTATTAGTTTGTATGGGCTATGAAGCAAAAATTTTGTCCATTTTTATTTATTTTCACTTAGTGGCAATTGATTAGCATACTTTAAAATTCACAAATTTCATAGAGTATAACTCGCTTTCTTGTCCATTTTCTGTTGTTTTGGCCCAATGACAATTAAGGTTTCTTTCCCCAATTCACTATTTTTATAGGCTCTAGCCTACAATTTTGTCACTTCCAAATTCTTAGTTTTTATGAGCTATATATCACGATTTTAGTCCAATTTCGGACATTTCGACCCAATGACAATGAAGTTTTCTTTCTTCAAAATTCTCAATTTTCATGGGTAATAGTCCACTATTATTGTCGACTTTCATCTATTTCGATCCAAAGGCAATTAATTGGTATATTTCAAAAAATTTAATTTTCATGGACTAAAAGTCACGCTATTGTCCATTTTCGGTTGCTTCGATCCAATTGCAATTAAGTTTTTCCCCCTCGAAATTCACAATTTTTGAAGGATATATGGCCCACAAAATTTTCCATTATCATTAGTTTCCATCCAGTGGGAAGTAATTTGCGTAATTCATGATTCTTTTGAGCTGTGAACCACAATCTTTCATCCATATATGTTTGTTGTGAGCAAATGACAATTGAGTTTGATGTCTTGAGAAATTACAAGTTTATGGGACAAATTTTCTCTATTTTCATATGTTTCGACCCCATGATAATTAATTTGGTGTATTTTAAATTTGCAATTTTTGTGGGTTATAACCCACAATTTTGTTCTTTTTCATCTGTTTCCACACAATAATAAATAAATAGTGTACTTTAGAATTCTTAGTTTACGTGCGCTATAAACCATAATTTTCATGGGCTATATACCATGATTTTTTTCCTTTATTTTGTTCGTTTTGAGCGAATGGCAATTATGTTGTCTTTCTTACTCAAAATTTTTCCTATTTTCATATGCTTCAACCCGATGACAATTAATTAGTCAATTTCAAAATACACAAGTTTCATGGGCTATAACTCATGATTTTGTCCATTTTCGGTCTTTTTTACTTAATAGCAATTAAGTTTTCTTCTCAAAAACATCGCAATATTTATTACCTACAATCCATAATTTTGTCCATTTTCATCTGTTTCCATCCAATGACAAATAATTGACATGCTTCAAAATTTATAATTTCCATGGACTATGACTTATAATTTTTTGCCATTTTCACTTGTTTCGACATGGTGGCAATTAATTGGCTTACGTCAAGCTTCGCAATTTTTCATAGGCTATATAGCTGACAATCTTTCCATTTTTATCTATTTCCAATCAATGGCAGATAATTGATGTACTTCGAAATTCTTAGGTTTTGTGGGCTATAAATTACAATTTTCGTCCATTTTCACCAGTTTCAAATTGATGACAAGTAATTATGTACTTCAAAATTCACAGTTTTTAGGGGCTATATAAACCACAAATTTTGTCTGTTTATGTTCATTGCAAGCCAATGACAATAAGGTTTTCTATATTCAAAATTCATGAATTTCATGGGCTATAACCTACAATTTGTCAATTTTCATTTGTTTTGATTATGGCAATTAATTGTCATTTTCATATATGCAAATTTTCATAGGCTATAGCGCACATATTTTGTCCATTTACATATGTTCCACTCATTGGCAACTAATTGACGTACTTAAAAATTATTAGTTTTTATCGGCTATAAAGCAAAATTTTTGTCCATTTTTATTTATTTCCACTTAGTGGTAATTGATTAGCATCCTTTAAAATTCACAATTTTCATAGAGTTAACTCGCTTTTTTGTCCATTTTTTGTTGTTTTGGCGCAATGACAATTAAGCTTTCTTTCCCCAATTCACGATTTTTATGGGCTCTAGCCTACAATTTTGTCACTTCCAAATTCTTAGTTTTTATGAGCTATAACTCACGATTTTAGTCCAATTTTGGACATTTCGACCCAATGGTAATGAAGTTTTCTTTCTTCAAAATTCTCAATTTTCATGGGTAATAGTCCACTATTATTGTCGATTTTCATCTATTTCGATCCAAAGGCAATTAATTGGTATATTTCAAAATTTTTAATTTTCATGGACTAAAAGCCACGTTATTGTCCATTTTCGATTGTTTCGATCCAATTGCAATTAAGTTTTTTCCCCTCGAAATTCGCAATTTTTGAAGGATATATGGCCCACAAAATTTTCCATTATCATTAGTTTCCATCCAATGGGAAGTAATTTGTGTAATTCATTATTCTTATGAGCTGTGAACCACAATCTTTCATCCATTAATGTTTGTTGTGAGCAATGACAATTGAGTTTGATGTCTTGAGAAATTACAAGTTTATGGGACAAATTTTCTCCATTTTCATATGTTTCGACCCAGTGATAATTAATTTGGTGTATTTTAAATTTGTAATTTTTGTGGGTTATAACCCACGATTTTGTTCTTCTTCATTTGTTTCCACACAATAATAAATAAATAGGGTACTTTAGCATTCTTAGTTTTCATACGCTATAAACCATAATTTTTGTTCATTTTCATTTGTTTTGACCCAATAGCGATTAATTTGCGCACTTCAAAATTCGCAATTTTGATGGGCCAAACCATGTTTTCTCTCCATTTTCGGTCATAGATAGCGATTAATTGGCGTACTTCAAAATTCACAATTTTGATGAGCTGAATCACGTTTTTTTCTCCATTTTCTGTCGTCCAATGGCAATTAAGTTTTCTGTCTAAAAAATTTATGGTTTTCATGGGCTCTATTTTCATTTGTTGTCCAAATGGCAATTAAATGGCGTACACAGTTTTCCATGGGCTATACCCACAAATTTTCCCCGTTTCATTTAGTTTCCATCCAATGGCAAATAGTTTGTTCTTGAAAAAATCACGATTTGTATGAGCTATAAACCACGATTTTTTTCCATTTAAGTTTGTTGCCATTTAAGTTTGTTGCGAGCTAACGACAATTAAGTATTCTATCATCGTTTTCTTTATCATTATTTAATTAGTACATTTGTAGATTTGGGGATATATCTGCGAGTAAAAAATATTTGGAGGTATATGGCACCAAATTCTTTAATTATTTACTTTTCTTCCATCGTGGTTTTCTTTATCATTATTAACTGGTTAATGGACCCCCTGCTGATTGGCGTTTGATCAACTTCATCTTTTTACAGGATGCGCAGTGTGATTAATCACTTGAAGGGAAGCCATGAATTTCCCCGTCTGAAAATAGGTGATGCCTGATACCTCATTCCACTTGCAGTTGGGAGGTTTATTTAGTAACATTCACAAAATAACATCACTCATACGACTCAATGAAGGCATCGGTCGACCACCAGGCAAAATGGATCCTGCTAATTATGTTCTCCGACCTTTCAACAAGAAAGAGCGAGAAGAGGTTCTTCCTTTTATTCTTTGCACCGAGACTTGCCATGTGAATTTGTGATTATGTGAACAGTTACAGTTTTTCAACAAACATTTCAATGTTCCGCTGCAGCTTGATTTCACCTTTCAAAGGGGCCTGGAAGCGCTCAGGATTCTGGTGCTCGAGGGATTTGATAAGAGCGCAACTTTTGCTAATAGCACGAGACGATCAGAACTCTTGAATTGATGGAGGTTTCGGCAATTATCCACATGATTCACACAGATTCATTTGTTCACACAGATTCATTTGTGCACGCCTTTTTCACGTAGTACTGAAGATAAACAGATATCGAAGTTCACCTGTTACTTGACGGAGAAATGTTTGTTCCTTTGTATCATTTATTTTTTTTATTGGTAGGATATATAGAATTATTGGTGGAAGAAATGATTGTGTTCGCGGAAGAGCTGAACAGGCTGAACCCATTATATACAAGTATTGGATTATTAGAACTTTGTTTGTTAATAGGAAAACCAACTTGCTATAGTATGAATATAGCTCCTAGGTAGGTTCTTATTTCTGAAGCTCTGTAGTAGGTCGGAGAAAATAACGTGTATATTCCCCCGACGGTAAAATCCCTTGGCCTCTCCACATCACATCACATTTGATGTTTCAACGGTTTATTCTACTAAAGACACGTCTGGAAACAGTAATTCGCAAGAACGGCAAAATTGGAGTCCATGAAATTAACTACCACTTGATGATGAAACAAAAGTTTTGCTGAGAAGATAAATGAAACAGAACAGCCTGTAATGTGAGGTTACGCAGCAGCATAGGTGCCCTCAGTAACAAAGGCAAACCTGTAAATGAAAAATTACTTCTCGCCTGTCTATTTTATCTAATAACTAGTAAATCTCGAACTTATTGCCTTGGTTACTCAAAGAAGAAAGACTATTACTTTCAAGCATCATAATGGACTATCATAATGGAGTATCACAATGGAGTTAATGTGTACACAAGCTCCGAGCAAACTGCGGTTTATAGACCTCAGATTCCTATCACCAAAGTAGGCAAATAATATACGTCTAAACTTTCTCATCTAGCATATCTGATTGAACATATGCTTAATTAGGCACATGAATCCCACACAAGCACAATTAACCCATCCCCTTTGATTCAAAAGATCAAGAAAAGCATAAACCACAAATAAAATAGTTCAGCCAAATAAATTTAAAGCAGCATGAATTTAGTTTATTAGGAGCGTCCGTGGGCATCTCGGATTGAGAGCTGCCCTTGGCCCGGAACTTCTGAAAGCTCTGCCTCACAATATGAAACCTATCTGTAGCATTTAGAGGATGGATAGAACGAACAAATGCCTTGGCCTTCAAACCCAGCCAATTCTTCAGTAGATGAACCTCCTCTTCGCAGGCACCCTCAAAATTAAGGAAAAGTCGAACAAAACTAGGTGCTTGAATTCCATGGCATAATTGACTGCACTGCTCTGTCCAAAGAAGACAGAAACCAATCAAGGATCTAGTTACTATACCAAAATAATAAGGAGACTCTAACTGAAGCTATATCAACGATTTAACACACGGTTAAAGAAAACAAGTTCAAGCCTATCAAATATGAACGAAAAGATACAGAACAAACACGAACCTTTTCTAGCATCATTAATGATTACAACATTTCATGCCACTTCGATATATTCTTCTTATGTGACTCTCAAATGCAGGATTAACTGGGAAAGTTCAGAGTTCTTTTATTTCGTTCATTTGGTAACGACGAACAGAATTGTTTGCTAATAAATTGGCTATATAATGCCGGCAAATAAGACATTCTAACTGCATATAGGTTAACATATCAAAAATATCAATATGATTTCTACACAAAATGCTATAAAACATAGGACTCTTAATACTAATCACCGTTCTAGCATAGTCTATCACTACTTATTGTTAAATATGAGAATCATTTATAATGAGGAAAAGGAGGCCGCACCAGTGAGCTTTCATGGATCCTCTTTGAAGTCATGAGCAAGATGATTAGTGAAAGATGAAGATTAACGTCGTTCATGATTTCAATGACAGGTTAGCTAAAAGAACCTCCAAACTGACAGTACTGCAGCAAAAAACTGAAACGGAAGAAAGTAGTTAACCATCACATTTAAAAAGCAGTTAAAGCGTGGACATCTAAGTACAAGAAGGAAATGCTGATTCAATCTGCAGGAGAGACACCATTCCTAAATCGGACTAACTTACCCTGTCTTCCCTATAATTTGTTCAAAACAGCAACCAAATGGGTGCAAGCAAACTTTAAATTCGAAGCACTCCTGAAAGGCATGTCATTAAAAAATCAGATGTTGAGCGAAAATAATTCAAGAAGAAACGACAATATAGTACAACAGAAAATCGGTCAGCAGAAAACAAGCAGAACAGATAAATCAGATTGGATTTCTGCAACATGCAATGATTAATTGTTTGCATCTAAGGTGCATGCTGCATAATCTCATTCAAACCTTAAACTAACATCATCCTCAATGACTGTATCTAGCTATTCAATATCATGTCTCGTAAACTAAACTATTAGGATATATCAAACAATAAAAGTTAAAAATCTATTCACAGGTATAAGAGGGAAGCGATAAACTAAAGACCCTCTTTAGCCAATGTCTGCATCTGCAAACACAGCAATTCGTTCTAAAAGACATGAGCTCGTTGTTTTGATCAACTCAGAAACTTGATTGTTAGGTCATCACCAAAAAACTGAAAAGCCTTTCCTTACCGATACCTAGTCTTTGTTGTCAAATTTTCACTATAGCATCTCGAAATAGCACCGAAATGTTTCTTAATTTCAGTAGATTGATCAAGCTGACAACTTTTCCCAGAAAACTCTCAGCATAGACAAAGTTGAATAAAATTAACATTTCCCAGACGCCATAAGCTTGTTTAAAGATAATGCACATGAACATAGTGGGCTCAAACTGCACGAACAGATGACACAGGCTAAGATGAATAAAAGTAACATTTCTCAGAAACAATAAATAAGTCATTTGAAGCACGCTTGTCTACCGATAATCCGAATGAACATAGTTGAGAACTCAAATTACATGAACAGATGAAAACAAGCATCAGTTCCTGTCAGCATCGAACGGGCTTACTGAAAAACATGGCTTGTGATATGGTCACAACAACCATGATCAGAAGTTTGGCACAAAGAACTAATATTTAGTAGTGTGATGGAACTCTATATGTTAACAACAATTATGCAAAGAACTAATATTACTAGTGTGATGAACTCTATATGTTAACAACAATTATGACAAGTTCAGCTTTTCAGAAACAATTCTGCAACCATCAAAAAACTTAAGGTTTGGGAAGTTGAAGAAATTTCTGGAACTATTGGACAATAATTCTGTAAAAGATAAAAGGTGTATTGTGTAATGAAATAGAGAGGGAAATTTATGTCAATACTATAACAAAAAGGAGAAAGGACTATAAGCTTATCTTGATGTTTTCAAGTTTGAACTCTAAATAAAGAATCATTATATAACAGAACCAATCTTCGGGAGGAATTGGGTCAGACGTCATCACTAGCAACTTAAGATCTGACTTTCCCATTGAGCCATGTTTATGTTGGAGTCCTTCCTACCATTGTGTTTAGATGGGGGTTAGAGGGTGGAAGTTAAGGTGAAAGTTTATAAAAACCTTGTATGGGAGTTTTTCTGAGGGGTTAGAAGATGGAATGGAAGGTTAAATTTGGTGAGATTTTTCTCCCCTCCAATTTGGGAGGTAGAGGAAGTAACGGAAATTGAGTAAACTTTTACAATATGATGAGACAATTTTACCTTATCATATTAAATCAATGGCTAAGATATACCCTCTATCACATAAAACAACAGTTGAGATTTAGTAGCATTTATGTAACTTCATACATATTTACTTCACTCCCTCTCCTTTATTAGAATTTCCAAACAAGGTAAATTAAGTTTACTTCCGTTCCTCTTACTAAATTCCCAAACAACATTTTATCTTTTCCCTCTCCTTCCGTACATTTTCTTTCCATTATTTAACTTTCCTTTCCTTTCCATAGTAAACTCCCATACAAAGCATACATGACTAAAAAAGCAACAACATTATTGAGTTTTCTTGATATGCACTGCTATTCTACAACCCGACAACTAATCTTCTAGATAAAGTGGTTTCTTGATAAATTCAATAAAAGTGAGCATCACTAGATCAAATATATAAATTTCACACATTAAAAGAATCTTAAAGGCTTAACGTGAATATAATAGTTTTCAAACAGCCAGATCTCATCAGTTGACTCATAGTTAATATTTATTAAAAAATTCTTAAAGGCTTAACGTGAATATAATAGTTTTCAAACAGCCAGATCTCCAGTTGACTCATAGTTAACATTCACTTCTTATGCAGGTTAACATGAATGATCTTGGAGGTATAATAGATTTAACAAACTTAACAAGTCTATCAACATCAGATAATACTTCAGCATGATATATTGTTAACTGCGAAAACTAAAAGTAGTACGGACTTCTGAAACTTACCATCACACAAGATGCTACCCAACTGTTACCTTCAGGCAATAGAATATGAAAATATGCTTCCTACATACAAGCACAGAACAATAAAACGAAATATCACCGGTAGCAGTGTGCAACAACTTTGTATTAACCAAAAAAGAAACTAAACAAATCGAGTGGGGAAACACGTATCACACTTCAATAATTTACCTTGACCAAGTACCATAATTGCATTTGCAGAAAGTGGAACAATGTCCTGAACCTTCTCGCTTGTAAAGATTACTCGAATAGCTAGATGAAGAATGAAATCAAAGAGTCAGTATCCACCAATGGCTCAGAGAAGATTATAATAGCAGACACATGATGTGTTTAGGAGCAATGAGTCGATGACCAAGGTGGAAGCAATAACTGCAAAATACATGATCATGGGAAAGCATTCTGCCATCACATAGACTAGTTTTCTAAAACAAACGTGTATGTTTATCTTCATCATCTAAACCTTTCCCATCTAATAAATGGGTCAGGTACAGAGCACAGAGCCCCAGAAAAGATTGAGATTGATCAAATCTCCTGAATAGCTATTAATCTGGCTACCCCTCTTCAGTTTGTGGGAAACCACGGGGGATTACAGTTAATCCAAAAAGCCAATTAAAGAGTTCAGCAACCTATCTTTTTGTATGTAATTTAAGATCATGCAACCAAGTATAACAGATGCAACAGAAAATGTGGTTAGGTCACGTTGGAGTACATAATAACCAATAACTGGCAGTGTAGTATAGAAATTGAATTGACAGAAGCTCATCCTTCCATAACCGAAAAGCAAAACATGTCCATAGTGAAATATTAGAGTTGTCTGAAGAATCATGATCATGATTGAGGTTACAGAGACCTGTAATCTTCATTTCCTTTTCCTTGTTTCCATTTTCATCAGCCTCCTTGACAGAATGATCCACGTCTGCCATGGACATGACATGTATTGTATGAGCTCCATCTGATAACCAAAACACCTGAATTTCTATGAAATAAATGATGTAAGCAACAAGAGTGAAGCCAGCAACACGTACAAATGTGCTTGACACACAGAAAAACTTAATCATACTTGCAGATATGTCAGGAAGAACAGCCAACAGTTGCACATTCATGGTGACGTCCAAATGGTTTAGTTGATCAGCTGTGGATATTGTTGAAGAACTACTGATGGTTTCCAACGCTAACACGTTCCGCAAGCTCAACAGGTAAATATTTCCAACTGAGTCCAAAATTAGAAATTTCTTCTGGGACAAAATACGAATGGCAATAGCTTTCAGTGAAGCCTGAAGTCCTGTACTGCATTCCGAATCTTGGGCCACGGCACTTGTCATCACAAAAAATGAGCTGAAATTGCCTGAATCCTGCCTAAGCTTCAGAGTTCTGAGCTTACCTGCAAGCAAACAATTAGGCATATGCTAAACATAGACATGTATCATGACATGAAGTTAAGAGTCCCACACTGAATGGATATAATAATTTAAATATCAGAGAAGTTGGATTTTAGGATACAGACAAATCCCATTATGCTACAGGGATATTAAAAACCTCCAGGGCTTTCAACAGATACTGCATTGGCAATATTCCAGAAAACACAATATACTGCATGGGCAAAGGGAAGTACACAACTTTGACTCCATCTGTTTCTTGCCTAGTCTCTTCAAGTTACAATGAAACGTTAATATTTTTACTCCATTGTTTTTTATTAGTAATACATTCAGCACATTCTTTCCTTCTAGTGTTTTCCTAATAAGACCAAACCCTAACCCCCTCCCTCCCCAATCCCCTCCCCAGTGCATATTGTCTTCTTTCAAAGTTGCCTGTCATGGGAAGCAGGAAAATCTCCTGTTACAAATGCATTTCACTTTTTAAGTTTTCAAGCTAATCTAACTACCGCCCGTAAACAGAACAATTAAGAGTCAACTTCGTACATGTGGAGATATATCACTAGCCGCAGATGAAGAAAAATACCACTAACATAACGAGGAGTTGTCCAGTCTGCCAAGTCACAATGACCTACTAGCACAAAAGGGAGTGGATTAGCTATTTTTGGTGGTGGAGTTGTCCAGTCTGCCAAGTCACAATGACCTACTAGCACACAAAAGGGAGTGGATTAGCTATTTTTCGGTGGTGGATGGGTTTTAAAGAAGGAATCATTTTAGATATATGATATTATACATGTCACCAATACATTCTTTCTGGAAGTTATGACTGCAATATCTGCCAATTTCTATTGCACATAAAGAGATGATAACTTCTTAACTACTTTATGGAATATGTTGCAGCACAGGTTCAACATTCGAAAATATAGTGCAACGCATCAAAAGGATGTGCATATAAAAGTATTTTAGGACATCTTCGAAGTATTTGTGAAGATAAGCCAAAGTGGTAGGATTTGACTAAAATTGGACTTGCTTAAGAATAGTGTTGTTCATGGTTTGCTTGATATATGTCCTTAAAATATTGTGTACACAGTGTCATGTCATGCTCTTGCTTTGATTTGATTACCAACTGGAGAAAGTTTAGTAGTGTAGTCCATGCTATGTAGAGCAAGTGCATTCCTTTTAGGAAGAGGAACGGAAAATTGGAACAATTTGATGCCAAACTAAGTTGCACCATACGGGTACGGGTGCAGGTACGGGACATGACAATATTATAAAAGGTAGGTGATACGAGTTGTCGTGCGAGCACCTTTGATCGCGGAATTATCAAAGATGGGTTGAGAAGAGGATGACAGAAACACAAGCACGATTCAGTATATGGCGAAGGAAATTACCTTATCTAGATTATGAGTATGAAAAGATTACAATCCCTCTCTCACAATCTCACTAGAATCGAGAACAAACTCTCAATTCTCACTAAACCCTAACCCCTCTCTCTGAGATCTGATTAGAATACAATCTTTGATTACAATCTCAGTAATAAACCCTAGAAAAGTCGTGTTTCTATTTATATCAAATAGAAATCCTAAACAGTGCAGGAAAATAAACCCAGGCCCAAAACCCGTCTCGCAGTCGACCGCCAAACCATGTGCGGTCGACCGCACAGAAGACCCGAGGCTGAAAATCCATTACAGGGTTTTGGCGGTCGACCGCCAAACCCATCGCGATCGATCGTGAAAAATCCAGAGACCAACCCTGAGTCTGTGCATGTTCGCGGTCGACCACAGTGCCATGCGCGGTCGACCGGACTTCAATAAAATGGCTTTTCCTGTTCTTTTCTAAATTCTTCGACTTCGCGGCCTCCAACGATTTTGTCCACGACTCCTCTACTCTATTCTCAAGATACCATGAGAATCATCCATCCTCAAGCTCCCATGATGATCGCTAAGCTCTCGAAGAAAAGATACACCCGTATCATGGGTCCCCCTTTAGAAACTTGAAGTCTCATTCAAGTTAGAACTTCAGCTGAGGGAATTCGCAAGCCTCTCCTTTTTTTTTTGCACTACCTGGCCTTGCAAGGAATCCGGTCTCGACGTCCGATCGAAAACAACTCATCCATCCCGCGTCTCGTCGTAGTCACCTGTCGCTCCAAGTTGCAATCCTTTATCGATGACTTTTCTGGAAGTCTAATGCACAGCGAGATAAACTTCTTGCTTGCATTCACTAGCCTCTTCGCTCGCGTCACCGTCCCCAAGCTTGTCTCCCTCGGAAGATACGCCGAACGAAATATGAACTTTTTACCGCTTTTGGTGAATGTATACTTCTGAGCCCACCTCTCGTAGATCTCATATCTATCCCTTAAGTACGAATTGCCCAGTATAATCTGACAAACTTTCAATGGAACTACGTCGCACGTGACCTCGTCAATATATGACTCATGGAGCGTAAATCTGATAGTGTATTGATCAACTACACTTAGTTTCTCCTCCTTCTGAATCCACCCCAATGGATAGGGCTTTGGATGCTTAACCGTCTTCAGACCCAGCTTCTGAACCAAGACCTCGGATATCAAATTCTTCTCGCTATCTGAATCACCTATGGCATTAACCAAACTGGTCTTCACTTGCAACTTAAGAACAAAGAGCTACTCTCTCGGGTCGTCCTCTTTCGTGGTCTGTTTCCCCGTCATAAGGTTGAGACTGCTATTGGGCTCTGTCATTCCCGGGACTTCTTTCGAACCTTGAGCTATCACGTATGCCCTCTTCTCCTTTTTTTTCTTCAACCCTCTTGGCTTGAGATGGGGATACTTCTCCCAACATCGATCAGCTATGTACCCTGTCTTCTCGCAGTGACTACAAATCAGCCCTGCTTTCACTAGATCACCCTTCTTCTCCTCCTTAGATTGAGAACCACTAGACTCGCCTCCCGTCTGTTTAGAGTCTTAGTCTCGTTGTCCATCTTTTGCCTACCCTCAATGGCAATGGCCTTCACGCTCGCCTCTGCAATAGTCTCAACCGTGAATAACCTCATCTCCTTCCGGATATAATCACTCAAACCCGTCATATACTTCATAAACGCGGAATATTCCTCTGTCGTAATGTTAAGAATCATTGTCTGCTGCTGGAACTCCGTGGTGTATTCTTGAACGGTTTGATTGACTCTTTAACGTAAGCCGTACCACTTGTACCAACGCTCCTCAATGAATCCCACCGGGTAAAACTGCTTCCTCAATAACTCCTTGAACTTGTTTCACGACACCGTCTTCTTCTCCTGTTTGCAATAGGATTTTCACCACGTCAACGCGTGCCCTGAAAGCTTCAAAGTCGCGAACACAATCTTCTCTTTTGACGAATAGCCATAAAGAGTAAAATACGTCTCCATCCGCTCGATCCAGTCATCAAGCCTCTCAACGTCAACACTCCCATCATAAATAGGAATCTCCATCTTGAAGTCAATCTTCAGGTTCTGATAAGAATTCTTACCTCCTTGATGCAACGCAGTCTTAACGGTCTTCTCCTCCTCGTCGGAATCTGAATCTACTCTCTTCACATCGGACTCAATAATTTTCTTCGAAGAAGATTCAACTTGTTTGTCACCTCCATGAATAAGACTGACGAGTTGTGTGAGAGTCAATCCTATCGTCTCGATCTGCTTCTCTAATGCATCAAGCATTGCTGAATTATCCCCTTCAGTCATCTTCTCCTTAATTTCTGGACTCCTAATGAAGTAAGGATCTCGTCAAGCTTCTTGTACTGCGATCGAGTAAGGACCATACACCGATTCCCCCTTCACAGGATCTAATGCTCTGATACCAACTTGATACGAGTTGTCGTGCGAGCACATTTGATCGCGGAATTATCGAAGGTGGGTTGAGAAGAGGATGACAGAAACACAAACACGATTCAGTATATGACGAAGGAAATTACCTTCTCTAGATTATGAGTATAAAAAGATTACAATCCCTCTCTCACAATCTCACTAGAATCGAGAACAAACTCTCAGTTCTCACTAAACCCTAATCCCTCTCTCTGAGATCTGATTAGAATACAATCTCAGTAATAAACCCTAGAAAAGTCATGTTTCTATTTATATCAAATAGAAATCCTAAACAGTGCAGAAAAACAAGCCTAGGCCCAAAACCCGTCTCGAGGTCGACCGCCGAACCATGTGCGGTCGACCGCACAGAAGACCCGAGGCTGAAAATCCATTACAGGGTTTTGGCGGTCGACTGCCGAACTCATCGCGGTCGATCGCGAAAAGTCCAGAGGCCAATCCTGAGTCTGTGCATGTTCGCGGTCGACTGCAGTGCCATGCGCGGTCGACCGGACTTCAATAAAATGGTTTTTCCTGTTCTTTTCTGAATTCTTCGACTTCGCCGCCTCCAACGACTTTGTCCACGACTCTACTCTATTCTCAAGATACCATGAGAATCATCCATCCTCAAGCTCCCATGAGGATCGCTAAGCTCCCGAAGAGAAGATACACCCGTATCAGTAGGGTGCGGAAACATGGCTGAAACTCATGGGATATAAAGATAGTTCTGAGCTATATACGTAAAGGACCCTTTTAACTCATAGCTCTTAAGGTTGAAACGAACTCAAACATTATCCAACAAGTTACAAAAATGGATGTGAATTGTAGGATTTATATCCAAGAAGCATATGACGTGTTTTAAATTTAAATATAAGTAGTGTCCAAGAAGTGTCGGGTACGGGTATGGATACGACACGTGTCAGGTATGGGTACAGATCTATACTAGAAGTACCCAGCTAACATAGATGTCAAACATAAACCGCAGCTAATAAGCATAGGTGAGAGGTGCTCTCTAAAAGAGAGATGGTGATGATGTTTTTACACAATACATTACAAGAGATTTCCTGCCAGATCTTGTGGCAAATGAAAACTTGGGAAGCATGATACATGAACGATTAAACTAAGAACATTAATAGTGCTTATGTTGCAGATTCCCCAAATTATATATCTATACCCAACTACCAATACTTCCTATATAACTTAACCTCTCTAAGTATTGTTCACTACAACCACTTTTATCTGGCCTTAACTCGATGACCGCTTACAAATCCTTTAAAAAACAGAAGAAGTAATGTGGATGAGGCTAGGATGATTTCCTAAGGCAACTAGTGATGATCTTCCCGATAATGTTCAATCAGACCGGTCTCCAGGACCAACTTTACGAAATGCATTTTATACAAGAGTTGCAGAATGCATGACATATCAAAACAGAGCATGTTGAAAGACCGATAAGACCTCCATTGCTGGTTGAATTGTAAAATTCCATCATTTCATATCTAGATTTTTACCCTCAACAGTAGATAGGAGCTACAAGCACCATTATGTGCAAACCCAGACAATTATATTTCAGTAGAGATTTCACAAATAGTTCTTTAAGAGTCATCTGAGAGTAAAAGAGTCAATTATCGCCCTAATTTGCACCACTAACTAATATGTAATGAGTCTCGTACTTGTCGCAATATTGTACTTGATTTTCCACCATATAACAGTCAGATATTTATATGGTATCTCCAGACAATTATATTTCAGATTCCTCATTGTAATTCCAGGTTTAAAAAGAAGATGAAGCAAGAACTTTTTGGTATCACATAACTCTAGTAGCAATGATTTCCATATTAGTTTCAGATGACAGATGCAAAGGGACTTTCACTTTCCAAATAAATCCTCTTGCATCTATATATAAATCTAAGAAGAGCACTTAATCCAAATTAGATTCGGGTCCGCTCCACTACTTTTTAGTAGTGGAGAGATCATTACTCTAAATTACAACCATATGTTACATAATTCATGCTTGTGACTTTTCTTGAATGAAAAATACGAATGAATGCAATATATGGGGATATGGTAAAAGCGAATAAATTTACACTCTCGTCTCTCCACTGAATAGTAACCATCAATTGAACGATAAACAGTTTTCATCAAAGTAGTGGCCTCTCCACTGCTTTTTAGCAGTGCAGAGGATCCGAATCATGATCTATTATCACCAGTAATGACTTAAAACCGATACTTATCTTTATTTAATGAAGTTCCTATTTCCTTGAAGTGCAGTATTTCATGTTCCTACATGAACCACAAATCCATGCAAACAACAAATGCTCAAATTTTGCAAGCTTACCGCGATTCTGCGGCTCACCAGCTCCGCTCAAATCCCTCCTCTTCTTCTTCAACCCTTGCTCTCCCTTCACCATCGGCCTCAACGGAAACACCCTCACCCCGCCCACTTCCCCGAGCGCCAAAACTCCCATCGAAACCCTAATTTCATAAATCGGCCTCGTACACTCTACCACGGCGCATTTCTCCAGCTCCACCCTCTCACCTCCCTCACCACCAACCACCCTCACACCCAAAACCCAGATCTGGCTCTCCGCAACGGAATGCACCACCAGCACATTGACCGAACCCGCAACCCTAACACCAATCCCATGCCTTAGGCCGAGATCGACCTCGTTCGATCTCCTCCCAGTCCGCTTCTTGAAGCTGAGAGATGCAGGAGCGAAAAGATCAGATTTTGACCGGCGGATCCAGGCGCGGAGCAGAGTGGAAGACGAGGATGGGGATGGGGAGGCGGAGACGAAGAGGGGGCGGCTGGAACCAGGGCTAGGGTTAGGGTTCAGGAGCACGAAGCAGGCGGAGGTCGAGATTTGAGGGATCGAGAGAGGCGGTGAGGGGGAGGAAGGGGAGAAGGAGGCGAAGAGGAGGATCGACGAGTTGGTTAGGGTTACGGCGAGGGATTGGGAGTTGGGTTCGAAGAGGAGAGAGAGGGGTTTCGTTGAGGAGGAGAGACTAGGGGGGAGGAGGGAGAGAGAGGAGGCTTGGACGAGCATATCATAATATCGGTAGCAATGGCGGGAATTAGGGTTTTTCTAGGGTTCAGGCGAGATGGCAGCGGCGGCGACGAGCGGGGGAGGAGGGTGTAATAAGGTAGAGAAGAGGGGTGGATTGGTAAATTTGTATATATATGTTAATACTTAATTTAGACTTATGAACTCTTTTGGACTGATCACATGGGAACTCTTCTGGTTGTAGAGTGTTAATATTATATTTTAATTAGCCCGTCAGATAGCTAAATTTGCTTTTATGTTCAATTTTAATGAGTTTCCTCAGAAGTAGTTCCTCATATACTGAAATTGCTTTTAGATCTCCCAACTATTGTAAGTTGTTTTCAAATTAGGGTTATTGCGATATTAGCCCCTCAAATCTTTGAAATTGATCCCATACATCCCAAATCCTATAAGTATGTTGAAATAAGCCCTCTAGGTAAAATTTAGTTGAAATGGGGGGATATTTAATTTAATTTAATTTTTTTGGTGATTCGCCAAGTGTACTCTTCTCACACAAACTCAAATTCATTAACAACTTACATTCATTAAGCTCCCCAAATTCATTAAATAAAACCCTAAATCAAACTCAACTTCCGCTTCATCTCTTCCAACGTCTCCCCCGACAGCTCGCTTCAGCTCGAATTCCAAATTTGCGCCGGATAGATTCCTCTTAAGGAACACGTTAGAGAAGATGCTTGAGAAGATGAAGTGGAAAACGAGTTAGGGTTAGGGTTTTATTAAATGGATTTGGAGAAGTTAATGTGTATAAGTTAAACTAGTTAATGGGTTCGGATTTGTGTGAGAGGGATATAACTGGCCAATCACCTAAAAAGTTAAATTAAACAAAATATTCCCCCAATTTTAATAGATTTTAACTAGGGGGTTTATTTCAACATACTAATAGAATCGGGAAGCTTGAGATAAAATTCAAGATTTGGGGGTCTAATATCAAAATATCCAAGATTTACAGGGGCATGAGATCAATTTTAAAGATTTGGGGGCTAATACCAAATATTGAAGATCTCCCAACTATTGTAAGTTGTTTTCAAATTAGGGTTATTGCGATATTAGCCCCTCAAATCTTTGGAATTGATCTCAAACCCCCAAATCTTTGAAATTGATCTCATGCATCCCAAATCCTATAAGTATGTTGAGATAAGCCCTCTAGGTAAAATTTAGTTGAAATGGGGGGTTGTTTAATTTTATTTAATTTTTTTGTGATTCGCCAAGTGTACTCTCATCACACAAACTCAAACTGATTAACAACTTACACTCATTAAGCTCCCCAAATTCATTAAATAAAATCCTAGCTCAAACTCAATTTCCACTCCATCTTTTCCAACGTCTCCCCCGACAGCTCGCTTCAGCTCGAATTCCAAATTTGTGCTGGATAGATTCCTCTTAAGGAACACGTTAGAGAAGATGCTTGAGAAGATGAAGTGGAAAATGAGTTAGGGTTAGGGTTTTATTAAATGGATTTGGAGAAGTTAATGTGTATAAGTTAAACTAGTTAATGGGTTCGGGTTTGTGTGAGATGGATATAACTGGCCAATCACCTAAAAAGTTAAATTAAACAAAATATTCCCTCAATTTTAATAGATTTTAACTAGGGGGTTTATTTCAACATACTAATAGAATCGGGAAGCTTGAGATAAATTTCAAGATTTGGGGGTCTAATATCAAAATATCCAAGATTTACAAGGGCATGAGATCAATTTCAAAGATTTGGGGGGCTAATATTCAAATAGCCCTTCAAATACATCACTCCGATAATAAAAACTAGCAATATCAGCATATATCAGTTAGAGGATCAAATAGCGATTTTAATAAGTTGGGCGACTAATTTCTAAATGTTAACTATTGAAGGCACAATTTTGGAAAAAAATTTAAAAAAAATATCACAATTAAGAAGTAGATTAAGAAATAACTTTTAAAATAATGAAATGTAAATATTGAATATATATGATATTGTTTTTTATGTTTATCATATTTTTAGAAGTAATGGAAATATCCTTCTACTCATTTCACATTTTTTGAATAGTAATTACATATATTGTTAGAACATTTTTTTTAATCGTTCAAATGTTGATATTGAAAGGTAAATCCCCAAAACCCTCCGACGAATTGAAGAACTTGGGGGTTGTTTGGTTGTATATTTTTACCATGTAAAAGGATGAAAAGTGTAAAAAAGTGGGTCTCAATGTCAGCTTTCATCACTTTACATTGTTTGTTTAAATTCTCTTTTACATGAAAAGCTTACACCTTTTGATGAAGTGTCACTGAAAGCAAAATCACCAAAATTAGGAGTGATTTTGTTGGAAAACTGACACAATGTCATAAATGTGTCCAAAAAATAATAAAAAAGTCAAAACCTTGTAGAAAGTGGTGAGCTAGATAACCACTTTCTATTTTGTGTCATAAATACTCTAGTTTACATTATACTATCTAAACAATGTAATACCATTATTTTAGGATTCATAAAGATTCCTAACCAAACAATGTAAACACTCGAATGGAAAGTGATGAGGTGGATAACCATTTTCTATTTTGTGTCATAAATACTCTAGTTTCCTAAATGCATCCAAACAGCCCCTTGGGGTTTTAAATAATGATTAGCTAATTTGGGAAGCAACACATAGGTGGAAATTCCTAGGGGTTTTAGACACAAAAGGCTCCAGATGCAAATACAGCCCAGCTTCCGGCTGCTCAGAACCATGGTAAACAGTGATCAGTATCAGATTTGGGGGCCTGCGGCCCATTTCAGGCCTCTAAAGGCTTGGATGAAATGAAGTACACCAGTTCGAGTGCAGTCCCAGGCTGAGAGGCCCAAAATATTATGAACGCAATGATTTATGGGTCCCAGCTAGGAGAGGGAAAAACAAAAGAAAACCAAATGCAAAAGATCAAAGTAACGATGTCGTTGAGATGAGCACATTCAATTGCCATCTTTCTATCTTTGCACAAACAACATAAAAACCTCTCATTCTCTCGGATTGAGGAACAAATCAAAATCTCATTCTCCCCTCTCGTTCTTATTGATTTATTTATTATTTGTATTTTATTTATTTGTTTCCTTGTAGCATGGGTATCACATACCAAATTCATATTTTTTGTGAAGACTGCTGTGAATATTCCATTAAAAAAGAGCCCATATGGATCAAGGGGTAGTTAAAAATTTATAATTTAAAAATTTTAAGTTCGTCAATTTCATTGCTAGAAGATTTTCAGGTAGCTTTAATCTTTTACTAATCTTAAATTTCAGGAACACATCTGAAGTCAGTCGGTTTGGTTCAAAAGCGAGACCTTCGATATAATCTTGATTATCAATTTAAAGGTATGATTTTGCAACAGCATTATCTTTTTAATCTACCAAACGATATTCAAGCCAACATATTCTCCATAATTAATAAATATGATCGATACTAAGTGATGGAATGATCATCTAGTTGTTATGAGTATTCTAAGACAATATAATTCAGGACAAATTTTTAGACCTCTTCTCAAAAATATTTATCAAAATAGACCTATTTCTAAAATATTTATGAAAATAGACCTAGTTTCTGCCATGTTGGCTGAAACTATGTCGATTTTGATAAATATTTGAGGAACTTGGTCGATTTTGACAAAAAGAATCATAAGATCTATGTGATTGGGAATCCCGTAGAGTTTAGCATATAATTTAACTCTATGGGATTGCCAATCCCATGGATTTCAAAAATCTTTTTTTTAAGTCGACCTAGTTTTGTTGGCATAGCTGAAATTAGGTCGATTTTAATAAATATTTTGCAAGTAGATCGAAATTAGTATTTTTTTAAAAGGGCTATTTCAAATACAACTAATATCATTACTATAATGCTGAATAAGTCTTTCGTATTTGGGTGGGGGTTGGGGAAGAAGCAAAATGGTTGACCAAAAAATATACCAAAATAATAATAATAATAATAACAATACCGACATTAAAGGCCATGTAAACCTCATATTTATTGTGATGATGATCGCAGAGGTTGTGGATGTCTCTTCAAGATCTTATGGAGCCGGATCCTCGCGTTCTATCCAATTGCAATCTCCAGATTTCTGGCCTGTATGTTTTCTGACCCCAAAACAAAAGACCTTATCTTATCTATAACTATAAGACCCTCCATTGGTTGCAATTGCATATATTATTTTTCATTTCTCTGCTCAAATTTTATAAGATTTTTATTTTTATTTTTTAAAGATGCCTAGAAAACCTGGCTCATGCAAATTTGATGGTACGACTCATCTGGGCCTCATGAGCCCATTTAGTTCTCCTTCTTACCCCAAGCGCCATGTTTACGCAAATTAAGGGGTGTTCAAGGTTATTAAAGTGAGCGCTTACGTTGCTCAATATGGAAAAGTACTAAATTGTACTTGATAACGCAAATGGTCAAATGAGCGTTCTTCGACACAAGGAAGCGAAAAATGTCAAGTAACTATATATCTAATATGAAAAATCCAAAGAGTCAAACAAACCATTTACTCCCTCGACAATTCGACTACAACACACTCTTCCGCGTTTTACTTCACAATTCAACTACGATATACTCTTTCACGTCTTTCTTGTGTCATGCAAGCATCGCATGCGCTATGATACTAGTTCTTATTTAAACAAAGATCAAATGCCAGTTATTTTTATTTAGCAAAACTTCATAGCTCGAAATCCAATCTAAAAGTTGCTATATGTTATCTCGTCGAGTCTGTGTCGCTATGAAAAACACCAAAGCTAGTGATAGCGAATATTGAGAATAGCCTATCGCTTTATATATTCCGACATTATGCGTTGCAACTCTGTATTTTCCACACTAACTACATTAAGACTGAGAGGTCAAAGATCAATCCTTACAGTCCTGTATATATACCTCAAACAGTATACATGTTAAGGGTTCAATGTTCGAATATGTTCAGTGATAGCTAGTACACATATTACATCAATATTAAATATGATAGATCCATCAAACGCCAAGAAAAATCTTACCCATGGAGCACAACATCCACCACAATTTTGTACAACATCCACCACAAAATTGCAGCCCTTTCAATTCATCTCCAATCCTCAACATCGTCATCCCCATATTGTGGTGCCACTTACTAGTTGCATACAAATCAACCACGTATGTTCAACCCGTACCCCTATCTCTATCTCTATCTACTCTATTTGTGCATCACAAATGTAGTAGGCCATGCATGCCCACTATTATAAGACTTGAGCCTAGTCCTCCCGTTCTCAGGCACAATGTCGACGACCGCCGCAGTTCAAGGCTCAACCATCTTCGCCTCCTGCGTTGCCCGCTCGACCAAATCCAGGAGACCTTTCGCCATCTTCTCCTCCCTCTCGACCCCTCCTCCGTCCACCCCTCGACTTATCAGAAACTCACCCGTCTTCGCCGCACCTTCCACTCTCACAACAGCAGTGGTAACCGCATTCACATCTCTCTACCTACTTATTTATTCTAAGATTATTTACAGGGTTTTTTTTTTTTTTCGCTTTCAGTTTTGACTACTCAACTGTATCTTTTTCCGCCTAAAAGTGCAAGTACGTTTCACACTCACGTGACTCTTGTGTACATCTCAACCTAAAAGAAGAAATAACGCGCGTTTTAAAGCATAATAAAATATTACACTCCACAAAATAGAAAGCCCATTTATAATCAACTTTTATTTAATTTCCGAACGGCTGAAAAATTCCTCAAGTATACATAGAACGTGACGAGTATCTGAAGTACCAAACAAAGAGATACGTACGCACATCTCTTGCAAAAACTGAGCTCAGAACGCAGCCCGCGTGCGTGCTGACCAAAAACCCGACCTCCCCAGGTTGGTCCCACTTACCAGTCCGTTATCTTGAGCGGGTCCCACGCGCTATAACAGAGCACCCCATACAAAATTGGGAACCAATCCGTTACCTTGAGCGGGTCCCACGCGCTATAACCGTAACCGCTTGTTTCCCGCGACCAACGCCGAAGCTCCGCTTGCGGCCACACGGACGTTGTTTCGCGCGGGACCCACGTGGAAGTGAGAGTGTCAGATGATGGGTGCGCTTCCATTGGGTCATTTTAATTTTTCAGTCCCCGGTCTTATCTAGCCATTGATAATTAAATTGGGGAAAAAAAACGTTGGTCATCATGCCTACGTTGGTAACGCATTAGCTTACATCATACCGCAGGCTCATAAGAAACACGAGTTTTTAGAAGCGTATAAAGACCTTCCATCGTCTTCTCAATTCGTTCATCTCATCCCCGATCCCAAAAAAAAAAGCTTCGATCCGCTCTCTATCTTCTCTCTTTCTCTCTCCTCAATTTCAAAATTCAAAGGATCTAAAGCTCCAAGGTAGCGATTTTTAATCCAATTCTCTCATTTCTTTACGCGATTTCAGTGGATCCGATCTCAATTCTGATGTAATTTGATTCTAATTGCGTGATCATGTGTTTTTTTGGGGGGATTTTTCGCAGGAAATGGACGCCGTCGAGAGGATGAAGTCAGGGTTCGAACACTTCAAGACGCAGATCTACGAGTGAGTTTTATTTTATTTTACCAAAAACTAGCTCCGTAG
>NC_033794.1:125773405-125775556 GCF_001876935.1 Asparagus officinalis
AATTTGCCCTCCAAATTTTGTGTATCGCAGCAAGAATCCTGAGCTTTTCGGCGAGCTCGCCAAAGGACAGAGCCCAAAGGTAAGGGCATTTTCGTTAATCTTTGGAGTCAAAAGATTCAATTGAGTTCGCAATCAGCGCTGAATCCCGTGCCGGATAAAGTAATCAATTAAGGTTTTAGAAGTAAAAAGTGAGGGTATATTAGGAATAATATCCTCGTAATTACATCAATTAGCTAATATTTTATTAGTAGCGGGAGGACTATTTGTAAAGTACAACGGATGCAGAACTTTTCATTCTACTGTTTCCACGTCAGCAGGTTGTTTATTTATTTTATTTACTACAAGTAGTTTTATCTCTATAATTTTGATGATTTTTTAAAGGGGAAACAAGTGGATATTCTGGTGACTTATCACTGTTAATCAAAATCTATACAATAGGAGCAATTCCCCAACTGTCTTTGCGACTGTAGATCAGTTTGTTAATCTTGTACTTTTGGGTGGACCACTTATTATCGTACTTTTATCATTTAAATACTTTTTTTTAAAGGAGACTACCGTATAAAATTAATCATTGTGGTGAAAATCCATTTCGTAGTTGTCTTATGAGATTTACATCGAAAATTAATAATTGATCACAATATAGTAGATGATCGAGTTTTAAAGTAAAGTGATCCATTGATTCAGAAAGCAATATTAGTATTTCCTATTTTTTTTCAATCTTTATTTTCTTAAAGCTACTTTTGCTATCATTCTATTTATTCTCCTTTTCACAATTAATTCACGCTGATAATGTATCTATTTTTTTCCCCCTAATCGATTAATTTGCTTTTTTTGTAGCGAAGATAAGCATTCTCTTGTTCCATTAATAAGAGAAATCAATTAATTTCTTGAACGTCTTGCTTACTTAAAAAAAATTACACGACAAAATAATTAGATGCTTGTATATAGTAATGTACACTTGCGAGTTATATACAGAAAAGAAAACATCGTTTTAAAAAATAAAATAAAATAATGGTGGATAATGTACAAACTTGATAGGATTTTTTTAAACAAAATCCCATTTGAAGCCATGTTATGCTTTTCTTCACTTCACTGTCCCAGATAAAGCCATCATCCCTAGAAAGGGTCAAACCCCTAGAAGCTTCCTATGATCATTGCGAAGTTTGACCACATGATTATTGATTATTTATCCATCCATTTATTGTTAGATTAACTACTGTAATTTTATTTATTTGTTTTGGAAATGGAAAACAGTTCATGGTGTTCGCGTGTGCGGACTCGCGCGTGTGCCCGTCGGTGATCCTCAATTTCAGCCCCGGGGAGGCCTTCATGATGCGCAACATTGCCGCCATGGTCCCTCCCTTCGATAAGGTTATTACAATTTTTATATATATTGACTCGCATTTTTAAACATGTTAATTTATTATTATTATTATATACCCACCAACCTCACCCGTAACTAATGGCGGGACCCACACTGACCGTACTTGTGGCTTCTTCTGGGTGCAGACTAAGTATTCTGGCGCAGGTTCAGCCATAGAATATGCGGTCCTTCATCTCAAGGTCAGAGTCACCTCCTCTCTCTCTCTCTCTCTCTCTCTCTCTCTCTCTCTCTCTCTCATTTCGGTTTTCATTTTTCTATTTTACCAGCTAGATAGCTACCCCTATGAGAACCTGAGCAGTTGTTGGTGTCTAATCCGTAGATTGTGTCATATGACCCGCACATGTGTGTCCCTCTTACACATTTAAGTTGGGCGATCTCCAAGAAACTTTAATTCATGAATAAAAAATAAAAAGAATTAAGTAAAATGCTTACCTATTGAGCATTCATATCAAGAGAAAGAGCCCTCATTCTATAATTATTTTAGCATAGAAGCTTTTTAAAAAAACAAAATAAAAAACCCATTGAGGAACTTAGGCTCTTAGCTTTTCTCGGTGTATGCATATGGTTTTATTTGACTTCAGTTTTTCTAACAAAGAGAATAATTATGTAGGTGGAGAACATAGTGGTAATTGGGCACAGTTGCTGCGGTGGTATCAAGGGGCTCATGTCCTTCAAGGGTGATGGGTCTAGCGGCACGTAAGAACCATCTACCTCTTATATTTCTTTGCGGTCTTGCCTCAAACTTTGGATACACAACACAGCTCATA
>NC_033794.1:125775561-125784339 GCF_001876935.1 Asparagus officinalis
AAAAAACCCCCCCCCCCCCCCCCCCAAAAAAAAAATAAAAAGAGACAATGAAATAAAAAATGGTCAAATTAAATGTTTACCCATATGGTTGTATGTAAAGTCTCACTGGGGATCTAAATGTAGGAATTGACATCTATTATCAGATACCTTGTCTTTAAGGGGCTGTTTGGTTCAAATATTTTGAGTGAGAAAAGAGTTAAAAGCTGACAAGATGTCAGAAATTTTCCAGTGTTGTTCCCAGCAACCACTCACTGACATTTGCAGCTTTCCACCTAATTCAAAAAAATTTAGTGCGATTTGGGTGAAAAGCTGACAAGAAATACCCTAAGCTTCCTCAACATCCAAACAGCCCCTACATTCTATACTTTTTTAAAGAAAAAACAGCATTCATTATTTAGGTGGGCCCTCTTTCTTTATCTGTAATAATATATCATATTATATGCCAACTTGATTCCAATAGGTGCAAAGCTAGCACACACTGATTGCATTGTCACTATCTTTAGACAACGAAGCCACTCCTCCTTTATCAAAAAGTCAATTACTTTTTTTTTTTAATAATGGGAAGAATATTGGTAGGCAACTGTCTATTCACATTCTTCCCATCTTCAAACAAAACAGGAGACCTATCTTTAGTCCTATACCTCCCAAAATCTTGGATTCCCATTTCCTGACTCCCCTTTTGGAGTTGGGAATCCAGCAGTGTACTTGTATTCAGTCTCCTGAATCTTAGCCGTCAGATTAAAAGTGTACGGTTTAAAAAGGACCATGGAGACAGTTGCTAGTGATTCCTCCACCACTGACAAAACATTTTTAGCTTTCAGTACCCTCTGTCGTTTTCCTTCAATGGGGGGCGTTTCTAATAATTATGCTCTTCATATTAGTATCCATTTCTTTATAGGGCTTTGGGCCCAAAATGATAAGGTGTTAGAAGTTACACAAGTTACACACCGGCGGCACCACTTAGAAAAAGGGTTAGAAAATCCAATCTAATAGATTCGGAGATATCCTTAACGTTTGACCCTTTTTTTTTTTTTGACTATTTTACCTTGTTACTTTTACAGATAATGTTCTTCTTTTGGTAAACTATGCTGCAAATAAATATGAAATCTACTTGTAGAATCTAAAATATAGGACATTTGACAAAGCCTTCATAGCATAGGAGGCATTCTATTTCTCCAAACAAATAGTTTTACAAAATTTGCATTACTGTATCGGTGGGGCAATTTTTAATAATAATCAAATTTCTGTACACCTATTCATAAATCTTTTTTGTACAAATAAATACAATGAAAGCTTATCATTTCAAATTTCCCCCCATTTGGTCAGTGATTTTATTGAGGACTGGGTGAAGGTGTGCTTACCAGCAAAGGAAAAGGTGATCTCGGAACACTCTGCATTGCCTTTTGAAGAGCAGTGCACCAAATGTGAAAAGGTGAACTTCTCTTCCATTTCTTAATTTAGTCCTTACTCCTATTTTCACTTCAGGAAACAAAACTTACCCAATGATGTATGTAAACAATAACCTGTTAAGATTTTGTCCCATATAAACATGAAAAACAAAAAAAAAGAAACATTGGGACAACTTGTTATGCTGTCAAGAGTAAACATCTGTTTATCTCGTAAATTCGGTTGTTTTCGGTCTTAATTTGTAGGAAGCTGTGAATACCTCCCTCGAGAACTTGAAGACGTACCCCTTCGTTAAGGAAGGCATAGAGAAGAAGACCCTCGCTATCCATGGAGGATACTACGATTTCGTTAAGGGCGAATTTGAGACATGGCAGATCTAATTCCTTTGAGATGCGACATAATTAACAACTCTTCACATCCAAGAGCCTCTCCTACTTTTCGAGAGTCTATCAGCATAATGTTATGACCTTATATGTTTTTTTTTTGTTTCGACCTGGTATCTCTTTAAATGTATGGTGTACTTTGATCTTCTTCAGATCAAGTCTATGAATGAATAATTTATAATCTCCCCTTTCTTCTCTAGTCTCTTTTGTTCGTGAATAAACAAAATTCAATTGCGGAACACATAATGTGTATTTTTCAGTCTCCTCCAGAAGATCATAAATCTCTCAAGTCCTAATTAGTGAGTAGTGCCGTCACCGATGGCGGTTCCAGAAAAAATTTCTTGAACGGGGAGGAAGATAATTATCTATGTATCAAAAAATTTAAATATAATATTATAAAACAACATTCTTGATAAATAAGCTAGATGCCTAATTAAAACAGGCTAAAATTTTGTAAGGTAGAGAGAGAAGAACCCCTCCAAATTAAAGAACACATGCAAGAGAGAGAAAATAAACTATAAAAATAAGCACGTCCCCTCTCCTCCCCTCCGACCAAACATGATGGCTTAAAGGGATGTTGATTCCGTTCAACGGTTCAACCTCCCCTCATCTCACAGTCACTCCTCAAACCCCACACCAAACAAGGCCTTAGGGGGCGCAACTGCCCCCTTAAGTTTATCGTCACCAATAATTTCCGAATCACGCCACCAAGCTACATCCTGGCTCGAGCTTGGCTCCTCTTCTCTCCATGGCCTCTCTTCGCTTGCTTCCATTGCTTCAATAAAATATATAGTCTTTTACTAAAATACTGATTTTAATAAAATGGACTCGGAACCTTTGTAAAATAACAGAAGCACTAGGGGCACACACTCTACCACATTCTCAACAACACCACCTCTTTGCTACAGTGCACGAGGCCCACATGAGATTTTAAAAATTAGAATCTCATGTGGGTCATTTGCACTGTAGCAAAAAAAGTAGTGTGGTTGGAAATGTGGTAGAGGGTGTGCCCCTATCATTATTTGTAAAATAATATGATAAGTAGGTAGGAACCAACCCAGACAATCTGACAAAATATATAGATGGTCAACGGGAAGACAAAAATATAGGTATAGGTTGGCGAAGCGGAAACTCAGGTAACAGATTAATGGCGATAAAACCCCTGAAATAATAAATGAGAAAAACGCCCCCTTGGAGTAGGGAAGAGGTGTGCTAGTTAAAAAAAAAAAAACAATTCAGAGAGAGAAAGAGGGATGCACTCACCAAAACTACATGTTTTTTTTTTAATATTTGATAGCATCTAATGTCGGTATAAAGGCATCAAGGCTGCTAAGCTAAGGTACTATACGTTCAATTCATTCGTCTGGCCAATGGAATTGGAAACTCTATGATAGTGATTGAAGATGATAGCCAGATGACATTGTGCTTTTGATCGAGAAAAGGGACAGAAAAATTCACATTTCCCCCCTTCCCTTACAAAACTTCACACATCCCCCCTTTTGCGTTTCTAGCTCAACAAGTCAGGACATGTTTATTTACACGAAAATAGCTATGAAGTAGATGAAGCATAGTCCATTTTTGTTACTTCCATATAAAAAATTATGTTTGTTTCACTGTAAAAACTACTTCCGCTACTTCTTTAAGAGCTGACGTGACATCTAGCTGACACCTCTATTTCCTTGATATTTTTCCGCGTTAGAATGCACTAAAAAATTTCGAAAGTTGATGTAGGGTGGGGTCCACAAGGAAAAAAATGATTCTCAAAATTACTTCATAGTAATATTTCTAAATATTATCCAAACAAAAAAGATAAATGAAGAAGAATAAGTTCTACTTCCATTACTTCTAAAAAAATATAAAAAAAATTACTATTTCCGCTACTTCCTATTTTCAGTCTCTGCATTCTGAACTGTTTCTTCTGTGCCTTGCTGCAATAGCTCAAATCTACCGTTTAAATTACGACAGAAATCATTAATTAAAAACTAACAATAAATTAACGCTCATAGAAAACATACTTCCTCTTTCCGGGGTACCAAGTACACGACAGGTTAAGTTCATCCTAACAAATATCCCGAATAATTGACTTCCTACAAGATGTTCACGTGAATCAATCCACATGCAAGACCCAATAGAATTCGCATCAGTTCGCCGTCACTGCTCTACTCTCTGCAGGAGTTTCTCCACCATAATTCTTTGCTGCACACCACTCAAGAACTCAGAACTCTTGATTGCATTTGATACAAGAATGACCGTGGATGGTGATGAAGCGTTTACCTAGAGTTTGAACGCAAATACAGTGAGCTCACTGAATTAAAAGTTCAATTATCGGAGCAGAAGAAAAGGGAACAAAGGGGCAAATATAGCTGTAAGATAAATCACAAGTTTGATATCGGATACTATTCATCAATGCTGTAAAAATTCAGAAAGTGAAGAAATAACTGCAAGGAAGCCAGGAAAATATTGAAAAGACAGCTGATCGTTCTTAGCATGCAAAGAAATTGGATGACAATCAAATAATGGACTTTTTTGCTCACGCACCCCCTAACCTACCATATTTATAAATTTACACCCCAACCAAAATCTTGAACATTAAATTAGTCTAACCCCAACAGCCAAACTTAGAGAATACCCCCAGAATATTTCTCATTTTTTTGGGGTTAAATCATTACCTGAAACTTTTAAAATGTGCAAAATACACCCACATGATTAATTATGATTATCATGTTAAATATCTAAAAACCGTCAAGTGCTTAATTATGGTTATCAAAAGAATTCCCAACGGTCCCTGCCCACTCTCTGCTCCTGCTGCGTTTTATTTTTACCGCATCCCAACTTGATTTCTTTTCTTCTCTTCTCACCCATTTGTCCACAAGCTTCTTTCTTCTCACGCATTAACTCCTCTTCTCTCAAAATTTGGTGCTATTGAAATGCCTTCGTCTACTGCTGCCAGTGGGTTGACATGTTGTTCTGAGCTACTTGCAAAAAGATTGTTGCAATTTGACAATTATTATCCATGAAATCTGATTTTGATTTGTGTTACATAGCTTTTATTATATCTCCTGAATGAAAGTTGAATAAACTAGTTAGCGATTTAATGGGTTGTGATACATGATCTTTGTAATAATTCCAAAAACATTGTCTACAATTTGTTTGTGAGTATGTGAACGAAATCATCGCACACCAAATGAAAGCCCATCAATGTTATGCCTTTTGGCAGTCAGCATGACAGCCCAACACAAGCTGCTACCCAAAAGAAACAGAATTATGAGCTTCTGGCCAGAAACAAGCTGAACTTCACCCTTACACCATCAACATTGCTAACACCATTAAAATGGGATATTTAAACCAATATATGAGATTTTGGGGGGTAAATTAGCAAATATATGGATTGAAGGGGGTTATACTTGTAAATATGGTAGATTCGAAAGGGGGTAGTGGATGGGTGGATGTGTATAGGCAAAAAAAGAAAAAGAAAAAAAAAGAAAAAAATGAAAGAAAGAAAAGGAAACCATAAAATGAAAGAGAAACAAAAAACACACTGCAAAAGAGAATAAACCACTTAGGGGGCATGGATTTCAATTCTTTCATGAGTACTTCATGGATAGAAAATTATTTGTTGAATTTTTCAGGGAATGGCAATCATTTAGAAACATTAGGCTGATAGTAAGCATTTATAATTTGCATGATTTAAGAAGATAAGTGATTGAATTCTAGAATTAAGATATCTATTATAAATCTTGAAATATAAATGAGACACCTAGAAAAGGTCAATGATTATACCCAAACACGACCATTCAATCCAACAGCTGTCTCAAAGGACAGCTTCTTCCCGAGGGCCTCCAGGACTGGACAGGTTGGTGAGCTTAACAACCTGAGAGAGGAAAAAAATCATCAGCCAATACTTGAATTCAGTGATAAGCCAGAAATATTACAATAACTCTCACATCCGTGACAGTCCAGTTGACGTCTCGAACATGTAACCACCTTTCAGGGGACCAAACTCTGCAGCTTTGCCACTAGCTACAAATAACATATATGAGAATTCAGCAAGAATGTTGTTAGAGAAGAAAACCTAGGGAACGATGCATGAAAACATAGGATCTGCATTCAACACAGCAATGTTGTAACTGAAGTTTCAACACAGGAACGAAGTCGATTGAAGTATTTAGGGTAAGAGAACAGTAAAACAGATAAAACTGACATTGAACCTGGGCAATAATTTTTTTTGACATAATAAACCAATATGATAACCTAGAGTAACACAAACAAAAGTGATATAAATAAACAATCAGACTAAAAGTAGAGAACCTGAAGTTATATAAATAAACAATCAGTTAAAGGCATGTAAGTGTATTGCTGCATGCAACTGTGTTTGACCATATTTGATGTTAAAATTAACACAAAGTTGCAACTAGTTACACGCTGCAATCAGAAAATGCTAACTTAATACTACAGACTGACCAAGTATGCCATGAACATTCTATTGCAAGTAAGGGAGTTTCATTTTGTTCGGACAAAAACAAATACAACTGCATAATCAATGTCGTTAGGTAAGAAATTATATAAGATGGAAAGATACCATGCAGAAGATCAGAATATATTTATATACGATTCACCTTCAGAGGGTGGAGGTTTCATATTAACTTTATGGGTGTATGTGACGGCTTTGCTTGTATGTGTCCTTTAAAGGACTTACGCCAAAGCGCTTCTTGAAGAAGCCTTGCATAATTAAGGTTTGAAGGATTTTTGATAAGGATGGATGCACATAAGCTAAGATCATGGTGAGCATCAGAAACCTAGAAAGGAAACTTTGAAAATTAATTTTAGAATCAAATTGCATAAAAGAACATGGGAGAAACTACGAGATATCAAATGGATGAATTTTCAGCTTTTGGGTTTGAGAGAAACTAGAAAATTTAGAATCTCCAGTTTTTGTGACTTGATTTTTCTTTAAAGTACTTTTTTAATTAGATACCGTACCCTCCAATTTGTTAAAAGACAATCATAAGCGACACCAGATACACCCTACACATGTCAACATGAATAATAAACTTATAAAACAGCTAGATACAGTGTGCGTAAAACTCCCATCAGAAATTTGCTACATTATAATACCAGATGCGATTGCCTTTTGAGTATTTCTGAAACAAAGTAGTATTTGCAAGTACTAGATTCTCTACACGCAATATGAAACTCCAGTCGTGCAATTCTCAATCTCAAATGGTGAATATCGGATCCTTTATTAATTCCCGTATCTCACTAGTAAAGTCAGCTAGCATATATCAAAACAGACATCAATAGTTGGTCAACAAGGAAACACTAATTCCAATCTAATATCCGGTAAGTCTTTTACAGGACTTGAGGATGCTTCTCTGAAAATTAAAAGTTAGTGGGCAACACTAGTCCATGCATTGATATTTGAAAGGAGAAAACTTTTCCTATCCATCTTGTTAATTGTCCTTCATTTTACATTCCAACCTTTGCAAAAATTGGATGAAGAATTTTCGAGGACCACTCTTTAAACTGCATCCAGTCTGATATTTGATTAATTGATCATTTGCACATTATTAAAGGTAGGAAAGACATGTCGAGAGCTTGTGCAATAGATTTCAGCATAAGGGAAGGACTATCTGCAGTTGGACCGAAACGTGACAAGCGAAGAATGTATTTGTGGGTATTCTAATCTTCCCAATAAGGTACACTGAAGCCTGCTAGCTAACTATTTTAACCTTCTATTAGTGCTAACTGTATAAAACTAATCTAAGGTAGCACTAATAGAAGGTGTTCAACACTGCTCTATTAATAAAGATAAACCAATTTTCTAACTTGAAAACATAGGACATGTGGATTGCTATCTACTTAGAACCTGTAAATCACGGCTCATCCCAAACTTAAAAGAATACTTATCATTAATAGTTACTCATCGTGACCTGATCTCTGGCTAACAGCCATCCGCAACACATAGCAATGCAAAACCAGGGATTGACAGAGCAGTCCAGCAGGTATTGCCAATAAATAAGTAACAAATCATATTAATTATTATTAGACATGCATGCAATATGTGCACTAATCAAGTGAACAATATTAATGATTAAGAAACATGTAACCTAACATATAAACAGAAAGAAGTGACAAACACTTAGTTGTTAATCAGACATGTAGTTACAGGCACTCTCAAAGGTAAGATATTCATGTCAGAATTGGGATAGAGCCGTCTTTCTGGCTCAACGGGAACAATACATCTATAAAGGAAATCCCTTATCATTCCTCGACCTTACAAATATGCCTTCCACTCACGATTCCGCCATTATCAAACTGACATCACTTTCTTCTTACGTAGATGATGGTATATGATGGGTTGTTCACTAGATCCCGAAGATTTCAAATACATTAAAGAGAAAAGGCACCATCAACTACAACCTTGGCTCCCTAGAGATCCACGTATCGCTTCAATTTTAATGCCCCCATATCCGGAACCGCCCAATATAACAAACCAATAGCTGAAATTTCATGCCTGCATTCATTCTAAGTGTGTTTTAGAATGAGATCTGATGTACATGGGTAACCCTCTAGCTTTCCTAGTCATTCCCGAGTTGTACATCACACACAACCTCTAAATCATTTATATATTATTCAGCTTTTCGTCTGTTCATAATCTCATGTCTTAAAGACATGCATGACATTTCATTGATTTGGTTTTTCATCATGTGGAATCCTGTATTTGGTCACCTACAATGTGTAAGTCAAAGTCTCATTATCATTACCTAGTACTGTTGTTCACAACTATTTAATGTCATGTATGAATGTGTAGCATTATATGTCGATTATTATCATGTACGAAAGTTTATTTAACATCATATGTATATTAAAATATGATGTGAAAACCATAAAATACGAATCAGAATGAGCAACAGAGCGTGACGTCGACATGAAGAATCAGGAAGGTCCGACTGGCCAGACTACTGCTAGAAGCAGCGGTCGCTCTGAC
>NC_033794.1:125784349-125789957 GCF_001876935.1 Asparagus officinalis
CGATCTATAGACAGCAGCGGGTGGTTAGACCGACTAGTATATAGGCAATTGGTCTTGAGTGGTCCGACCACATGATCTAAGCAACAAAATGTCAGACATGTCTTCTAGAAATGATAAAAATGATGAAATATTTTGCTTCTCGTGTGATTAGGGATTGGCGATGACGTAGGGAGCTAGGGGACAACAACTAGCCATCAAAACACGTATTGAGGCACACCAAGTCTGAATACAAGCATGAGATTTCAACTTAAGATTTGCTATCTACGTGGTTCCAGTTATGGAAGCATAGGAAATTAGTCCATATGATGTCTCGATAGTGGAGTATATATGTGTTTTTTGCCTTGTCTTTCTATGCTTGAAATTACTATGATCCAGTGCATAACATATCATGTACAGTCACCTAATAAAATATGAAATAAAATGATGGGGTCTAAAAGGGGAATATTGAATGAAGAATAAATCGACGGGACAAGGGTATGATAAGGGGGCCCAAATAGATGCATCGTTGCCATTTAGCCAAAAAGACTGCTCTCTCGTCATATTCCAAACAAGACCACTATAATAAACAATTAATAGGAATTCATTAGTTTATACTGAAGAGGCAAAATTGACTGTATTACAACTCTTGCAATTTAGTCCCTCAACAGCTAAAATTCTTCTCAACTACGTGTTTGTGAACACAAAGGTTTTCGGGGAGCGCATTTTAGTCATTAAAGGACCAATTTGCAGACCGACTTAGGATTGGAGGGACTCATGAACAATTTCAAAGATTTGAGGGCCTAATACTGAATTAATTAAGATATGAGGGATTAATATCGGAAAAACCCAAATTAGTACTAGTAAGTTTAAAAATATCTAAGCATTGGTGAAGTAAGGGGGCCAAGGGTGGCCATGTCCCCCGTGGATTTTTGCAAAAATAAGAAGAGATGGTTATCTCTAATTATTTGACTGTGAGCTAGATAGGCACTTACGATATAGATGAGCCAAGCCAAGTTATAATATTCCTCCAAGCTCAAAACACAAGCCTGGCCCATTTGTAATCTATTTTCTTTTCTAAACTCTAACAACCTTTACCAGCCCATTTTCCAAACCCAAAACTTATACTCAATCCATTTATATTTCAGTCCATTTATAATTTGTGTTTTTTTTCTATATAACCGCCAAATTATAGGTATTTTAAAATTTACCCCTCAATCATGATAATTATTAATTGGTTTTTTTTTTCCATAGAAGCCACCTTTAGACTAAGGTCATTCTAAAGAAACCACCTTTCTCTTTCAACTCATACATATACCACCTTTAATATATTTTTTGTTATAATCAACCACCTAGGATCACTTTTCAGTTAAGTTTTTTTAGTAATAAACCCTACCTAACCTCAAATAAGGATCATTTCTCTAATATACTTGGTATTTGATAACTAAATTATAATAGCAAAATCGAAAAACGCGACCTAGAAGTGGGATCAGATGGTTGATTGCAACAAAAAAATACTTTAAAGGTGGTTTCTATACAATGACCATATTTTAAAGGTGGTTTTATGAAAAAATCTTTATTAATTTAACCTCATTTGTATTCTTCCTCCAAATATACCCTTTAATTCACTATTAGAGAATCTAATTATAATAATCTGTTAAGATAATTAAAATATTTTAAAAATGACTATTTTTTCATTGATTAATAAATTGATTTTAAGAATAATTAATGAAAATCCTACTTCCCATCGCTGGTCTAAATATTAACTAAACCATGTTGACCGCTTTCTCTCGTATATCACCGATCCTATTTATAGGATCCTTTTGACTGTGGGTATAAGATTTCTGTAACTATTGTTTACTTAACAGAGTGATATATATTGTTTCCGATATAAATTGTTTGAGACTTTTGAGTTGTTTGAAGTTGAGAACATTACAATGTTTGGATTATTTGGGTTTTTGAGCGCATGTGAATACACTTAGTTGATCAACTTTTTCTTATTAGGTTTACAACAGAGAAGAATCATGCTGTACGGTCGACCAATTAACTAACGAATTCACCGTTAAGATATTGGGAATCCAGTTTGGTCTTTTCAAAACCCAAATAGTAGCCTCATATTAGTGTTAACAATCAATCCCTCTCAGTGTTGCGTGGAACCCGGTTCGTTTCGATTCGCAGACGGGTACAGCAATATGGTACGCCACTCATTAGGAATCGGGTACGAGGGGTTAGGCTTATATAGTATGCCAGGGAACATGGTACGCTTCAGATTCGGTTATTAAATGTAGGAATTAGAGGTTTTGTAAAAATCAAATTTAAGAGAGAGCTAGTTGATATCAATAATAGTAAAAGAACCTTAAAATCATAAGGTATGCATACTTTATTGTTTAATTCTCAAGTTTTTTGTTATTTATTCTTTTAAAAAAATTATTTCCCCCCAAAATTTTACTAGCTCGAATTCTAAATCGGATCGCTTGAGTTGGTGAACCGGCTTGTGTTCTACGTGAATTTGGAACGATTGAACCCGGCTCACGATTCGCTATAGTGTCTCACGTTCCCGACTTATATGGTCCCTCTCATCTCCGATATCCTCGAATTCAACTCTAAAACTGATCACGATTGGCGATAGCAACGACCGATAAGTGATAGCTATCACCGATCGCCTACAAGAACCCTCTCTTAGCTCTTGCTTAGTACAATCGTTATTGATCTTGCTCCCTAGCCTTCACATCTACTCGTGAGTCACAACCACTTCATCTCGCGCAATGAACGGCAACAAACCAAAACAAACGACCTCGATGAGATTGTTGCATTGGCATTTTTATCGCTTTCTAATTAATGTCTAATATGATCGTTGCATCCCCCCCCCCCCCCCCAAAAAAAAAAGAGAACAAAAAGAATCATAGCTCTGCCACCGTATATAGTAATCATATAATGAAAATGCATAAATTGTATACTTCTTGATTACTACACGTCATCCCACATTATTTAATCAAGACATCCTACTTCAAAAAATTATTCTCACTTATACCACTAAAATATCCTACTTTCAAAATTTATCCCATTTTAACAATTATCCCATTTCCAATAAAATTGTTCCAATTGACTAACAACCCCCAAAACAAATGCACCGGAATATCTTTCTTCCATCCCAAGCTATCTACTTGGACTTTATTAAAATCCAATTCCGTTTCAATATTGTTTAAGGATGGAAGCCTTTGTCATCTCCATAGTCAAACGCGAAACCCATCTTGTAGCGGGTCCCACTCCATAAAGTGAAAATAAGCGTGAAGATTAGTCATAGCTCTCCCTCACCCAAAAAGTAAAAATAAGCGTGAAGACTAATCATAGTTCAAGATCTTAACTAAAAATTAATCCAAATTCAAAGACTAAAAATAAGCATGAAGATCAATCATAGTTCAAGATCTTAATTAAAAATTTATCCAATTTAAAAGACTTCGCTCTATAAATACCACCCCTCTCCATCATTCACTTTCTCTCTAATTTCTCCACTACAAAAAAGAGGGGAAAAAAGTAGGAATTGTCCTATTTTTTTCCCCTTTCATATTTTGTTTCTCCATCCTCTTCAGGCCGCACCATAAAATCTAATTATCTTTTTTCTTACTCTTCCCTTTATAAGTTATTTTCTTTATAGAATATTAGATTTCTATAATTAATTTAAATTAAAAAATCACAAATTCATACTTTATTAAATAATTAAAATTGAGAAAGAGAATCTAATTATAACAATATGTTAAAATATTTTTAAAATGACTAATTTTTTTAGTTATTAATAAATAGAATTTTAAGAATAATTAATGAAAATCCTACTTCCCATTGTTGCTCTAAATATTAACTAAACCATATCGACCCTTTACTCTCCTCTCTCACTGATGACTGTGGGTATAAGATTTCTCTAATTGTTGTAACAAACTTATCTATATTGTTTTGAGACTTTTATGTTGTTTGAAGCTGAGAACATTACAATGTTTGGATTATTTGGGATTTTGAGTGTACCTGAATATACTTAGTTGAGGAAAATTTTCTTATTGGGTTTACAGGAGAGAAAAATCATGGTGTACGATCGACCAACTAACTAGCAAATTCGTCGTTAAGGTGTTGGGTTGAACTGTAATGGTTTGGGGCTAAATTATAATGATTTGATATATATCGAAAAAACCTGTTAAATTTTAATTCAGTTTCGTCTTTTTCAAACTCAAACAATAGCCTCAGATTAGTGTTAACAATTAGTCCCTCTCATCTCCAATCCCTTCAACTTCAACCCTAAAACTGATCATAATTCGTGATAGCCATAGCCGATGAGTGATCTGATCCTACAAGAACCCCTTTGAGCGCTCATTTGGTACATCACTACTAATCTCCCTCTCCACCACCCCCCGGCCTTCACATCTACTAGTGAGTCACACCCACTTTCTCGCGCAACTAACGACAACAAACCACAACAAACAACGTTGACAAGATTGTTGCATTGGCATTTTTATCGCTTTCTGATTAATGTCTAATATGATTGTTGCATTGGCCCCATGAAAAAAGTCCTACCTTTGCCACAATATATAAGTATATAGCAATTGTATAATCAAAATGCATAAATTATATACTTCTTAATTATATCCCACATTATTTAATCCCGCTCCAAAAAATTATTCTTAATTATACCACTAAATATCCTACTTTCAAAATATTTTCATTTTAACAATTATCTCATTTCCATTAAAACTGCTCCAATAGACTAAACCCCCCTCCCCAAAAAATTAAAAAAAAAAAACAAATCCTCCATAATATATTTCTTCCCTCCCATGTAATCCACTTGAACTTTATTAAAATCCTATTCCGTTTCAATATTGTTTTAAGGAAGAAAGTCGTCGTCATCTCCATCGTCAAACATGGAACCCATATTGCAGTGGATCCCACTCCACTAAAGCTCCTCCTAAACCAAAAATAAAAATAAGCATGAAGACTAATCATAGCTCTCCCACACCAAAAAGTAAAAAATAAGCGTGAAGACTAATCATAGTTCAAGATCTTAATTAAAAGTTAATCCAAACTCAAAGACTTAAAATAAGTGTGAAGACTAATCATAGTTCAAGATTTTAATTAAAAATTAATCCAATTTCAAAGACTTTGCTCTATAAATACCACCCCTTTCCATCATTCATCCTCTCCTCTTTCTTCGCTATAGAAAAGAGGTAAAAAAAGTAAGAACTCTCCTGCTTTTTCCCTTTCATATTTCGTTTCTCCATCCTCTTCAGACCACACCATAAGATCTGATCGTCTCTTTTCTCACTCTTCCCTTTATATGTTGTTATCTTTCTTTATAGAATATAAAAATTCTATAATTAAATTAAATTAAAAAACCACAAATTCATACTTTATTAAATAATTGAAATTGAGAAATGAGGGAAATATATTTGGTAGATCGAAAAAGAAAAATAGTTACAAATTCTTTATTATAGATTTGTATCATAATAATTCAAAAAAATAAAAAGCTACAAATTACTCAAGATTAATTATATTAAGTAAACAATTATTAATTTATAATAGTAAGTTTATAAATATGTAAATAGTAATCCTATCATCAAAATGCATAATTTATTTTCTTCTTGATTATCTA
>NC_033794.1:125789967-125823588 GCF_001876935.1 Asparagus officinalis
CTAATCACCAATTAGCTCATTGTAATATCCCACTTTCAAAAAATTGACTCATAATAATAATTCCCCAAGTTCTAGCGAAAATGCTCTGATTAATTAGCACCCACTTAAGATGATTCCTACAAGGATTAAGAGATAGAATTCAATTAGGATTTTCAATTAGGAGATAAGATTGGTCATTTAAATTATTTAAAATTAGAGGATAAGTTTTACACTAGGTTTAGACTACACGATTGAATTAACAGGTCATCCAAAGCCTAATGGTTTTTAACTATTTTGGGCCTTTTAACATAAATAATATCAACTAGGGGTAAGCAAACGGTTCGTTCGACCAGTTGTAATCAATTTCAATCAAACCGATACTGAACCGAACCGCGTTATTTTGGTTTAGTTCAGTCGGTTGTTCAGGTTGTTACATGTTCGGCAGGAAAAAACAACATGAAGGACAAAGACTAGATTAGTCCATGAACCTGATGCTCTCCCATCACTTCAAAAATATAAAAAAGTAAGATAGAAGGAAGATTGACGATTGGAGTAGAATAGAAGTGAAACAAAAGATTGAGAAGTTAAATTATGTTAATGGTTTCTTTTACTATTTGGGAAAAGTCTTGAATGGGAAAAATACACTATTATAAATAGTGGCACTAATAGCATTAGCGGTCCATTCATACTACGCTATCACCCAATAGCAGTAACATATTGCGAAATATGCGCTTTTCGCTCACAAAAACAGCCAATAGCGCACCATAGCGCGAATAGCAAGCAATTACGGGCAAAATCCACTTTTTAACCGCTATTTAAAAGCGGTTTGAGGTTTATTTTTTTAAAATTAAACCTGACCCGTAACTATTGCATCACACCGCCTCCCACGGCCTGTAGCACCTTCCTCGCACCTCTTCTCACCGTGAGCTCCTCCTACTGCAGCCATCTCACTGCTCAACTCATCTTCTCGAAGACGATGACTCTTTGACTCCTCCAGTCGTCTTCGGTATTATGTAATGGTTACATATCTATTTCATGTTTAAGATCTCTTTAAATCATCAATTATGTAGATTTTCTAGATTTTTCTTTAATTTTTCTTATTTTTTAAATATTTATACATATCTAAATTAGACCGCTATTTTATTTTGCGCTTTTTACCATTAATTTGTTGTAATAGCCCCAAATAGACTTAGTAATGCCTCACTGCTACGCGACGCTATCCACTATCAATAACCTTGTAAAAATATGATGAGTGGGCCCCACTCTCATTGTACTTCACATAAAATTGACTAGAAACAACTTTGTCAGTAGCAACCAACACCACATAGGAGTGGCGAGTCCGTCTACATGCAAAGAATTTTTTATTGCTAGTGGGCGATGAAATTTTTTTTTGCTGAGTTTAAATTGTACAAGGTGGGTTCGAGTGGATACCGAATTGAAGAAGTTTGATCTGCCCCGCACCAAGTTCAGAACAAAAAAACGAACCAAACTACCCAAAATCGGATGGTTCGGTTAGTTTATTCAATTCAAACCATAGTTTGATCAGTCCCAAGATTAACTAATAGTTATATTTATAACTTATCTAATAATATGAAACTCTACTAAGCATTAGAGAATAGCAATGGTATTTATACTCATATATTGGGTCAAGGTCTCACAGTCACATATAGGTTTAAGATTATAGGCCTTATGAGCAATTATGAAATTGAGGGAGATTTTTGTGCAATAATGCACACCAATATTGGATGGCTACAAATGCTACGGGTCTAGAGAGATGAGGGTTTATGCAAATATAAGTTAGGATTACATATAATTGCATAGTATTTAATTAGTGTTAAGTTTATATAAGAGTTTGATTAGAATTAGATTATGACTAAGTAAAAGGCAAGATAATTGATTTAAACTTATGTGAAAAAAGATACATGATAGAATTAAGATTAGAAGATAAGACTTGCGTATTTAAATTAATTATTCATAGTTAGGGCATAAACTTATAGATATCTATTTTGCACGCACGCACATACATATGAAGTCTGGTAATGAATAAACTAATGCATTATCTAATATCTGTTCGTACTTGTACCACTATATAGCGATGAGGTCTCACAATATATATACATGTAATGTAAAAGTAAGGAGTCACTTATGTCACAAAATCACTTGCTTTTTAAAAAGGGAATCAAATCACTTATTATTACTTCCTAAATGTTGTGCGTGTATAAACTAGCGAATTCCTATTAAATGTTTACTATAGTGATCTTGTTTGGAATATAAAGACCAAACACTCATGTCAGATTTTTTTTTTTTTTGGAGGGGTGGGGGGAGCAGTCTTCCGAGATCAATGGCAACGATGCGTCTATGTATTTTATTGGGAAGATTAGAGTACTGATAAATATACTGCTCGATTGTCACATTCAGATCCACCATATTTTCGGTCACATGGCGTGACAACAACAAACTATTACGAAAAGAGAGACAAAAGAAAGATTGAACAATAATCAATAAAGAAGTTCAAATAACAACATATAACTTTACATTATCAGCTTCTGATTACCCAAATCCCACATTCTCCCTTTCTCTAAAAAAATTAAGAACATGTACTTTTAAGTATCAAAACTAAAAGCGGTGGTTTAAGCAAATCAATCTTGTCCAACAAAAGAAAACTAAAAGATAACAAATGTTTCCTTTAAAATTGTTTACAGAAAATCTTCTTGATCAGTTTGGATACTATATGGATAAGGAGAATTTTAGTTTAAGGATGCCAAATATCAAACACTAAAGATTCGGTAACAAAAACCAATATTTCTTTCTCATATAGCTCAACTTAGGAACATCCAACCAAACCACTACAACTAGTTTACATGGAAGTAGCGGTAAACAGTAAGGTTGGTTACATTCATAGTAGCGGTAAACAGTAAGGTTGGTTACATTCATATTTTATTTTATAGGTTTCCTGCACCTGCAGATTTTAGATGCTCTAGGCTGCATATGGGTGGGTTTTGTTTCTGATTCTCACAAGCGTCTGTGATGATTTTGAGAGGATATAACTATCATCATCTATTAAACCTTTTTTCCTTCTCTTTTCTCTCTTGTTAGTGTAGTGTAGACATTCACAGAATACATTAGGCTGCATATGGGTTTGTGTTTAACACCTGGTTCGTGGATTTCAGAGAGGTCTCACATAGCATCATTAGAGAGTACCTCTTTCTCTCACCTCCATGCACATGATAATAGGTAGGTTTCTTCATTGTTATAGGAAAATTCATATATCATTCAGCAAGGTCATAATAACATAGACATGTTTCTCATATTAAAAAAAAACCCCACTGGTTCGTGTCAGTTTCAATTTGCTCTTCTATTACCAAACATTTGGATATAGCAGGAGCTAGTAATATGCTTATGATAAGATAATAAATATAACAAGCTGAAGCCAATAAAATATGTCCACCACAACCTAGAAAGGATAGGTAAAAAGAGAAAGGTCTAACCACTAGAGATGGCAGGCAATGCCCTACACTATTAATTGCCTGTTCTGTGATATCAACGTATGATTTTGTCATGGCAAAAAATCTAAGATAGAACGTGTAGTTAAAAAGGAAAGGAAGGAAAAAAGTACCATCAGTGCAAGAAAGCTCCGCATTCATGCCGCTATTAGCTTTAACTACCCGCACATAAAGAAGACTACCGACCTACAGTAGCAATAACTGATGCATAAAAGATACTGAGGAGAAGTTATTGCGGAAAAGGCAGAAATAATAAGAGTGACATTATCTAAAAAAGAAACACTCCATCAAAAAACAAAATTTAAAAAATAGGAACTTCATATATGCAAATTTCCCAATGGTTTAAGGGCAATCTAGCACACATCGTAAACTAATTGTCTACAAAATTACCCACCTTGACATGTATTTATGTTTACTGAACAACGGTGCACATAATCATAGATGTAGGCTTTATATCTTTACATCTCTAAATCTAAAGATTCAATCTTTCCATGCTAAATGAGGCCAAAAAGCTTCCAAGGTAAAGATAGATTCTTCACAACTCTTTCCTAGGTGGAAAAATAACAGTTCAAGGGGTTACTGCAAGGGGTTTCAATGAAGTAAAGGGGATTCAATTAATACTTATCATAAAACTGCACACCAAACGGAATATTCCAACCTTTTTCTTTTAATAATGGCATTCTAAATACCCAGCATCTAGATATGGCCTCACGCTACTGCAAGAGGTTACTTGCTACTACCAAATTCCCTCACTAATGTAGGACCAAACCTTTACGTCCTGGACACCGAAGGTCGTTTGAACCTCAGGATTCTACACGGAAGGCCTCTCAGAATGAAGCCTCTAGAGTGACATGTCTCATCCAAACACTGTCTCGATACGCTGACAAAAGGAGTATGAAAGTTTAGAACTTATGTAACCTTCAAGTCACCCAAAGCCTTAGAATTTATCCTGAGTATTACGAACTTGTTTGCTACGCATTTAACTATGAAAATAGGAATTTATGAGGATTGCTGTCTTCCTTTGCCGATGCACTCTTCTCACCCACTTGTAGTCAACTTAACTTCAAAAAGTTCAAATCACAACTCCCACATTTCAAGGATTTCAAAATGTGAAGTTCATCAAGGTAAGACAAAGATGATGAACGCAATAGTTTATTTCTCGCAACAATTTAAACAAGAACAATTTTTCAAAACCGACCGAATTTTTTTTTTTTAAATCGACTTTTTTTTTATCAAAATCGACCCGGTTTTGTGATTAGCAGGCTAATCACTATCCTAAATAGTCGGGGTTGGCAACCCCGACTATTTAGGATAGTGATTAACCTGCTAATCACCATTTAATTAGGGTTTAACACCCTCCTAAATAGTCGGGGTTGCCAACCCCGACTATTTAGGATAGTGATTAACCTGCTAATCACAAAACCGGGGCGATTTTGATAAATAAATAAAAAACGGTTGATTTTGAAAAAAAAAAAATTCGGTCGGTTTTGAAAATTTGTTCTTTAAACAACTACTATCTATGAGTGTGCTAAACCATTCTCTTTAAGTCCACCGGTTAATTTAGAAAGTTTCTAGGTTCCTTGGCTTTTCCATTTTACTTGTTAATTTGTTTGTCTTGTTTTAATCTGATTAGAGTATAAATGACAAATCCTACTACGTACTGCGCTTTAACAATAAACCTCAGAAACCGGACACAAAACACTTTCTATTAGAAAATCTTCCTGTAATTTACAGATTTATAGAATTATAAAAAGATAGTGCAACTATTTTGACCCTGCAAAGATGTGTGTAACTAGATTCCTGAATCCTTATAATGCAGCCTAGACCATTCCCTTGTAGCTAGCCACAGACCAACTCTTTTTCACTCTAAAGCAGTTTAGTAATTGAACCATATCCTGCAAGTCAAGGTAAAAATGTTGTTCTAAGGTCTGAATGTCTGATTATAAATGTAGGTTCAGTTATACCTTATACTTCTCTAGCAAATAAAACCCTATTCAAGTATCTGAAAGCGTCTTGCAATGCGATCCTAAGGGGAGGGAGGCAAATTAGGACAATGGTTGTTTTTATATTTATAACTGTATGTTTACATGCATTATAATTATTACTATTGAAAGACCAGCTCAAAGATAAGAGGCAGACAACCATATATAGCTATGAAGACATGTTTTTTCAGCAGTGCTTATTATGAAAGAAGATAATTAAGATGCCCTTGAGTGCAATGCCATATGAAGCAGCTGAATCTCAAACATACAATTTAGCTAGAAGAGCACAAGAGTTTTCTGGAAAGCAATAAATAAAGGTATGCTTTCTGGCATATGCTACAGGTATCTGCTCTAACCATTTACTAATAGTATAAAAACCAATATTGAAAGTTCATAAAGGCCAGAAATGGTCTCTTAGAACGCTTTAGATCCAAAAAGTGATACCTCAAATTTTGGTATATTTCTTCTAGTTCCTCCTTCAAATGCAAGTACTGGTAAAAATGCCAAAGAAGGTCCTTTTATGTCAATCAGAAAGTTCTGGAGAAACAATGATATTCAGTGTCAAATTCAAAGGCACAAGTTTCAGGTTATGTAAAATTGCAATACAAAAGAAAGTTTGCTTGATCGTATTTCATTCACATATAAGACAATTTTAAAAAAAATGTGGCCAGAGAACATGTGCCAAATGCATTGCATCCAAGTCATTAATGATGAATTATGAAGAAGTTACAATAGTAAAGATCACTAGTAAAGATCACATTAGGCTGCTCAGGACACCAAGTGAGCAATAGCTAGAAGCAAAAAGTTTGTAGATTGGATAAGACTATTTGAAAATGAAAAGTAAACATGATATTGTGCTAAGGTATGATGTTGATGTAGAATAGGACAAAGAAAGTATAGCCACAAATGATGATTGTCAATCAAAGAGAAGATACGACACTTATCAGAGCTGGAGAAACATAGTGCAGATAGGTGACGTGATGGTGATGTAAAGGCTTTTGTGATGGAGGTGTATTAGGGAGAGAAACTATAGATGATAATAATTATACATGAAACCATCATCCAGACATTTCTCCTTTTATGATGGTGTTGTATTTAGAAGAGAAAGTGTTGATGGTAATAAAACTAGTTATACTTAAACCATCATCCAGACAGATTCCTTGAAAACAAGCTGGCATGTAACAAGACTGAAAAGCCATGAAAGAATGAGAAAACCAACCAAGAATTTGCAACCACCTTTCTGTCAGAGGCAACCCGCTCATATTTGATGCCAAACTCAAGACACATGATGCACAAAGCTGGAACTCTATAAGGAGGAATAGAGATACTGGCATACTGCAGACACAAGCTATGTGCTTTTAAGATAGGAAAGGGGAGAGTGACCCTTTATACTTTGTATACTTTATAAATGGAGGAATAAATTACATATTAATGGGGATGCTGAAGAAACCTAGAGCTACAACACAGAGTGATACCCAAGAAGGGACCGATATCAGATTCATTAATACTCCTTTATAATAAATCCAAAAGTTCATATGAATTAGAAACAATAAAAAAGGTTTTTTCCAGAATAGTAGTCAAGAGGTAAAGGAAGTAAAACAAAAAAGGTATGACAGTAGATGTGACAGATAGCTACTTACATCAGGTTTGCTGTCAACTACAATACCAAGAATTGCATCTTCCACACAGGGAGCATACTGCATTGATAAAATAAATTGCGCTAAGCAAGCATAAGAAAACAGGAAGAACAAAAGAATGCCAAAAGAAAGGATTTTTGGTATAATTTGCAAAGGTATGACACAATTCTATGAAACAAAATGTACAATTGGAGATATATGGTGCAAAATGACAATTCAAAATTTGGTAAGATGTATGTTAACAAAAGCCATTAATAAATAGAAAGATACAGGAACTCAGCCATAACAAACAAGAAGAAAGCTATAATAAATCTGTAGAGTAAACACCTGAGGTAGCGTTATGGTCCAAGAAACATGATCATAAGCAATGCCATGACACATAGCACACCAAAATTCGATGAGTTGTATGTTAACAACAACTATTAATAATATAAAGATATAGGAATTAACTTAACAAACAGACCATTAGAAAGCTGTAACAAACCTCTTGAATGAATGCCTGAGGTAGAGGTATAGTCCAAGAAACATGATCACAAGCAATGCCATGACGCATAACACACCCAATGGAAAGAGGCATGCTTCACTCAGTCATTTCAGCTTATCAGATATGATATTGATCAGACTAGGGGTATAAACAGGGCAAAATTCTCATATTGGCTCAAACAGTTGTGCTTTATCCTGAGAGCAATAAACCTCAAGACCTCACCAAAACTATTATTCCTATTCTTTCTGTCTATTTCTTTCTTAATTTTTGCATCTATTTCCAGATCACTTTCTTCATAGTTCATACATTAATTTGTAATCAATGTATTAAATATCGGCCGATATATCGTTGTATTGGCCGATATATCGGTTTTGATGCCCTTCCGATACAATAGTTATGAAAAAAATTATCATTTTCTGATTTTTACCATTTTTTTCCGATACATCGGAAATATCGGTTAATATTGACTAATATCCAAATGAAAAAGGTTATTGAGTTTGGGTTTGGTTTTAGTTCCCACTAGACCTAAAAACTTAATAACTTCCCGAACCCAAATAGCCTAAATTCCTAGTCAAACTCATATTTCTCCTCCCTCTTTGTCTGGCACTCCAGCTCAAAAATGCTAGGTGATCTCAAGTATGAATCTCTCTCCTCTTGCTCTCAGCTCCTCCTCAGACCCCTCTATCTATCTTCCTCTTCTCTAGTTCTCCTCTCTCACTCCTCCTTAGACCCCTCTCTCTCTTCCTCTCTCCCCCCTCTCTCTCCCTTCTCTTTGTCTTACTCTCTCTCCTCTGTTCATGTCCTCTCTCTCTCTCTCTGACTTCTTCCTATATGTAATGTCTCTAAACGTCGTATATCATTGTTCATGATGTAATTTTTTATGTTTAGAATACATTAAATATATTTTGATTACATATTACAACACATATGAACATCATCTGATATGATACCCCAATATTTTTTACATATCCCCAATATATCCCCAATTTCCGTAATCTGATAAGGATTTTGGCCATCCGATATTTTTGATAGTACATTGTTTGCAATTATTAATTTGTAAAATCTATTCATCCAGATATCACAGTATTGTACTGAACACTTAGGATCTGAGTGCCTCCAGATGCCCCTATCTCAAAGGATCCACTTAGTTGAACAACTTGAACTACATAAAAGGACAAGTTGAGGTGAGCATGAGAAACTTTAATAATGCCATCTCGCACATATGTCATCATTTTTAAGAATCACATCTTGTAACTACGGAACTATAGCATTGGAAAAGAATCTGACAGGCTACTGAAATCTAATATTCAGACATCAAACAGGAAATACTTTATCTCCTTACTACAAGCTGAAAGGGTGATAAAATAACAATAAATGCAAGTGAGCAACCTCCATTAATCAAAATGCACAGGAATTAAAAGAAAATTTCTGACCCAACAGCAAATAGGATACAAGTAAGTTGTTTTAAGTTAAGGGTGATATATGATATAATGATTCCCGAAAAATCAAGCAAGAAAGATATGCCAAAATAAAAACTAGGAAACAAAATCATAATAACTAGATTCTAGAACACAAAAAAGGAAAAAAAAATTACATTACATACAGATGGAACAAAAAAGAAAAAAGATTACAGAAAACATCCTAGTCAAAAGGAAATTGGTGGAGACCGTCAATGAAAGAGCTTAATCTATTTCAAAACTTTTGCTGTGAAACTAGCCCTGGTTTTGCAATCTTTATTAGGGTTCCGCACAAAATAGTAACAGAAAGGAGCAGACAGCATGTTCCAGATCACCAATTAAGAGAAGCTGGTAGATCCCATAATTGAAAAGTGCATAACGAGCTATGTAGAATTAAAATTCCACGAATACTGATTGTATAGAAGGTCTAGAGGAAGTGCTATATACACATCTAGATGAAGCCAGTTAACAACATGTTACTACCTAAGAGAAGTACAATTGTGAATGACAGGCCTCCTGGAGACGACATGCTAGAGGGGGTACTGATACAGCATACTATCTAGAGAAATTGTCTGATAAATCTGCCATTGGATGTATTAGTAACAAGGAACGTCTAAAACAATGGGAGAACAGAAGAACGCAAGTAAATACTAATAAATGTATGTAAAATGGTTACAGTCATTAATTTCAGATATTTCTTCTCTTTAAGGGATATCTATTAGCGCCCTTATGCTACAAAACTTAGTACTCTATTGCTCAGTCAACCAAGATGCAACTGAAGTATCACTATGAGAATGACAGATACAAGGAAAATCTAACGAGGTATTGATGAACGAAAAGGGTGTCCTGGTGTACAAAACATTTAAGAGGCAACTCTACAAGCAATAACAAAAAGGATAAGTTATAATGATTGGATAGCCAGAATTTCAGGTGTGTTATTACGCAAACAAGTTTTTGATATTAAAACAATGCTCAAGTTCATATTGCTTTCCCTTTTGATCATTCAGAGAACTGTTAGGATAAATTTAGAACAAAACAATACGACACAAATAATTTTCGTTGGACAAAAGAAGTTAGAGATCAAAGAGAAGCAAATTATTAAAAATAACCCACTCTCTTTTCGGAGCTCTCAATCCAGTATTTATTTGGCTTCAAGTGCCTCAATTTCCCTGCTTTCATAGACGAAATCGTATCACATTCCTACCCAAAAAAAAGAGACAAAATTTAATGAGCTAATATAATACATGACAAATGCTGCCAAAGACTCCCTATACATGAGTTACAATTTGGAGGGGTTTATTAGTAAGTATTTTGCAACTTTAGAATCATATAGTACTTGAATGTAAAAAACCGATGGTATCTAAGCAATATCAAGAGGACTCCTTTGTTTAGCATCGCAAGCGAGTTTAGGCACCCTTAGAACCTAATTATCTAATTCTAACAGATGTCGGGCAGTCTTCTTTACTTCTGCAATTTCTCTCCATATGAAACTTCTTTTCTTAATATAGTGTTAATTGCCTAATTGTTTCTTTTCTTTTCTAGGTGTTCTTAATTTGTTCGTTACGGAGAGATACTATATCAAATTGCAGAACCAATCACTGATCCAAATCCAAACTTGGAAAATGATACCAAAATCTACAATCATTAACCCTAAACCTAGAAAAATGCAATCCATACCTGACGCAATCCTGCACCTAATTTGATTGTCTGATTCGTTAACTTGGAGAGATCAAGAACAACATCTCCAGGAACCTAAGCATCGAAAAGGAATCAACCAAAACCAATTCATAACAAGGGGGGGGGAAACCATACGAAAACGAGCATTGGAGTGGTGAGTGACTAAATACTCACGACGATTTTTTCGAGTAAGCTCGTAGGATGAGAATTTGAGGAGTCGATCTCCATGTTTTAGGGTTTAGGGTTTTGGCGATTTTTTTCTTCTTTTTTTTGTGGGTGGGTGGGTTCAGGGTATTTTTCGAAGGGGGTGTTATTTAACGGGTGTTTCCGATGTTGGCCAATGAAATCTTCATTTTGGAAGTAGCACGAGGGGCACACCACCAACCCCAACTCCAACAACACCCTCCCTCTCCCTTGCTACAGTACACCGGGTCTCACGTAGGATTTTAAAAATTTAAAATCTCATGTGAGACCCGGTATACTGTAGCAAATAAGAGGGAGGATGTGATTGAAGTTGTGGTTGGTGGTGTGTCTCTATCATTTTCCTTTGGATAAATCCCTCGCATCCTTGAAAATGCTCTTATTATTTTGGGGATTTTTTTTAAATAGACTCTTTTTGAGAAATAATTAGTAAAATCAATCTTTTTATAAAATTATTAGCAAAATCGACATCTTTTAAAAAAAATTGACTTTGCAAAAATTTAGTTTTAAAATACACAGGACTAGTAGTCTCATGTATTAAGTTCTCATTAGTTAAACCTTAAGCGTTTCAGTACAAAGTACGCAAGACAACTATTTTAGTTTAGTTCTGATTAGAGATCATTAATTATACGGGAATAACAATCCCCGCGTATTTTAAAGTCAGTATAAAGAGTCGGTTTTGCTTATCACTTTTTCAAAAATAGTCCTTAAAAAAAACTCTCCTATTAGTTACTTCATGGACAAATTTTGAAAATCGACTTTTTTTAAATTTAATAGGCAAAATCGACCGTATAACAATAAAATGAGCAAAATCGACCCTTTTTTGCACGGGACTGTTAGTCCCGTGCAAAAAAGGTCGCTTCCGCAAAAAAAATTCTCCGGTCCTCAACCCATCCCCTCATTCCCTCTCTCTCTCTCTCCTTCATTAACCCATCCCCTCTCCATCTCTCTCTCCCTCTCCTCCAATCCCACACCAAAAAAAAGACGATCCTGCTAAAAAAATCAAAATCAACCCTCCTCCCCCAAATCCCCCCAACACTCTCCTCCCAAATCCCCCTGCACTGCTGCACCACCAGCACCGACACCTTCACTGGACAGCGGGGGAGGGCTTGGGTGGTGGCGCGGCTCGACGTGGCGGCGGGTGGTAGCATGGTCGGGGCTGAGGGGAACGGAGGACAGCGGCGGCGGCGAGCTGGCGGAGGAGGTGGAGTTGAGTTCACGGCGGCGTCGGGGCTGATGGTGGTGGAGATGATGAGGAGGCGGTGGAGAAGGGGATTGGAGGGAGAGGGGGGCTCGGGTCGGAGCTTGGGCTCAGGGAGGTGGTCGGGTGTAGGTCGAGGAGGTGGGCGCGGCTTGGGCGGCCCGATGGCGATGGAGGAGGGGCGTTTGGGGAATGGAGGAGAGAGAGAAGGGGTGATGGGTTGCTGTTGGGTTTGAGGGAGAGGGAGGAGAGATGGAGAGAGGGAACGGAGATGAGAGAGGGGTCTGGTGTGGTATTGGAGGACCGGAGAATTTTTTTTGCAGAGAGAGAGGGAACGGAGATGAGGGATGGGTTAATGAAGGGGAGAGAGAGAGAGAGAGGGAATGAGGGGATGGGTTGAGGACCGGAGAATTTTTTTTGCGGAAGCGACCTTTTTTGCACGGGACTAGCAGTCCCGTGCAAAAAAGGGTCGATTTTGCTCATTTTATTATTACACGGTCGATTTTGCCTATTAAATTTAAAAAAAAGTCGATTTTCAAAATTTGTCCTTACTTCATATTAGTCCTCCCGCTATTTATTTCTTCTACTTCTAAATAGCTAACTTTCTGTGGGATTAGTTGTTAACTGCGTACGCTGTGAGTTTCATTTCTACCCTCAGTTACTCACGTCTGGGGTTGATTCTAAAGCTGCACGGACATATAACTGAATCATAAGCGAAATTGTGTAACTACGTTGCTTTGAGGTGCGTATGAGGCTGGCACCATTTAACTTAAAAAAGTGCAACACAACAAGCTAGCACGCAAACAGCAGCAGCAACTGCATTTAACTCAATTCTTCTTCTTTGCCTCTCATTTCCTAGATCACACAAGTTCCTGAAATAAGTCCATAACACAACTATTCATAATACAGAAAGTGCTTTGGCCATCGCAGAGAGCAAAACATTAGGAAACACTTGCAAATTATCAGGAGGCAATTTTGTAGGGTTTGGGGTCAATAAGAAGGGATTTTACTCCAATAAACCAGTTCGATACACATTTGAGGCTTCTATACCTCGTACTATCAATGTACAAAGGACCTCCTTTTCATTTAGAAGCACCGAAGTAACACATAATACATTGATGACATTTCCTCGACAAATGCATCGAAATAACACATAATACATTGATGACATTTCCTGGACAAATGCATCTCTATATACAATCTATCAATGAGTGGAACATGTACTGAAATGTGACCTATGGCTACTATGATTCATCCGGCTTTGGTTCAAGGACAACCGGCAATTTCTCTTTATGATCACCTCGAAGAACTTCAACCATCACCTAAGAAATAAAAAAGACAAGAACTTTTAGCACAAAAAAATGTAAAATCAATTTGCCCAACCTGCAATGGAAGAATTGCTCTGTTTAGTAGGTAAATTTGATTCCCATGGATGAGCAATTTGATTTTCTCTTCCCATTTTCTTTCTTTGTAGAAAGCTTGAGGGTCGACTTGATTACTATCCAGATTAATTCTGGACCAGCATAATCCAGATTAGTTCTGAACCGGGGGGCTTGGATTGTTCCTAGCGTGGTTATTGGGCAAAAATTGGCCTACCAAAAACTAGTTAAGTCCAGTATATAGATGTTGCCAAACTAGGATTATTCCTGGTCCAATTGTTGTTCCGCTCAATCTGGTTACCTAAGGTTAATGCCAAGCAGTACCTAAACATGGTTCTATAGAGATATTAATGCTAATTCAACGCAGCAATCCGCGATGTGGAATGAAAGTTTGGCAGTAAAAAAGACATAGGTCGAAATTAATTCCATGTTCAATGACACTAACACAAGCATGCAACAACACGATCAGAAATAGATGATAGGATTGAGATATTACTGTGTCGCCAACTTTGCACTGATCCAAAATTCGGTACAAGTCGCTCCCACTTGAGACTTTTTTATCATTAACAGATGTTATGATGTCCCCCAAGATTAGCCGGCCATAGGAGTCTCTCTTGGTTGGTTGCAAACCCTGCATATAATCAAGCAGATCTCACAGAGATATTTCCAAGAAAAACAGAAGGGCCAAATCATATACTGCATAATTAGGTCAACGGTTAATTGCACATAGACCACCTGTAGTACCATTGTTCTTAACTTCCTGCCTTTGTAGTTTTTTGGTGAAACAGGTGTTAATTTTTTTTTGACTCTTTTACCCTCAAATAGACTTAAGAATCTCACTCATGGGAAATATCAAATAAATTAACCAGGAGGTCTATCTGCAACAATGAAACTACGAGTATTAAGTTCAAAATGCCATACTACAAGGGTCTATGCACAATTAACCCTTGCGTCAATATTTAATATAGTGGCAAGCAATGACCTCATACACACATCCTTAGGTTTCCAACCCTTCCATCACTTCCTTTTCATGCAGATACACCATAGTTCCATGTATCATCAAACTTATGATGTTTTGAGGCAGTACTTGTGGCAAGTAAATTCGGTTAAGTTACAGCCAGAGAAAATATGTAACGTGGCTACCTCTACAATAAAGTCACACCCACTGGATACCGGCACTTCTTAAGCACTCCTAAACTTACATGTCTTATACTCTTCAAATTATATGCACTCGACAACATAATGTTATTTCAATTATAGCATTTGTCAGACACCTAAAAAAATTTCTTATACTTGCTCACTTACATGTTTGAAATATTTCTTCACTTTCACTTCATACTTCAGTAAAACATAATGCTGAGTTAATCATCTTATACAAAACTATGATAACTGCTAAGCTTACATATGTTTCAACATAAAAAGTAAAAATTATGTTCCTTGAAGAAAATTGAAAATCTACCTGGTCCCCTAAGTCAAACAAAAAAGTACGACAAGTCAAAATTTTGGTAATTACGCAATCATTTTCTGTTTTATATATTAGAAATGGGTTTGGTCCTCATGTATGGACACTCTTTTAAATTATAGTGTAATATCGTCATGTCCCAATGTCTTGAACATACATATCTTGTGTCTCATGTCCATGATGTTTATCTATCTATTGTTCTTAGCAGAAAGGTTACCGTCGTCTGTCATCACCCCTTGCGCACCAAGTTTAAGGCCTTGGATCATCCAAGTAATTTAATGCAGCAAACAAAATTTTATACTTAGGTCATTATCAGATAAAAATGTTAGTGGTCCATGTTTATTTTACTCAGATTTAAACATACCAAAAAGGTAGGAAACTATATAAAATATGAAAAGAGATTCTAAGAATACCGCTTTGCCAGCTGGACCATTCGGAGGAGCATCTAAGACGAGCACCCCACTGACTCCAAGCTGCTCTACTGACTGATCTGGCGCAAACTTGATCCCCAAAATAGGTCTTGTAACCTTGCCAAATCTTACAAGTTGATCAACAATGCCGCCAACCTTGAAGATACACAAAAAAGTATATGCGTGAGGTACATGAACAAAACAAAATCTACCAGTTTCCAGATAGGGGTTAATTGCATATGAACCCCCTGTATTATTGCTCAATTGCAGATAGACCCCTTAGTCCTATTGTTGCAGATAGACCACTTGAGTGATTTTTTTTTTGACTCTTTTAACCTCAGAAGGTCAATTTGTCAAAAAACAAATTTCTCTGTCCCTGAGGTTAAAAGACTCAAAAAAAAATTTACTCAGGTCTAACTACAATAATAGAACTATGGACGGTCTGTCCGCAATTGGGCATAGTACAGGGGATCTATCCGCAGCTAACCCTAGAAACAACACAGTTTTTATTGTTTCAAGTTACAATCTTAACAACGCAATAGCTGAATCTGTAGCTCACAGTATCAACTGGAATCGAGAAGCCAACGCCCGATGATGCTCCAGATGGCGAGTATATAGCTGTATTTATTCCTATCAAACTTCCAGAACTATCAAGCAATGGCCCACCACTGTTCCCAGGATTAATTGCTGCATCGGTCTGTATAACATCCTGTATAGGTCGTCCAGTGGCAGGGCAGCCGAACTTATTTCTCTGCGCAACCCACTGAAAAACAAGAAATATTCTTGTCAAAATAATGTGTGAGCCACTTGCCAACCTTTTAGTTTATTTATTTATTTTTTGGGGGAAACAAAGGCCATAGTCTGGCCAGGTATAAACTTTTCTTTTTAATTGCACGATGTTAGAAAAAAGAGACCAAGGTTAACAAAATTGCCAACCTGATAACACCTGTTGTAAGTGTGTGATCAAGGCCAAACTGCAAACAAGGTAAAATGAACTTTAGTCATCTCAGAGATCCATAAGAATTATCCCCATAAAAGAGTTTGCAAAAGGGTTATTCCCATATAGATCTTTCATAAGAGTCGTCCCCATAAAGAGTTTTCTTTTTCTTCTTTTCTAAAATATAAAGATAAAATGTGCTTTTATTTTTATGCCCATTCAATTCCAATAGAATGTGCTTTTAGCACTAGTCCCGACAAACCAATATATTTTAATTCAAAGAACTCGGCTATGCAATGTCAAAATCAATATCTAATCCTTCTCCAGCTAAACAAAATCCATGTATCCAAAATAATGCTTCTCAACATAAACCATCAGATGCAGTCATGCAGATAGAGCATCCTAACAAGATTTTCAATGATAATGGATTACAGAAGAAACACACTTTTCTTTGTTTGTTGTATCTATAAGATGGTTGCTAGCCATTATCAAAATGGACAAGCTTAATGCATGGGAACCCAGCAACTAGTTTTAGATACAAGCGCAAATAAAAGTGAATATTGGACAATAAGGATACATCACTCACTGGATTTCCAATAGCAAAAACTTTCTGACCAACTAGGAGGTCCGCCGAGATGCCTATTGGAATGGGTCGCAATTTATCTTTTGGCGCTTCTATACGCAAGACAGCAACATCCTTATCTTGGTCAAATCCAACAACTTTTGCTTCATATGTTGATTGATCAGCAAGAGTGACCCTGTACGAAAACTAGCAAGTCCAGAATTATTTTGGCAGGGAGAAGTTGGCATGATTTAGCACAAACAAGGCAAATGCATTTCGAAAATTCAAATGAGTAACATGTCAATATATTAGAACATGCAAGCCTCATACATAAAATTATATTCAAGGTCACTAGAGAAACATGGTCCATGAACTAGCACACTAATATGAATGTGACGCCGGCATTCAAACATAGAGGCACTTATGACTTCAAAAAATGGAAAATATTCTAAGTGCATCATTAGCATTAGTAGTGAGGAAAAGGATATGACCTCTCTAGAGCTTTCAGCAACAAAATACAGTGGATGACTTAATATTATTGTGCACCAGCATATCTCATATCATACTTAAGGAGCAAAAAGGATTATCTGAAGAACACAAAAATTCACAATTCACACTTCATATGGAAGTGTACAGTTGTTACACTTCCGAATCATGCTATTTTTAAAATATATATATAGTTCCAACACTAATCTCTCACTGAAATGTTATCATTCTTCCAAAGATCAAACACATAATAATTTCAAATATAAGAAAGACAGAGGTAACATACAATTAGTAATATACCAACGAAAGCTGCTTTAAGACACTGGAGTTCAATAAGATTGCTGATTAAATTTTTTACACTACAAAAATGAAGTCATAATAAATTAAGGTCCCACCAACCTGAGATCGGATGCCCCACGGATAACATGATAGTTGGTCACAATGTGTCCCTGTTTGTCCCAAACAAACCCTGAACCCGACCCTTGGGGTACCTCCAGGACATCCAGTGTGAATGCATCTTGCCTATAGTATCAAAGAAATAAATAAGAGAATCAATTATAAAACAATAAGCTTCTTGCTTTCAAATACGGCAGTAGCTCCTCTCAGAAAAATTTCCCCCATTTTAATCAATTTCTCTACCGCATGAGCAATTTCGCTTAAAACCGAGACTTGCAACCTATATATTTTTTTTTCAATAATTTCCTATGCTCCTAGGGGCTTAGCCTTAAATTTAATAAAAATAAAAATAATGGCTACTATTGCCTTTTCTACTCTTAATTAGATAATTGAAATTCTCATATTCAGGAGTTTCACAAACCTAAGGGTTACTTATTTGGTTTGCTGTGAAAAATAAATTGTAACAAATGTTGCAACAAAAAATATTGCGTGTAGCATTCATTGCAAGAAATCAACTTCAAATCCATTGTTTGGCTACTGCAATTTCATTATAGCAATTATATTTCCAGTGCAATTTTAGTGCTTGTTTGAAAAAATATTGTCGGAAAAACTATGAGATCCTATCATATAATGAAACACAATAGATGATTTCCTGTTTGGAACATGAAAGAATTTTTTGATGAGGTGACTTCTGTTTTTACAATTTTTGTTTCCGAAGGTTGCAGCCTAAGTTGCATGGAAACGGGCACGGGTACTGGTACAGGTGCGGGTGTAGGTACGGGACACGGCAAAACTGTAAAATGTAGGGTACGGGGACACGACTACATATATATATTGAATTAATTAAAATGTAGGGTACGGGGACACGACTACATATATATATTGAATTAATACTGTACATAAGATAATTTTTCCCCTTCATGTGTCATTAGAATTAAAATTCTACTGTACATAAGATAATTTTTCCCCTTCATGTGTCATTAGAATTAAAATTCCGATCACATTTTTGAGTATCTTTTATCATATTAATTATCGTGAATTGTAAACTACTCATTTTTTTTACTAGACATCTAAACGACCCATTAACTATATAGTTTTAAACTTGGGTATGGACTGAAACATATCCGACCCGTATCTCATTAGTTTCAAAAGACGGATGTGAAGTGTAAGCTCTATGTCCAGGAAGTCTTTGACAAGTGTTTTAAATTAACACAGATATTGTATAATTGAGTACATGTTGTAATAAATGCATGTATATATTCAAGAAGTGTTCATGAAGTTTGGGTACGGGAAAGTGTCGGGTACGTGTCCGGTACGGATACGGCTTGATTATAGAAATACCCGGGTAACATAGGTTGCAGCTTTCTTCCATGAAATTTATAGTATTTGATGTAGTTTTTTTAAAAATTGTCAGTTCATTTAGGGCATGCTTGTTTGAGTGGAAGTAGCTGAAGTAAATGAAATATATGCTATTAGCCTACTTCTAAGAACTAAGAAGAAGAAAAAACTACTACTTTATTTGAAAACCCTACTTTTGGTACTTCCTTAAGAGCCCATTTGGTTGGCAAAAATATTAAAAATAAGAAGCGAATAGAAGTAAAATTCAAAATTATGGAACAAGATGTGGTGGAAGTAGTACTTATTCATTTATTTTACGCATTATTGGAAATATTGAAAATGATATTTCTTCCTCATTCTTTTCTTCTTCCTTTTTTTTTGGATAACAATTGCAGATATTGTTAGAAAATAACTAATAAATCTCACTTCCATGACTATTCTTATTTGTATTGTCATAGAAGAAGAATATGTAGTAGGTATATAAAACATATTCATCTCAAAGTTCCAACATGCATAAACTAAAATACACCAACATGCATAACCGCTATCCATTAGTTTAAGATAAAACAATAAAGATCTAATTTCTAAGAAAACTTCCCCTAAAATGGTTAAAATCAAAAGCAGTTAATTAAGGAGTGACTTTCATGTATTCCCCCTTGGTATTGTGCAAAGTTAGACTCTTCCCCATTCTTTGCAACATGTTAGGAATTCTACCTTTTTTTTAGGAGTAGTTTGGCTATACCACAAAAGCATTTGCATGAAATTTTTTCTTATACAAGTCATTCTACAACGATGCAAGGTCATCTGTGGCAAAACCTTCAAAACCCAAAACTTTTTCCAAAATATGCTCAGTACAATTTCTCTCCTTAAAAGCAATATTATATTTGACTATCTTTCCTAATTCCTCCACTACTTTCTCTCCAATTGTTAATTTTTAATTCCTCTCTCTTTTTCAATAGACTTTTTCTCCAATTGTTAATTTTTTATTCCTCCACTACTTTCTCTTTTCCAATTGTTAATTTTTAATTTTTAATTCCTCTAGTACTTTCTCTCCAATTGTTAATTTTTAATACTACTTGCTCACGCTTGATAATGATGGTTGAAGGCCCCACTCCATTGAGCTATTGAACATGGACCCCATCCAAGAGAGAAATATTTGTATGATCATCCTCCTTGATATTGATCTTTGGAACTCTCTTTTCATATCAGCATTATAGTCTGTCTCTCTCAATTCACTAGTTGCATGATACTCTCCTCAAATAATCCAAAGCTCTTCATATTTTGGAAGTTGGATGTTCAACTAAGGTTTACAGTTCAAATGTCTTTATTTAACAAGAAAATTAGATAGATAATTAATATGAAACGTAAGGACCAGAATTAGAATTAATTAGGCCAACAACGTAAATATAGCAACACGATATACTCTATAAATATAGTGGTATCAAGTGTAATCATCTTATTTTCTCCATCTATCTTGCCCCACAAAGTTTTTCCATTCACAAACAAGCTTTCACCTCTTCTTAAAGGTACACAAGTGCTTCTCAATATTATAAGGACAATGATTTTCGGCAAAACTTGAATTTACATGGCCAACGTTCTTTCTAAAAATTGGGACTTCGAATGTCTTATAGACTTTGCATCCATTATTAGCAAGTTCCACCAAGTAAGAAAATAATATTTCAATATGTGAATGTTTCCACTTCTAATTACTAGTACATTTTTCCATCATGAAGTTTCTTTGTTTGCCCCAGTTGACTTTCACTTCTTCCCATCATTGTTCTTTTGTCATATCATGAAGGAGAATTAACCCCGAACACTTGAAATCAAATTTTGTGAACAACTTTTGTTTTAGGAGATTTGCGATCACATGAAGTATTGCCTCAAATTCATAACCTAACGCACTTTCACCCGCGTTCAAGTTGATGTACTGGTGATTTGGTGAATCTCCAACATGAGTAATCACATATTGGTGCCCTGGAGTATGTACTCTTTGGGAAATATAGTAGTAAAGTGATTGTTCTAGTGATGAATTGTCCTCGAGAATGTTCTCCTTGACAACAAGAGTAGCATGGTGATTGATGATCCAGTGATAAAGTGATCGTCGCGTATTCGGTCTCATTGCTCTCCATATGCAAGTTTTTTCTATGGTCAATGATTTTATGGTAGAATATGGAACTAATATGTTAAATAAAACCATGAACCACATAGAAAAGTTTGTATATAGGGGCAACAAGACTGAAAACTCTCTACACATTTTATCACTAAATTACCACTCACTATAGTATTAGCTTTCTCAAAGATTATGTCCTCCTAGACAACAACCTATGGTTCCAAATTCATGGGTTGGAACCTATGCTACATGAGTACTTGTATTTGAAGCATATCTGTGTTATACCAGTACAAGACACTAAAATTTTATTGGACATTCCTTGGATATTTACACACTTATTCAACAATATACTCAATTATCTAATACATGTTTTAATTGAAGAGTTTCCAAATTCACTTGTCTCTCGCAACACGGATACAATAGGAACAATCACATATTAGTGTCTAGGAAGACGTAATCCTTGAGAATCATAGAGTATGTTGACAAGTGACCAAATGATGAAGTGACTGGAGAAAGTCCAATCCTATATATGCAAAATTTTCAATATGGTTCATGATTTTATTTACTATATTAGCTCCATATTCCAGAAAGTTCCATACTTCAATAAAACCATGAACAATATGGAAAAGTTTGCATACATGGACAAAATGACAAGTCTAATCATTTCAACATTAGGTCAACAATTATCACACCACCATCCTCGTCCCCAAGAATTTAATCCAGGATATCAATGTATGTTTGCTCCTGTCGCCATATTATCAGTTTGCAAAAAGTGAATGCATGTGAAACACTAATTGTGTTCCAACCCATAGATTTGAGCCAATACTTCATGTGATCGCAAAACTCCTAAAACAATATTTGTTCATAAAATTTGATTTCAAGTGTTGATGTCAGTTTTCTTTCAAAGGATGGAGGAAAGAACAATGATGGAAAGAAGTGAAAGTGAACCAAGAAAAAGAAAGACACTATAGGAGAGAAAAAATTATAAGTAGAAACTTTCACCTTGTAAAGTATTTATTCCTTACATTGTGGAACTTGCTAATAGTGGTTATAAAATCCACAAGACATCCAAAATCCCAACTTTCAGAAAGATTATTAACTATATAATTCGGTTTTGAAGAAAATTATAACCCTTACAATGTTGAGAACCACTTGTTAACCCTCAAAAAAAGGTGGAAGCTTATTTGTGAAGCGAAAATGCTTAGTGGGATGGGATAATAAGATATTATACTTGATACCACTATATATACGTAGTAATTTGAGGTATATTTATATATTTACTTTTTTGACCTAATTAATTCAAATTTTGGTTTTTAATATGTCATATTAATCATCTAATTTTCTAGAAAAATAGAAACACACGAAGTACAAACCTTATTTGAACACCCAATTCCAAGATACAAAGAGTTTCTTATCATCTACAGGGAGAATCATGCAACTGATCAATTCAGAGAGGCAAGTTATGACACCAACATTGGAAAGGAAATTCAAAAGACCAACATCGAGGAAGACGATCATACAGATGTTTCTAGCTTGGATAATATACATTTCTCACAAACTCAATTGGAGCCCTCAATCATCTTTATTAAGCAATCAAGATAACTGGTAGATCAGCTTATCTATTGAAAAAGAAGAACGAGGAATCACAAATTATAATTGGAAAGAAGGTGGTGGGGGAAGAAAGAAAGCTAGCCAATCCTATTATTGTTTTTGACATGGAAATTGGACCGAGGATTTTTTGAAGAAGTTTTAGGTTCTGAAGTCTTCGTCATAGATGACCATATAATTAGTGTATAAAAAGTAGTATAAGAGTGAACTAGAAGCAAACACTTTCATAAGATTAACCACGTTACTCTAGAAAAGGAGGATTATTATGTTCAGCATTACCAGAGGCACGTTCCTCACTACACCTCATCCCGATGTGATGCCGGTGGTGGCGAAGCGACCCACATCTTACTCTAGCACAACGTCTTTTTGTGCCTTGCAAGCGAAGGCGGTCCGCACATGACACATGCAAAGCACAACCTTATATATTTTTGTCTTTGACATTTCAATCTGGTCTTTATACGCGATAATCATTATCCCAAAAAGCAAAATAAACTCATTAGGCCTTTTAGTAGGCTGACAAAGACCTTAAACAATCCCCATTTACTATTACATTTTGCTTCGATATTAGTCTTGATTTGACTTTGACTTGGAAAATTATGAATTTTGCTATTATGCTAGATGTGCTAGCATTATGAGTTAATTATTTTGTGATTTGGAAGTAGATATTATTGTTGGGAATTTTTTAATGAAATGATTAACTTTTGAAAAGTTAATCAAAACGGGCTCAAAGACTTCTTAAAAAAGGATACATGCATTTTTGAAAGATGAAATACAAGATGACAAACATGCCAAATTTTTGTTGAAAAAGAATAAAGGTTGTGGGCCCTATCGAAGAAAAATTTGGACGTGGATCTCACATGCATAGTAAATAATATTATTTTATTAATACATAGTATTTTCCCAAACGCTATAAATAGATACTTAAGAAAAATTGATTCCAAAAACAACAATCAATATATACAGATATATATATGTTACAGAATAGCTAGTGCTCGTAAGGAACAGTGCCAGACTGAGAAGGTCTTATAGATCGAGGAGATCTTTGTCTGATAGATCGAGGAGATCTCTGTCTTATTGATCGAGGAGATCTTTACCTGATAGATCGAGGAGATCTTTATCTTATAGATCGAGGAGATCTTGACAGTACTGGGTCCGTGCATACCAGAGTACTGGACTGTTGTTCCTGAAAACAATTTGACCTTGGGATCCTTGCACCGGAGTAGGCCAAATAATGCTTTAAGCACAGCGTTTTACAAACGCACAACGGCTGAGTTAAAAAATTTTAAATTACTGCATCTTAGTTTTCTGTTTAGTTTTTTGTTGTTATATATATTGATTTAGGGTCTATTTATAGCGTTTGGAAAAATACTATACACTAATAAAATAATATTATTTACTATGCATGTGGGACCCACGTCCAAATTTTTCTTCGGTGGGACCCACAACTTTATTTTTTTAATAAAATTTGGCAAGTTTGTCATCTTATATTTCATCTTTCAAAAATGGTTGCATCCTTTTTTACGAAGTCTTTGAGCACGTATTGATAAATTTTTCAAAAGTTAATCACTTCATTAAAAAATTCCCAATAATCCCCCACAAGTTTTTTAAACTAGTGTCGTGTAACGGTGTCATTTGTTTCAATCCTTGTGTGTAAGGAAGATGTCGCAAGGACTTGAATACTCTTTAGACCAACTGAATAAAAGATAGATGCATGGTGTCGTAGAGATTTGAACCAGCACATGTCTAAAAATCCAGCGATCACACAAGATCAAACTTATCTGTAATAGTTTTCACTTTGAACCACATTTGCCTTTGCCTTTACCTTTTGTAGGCGTCAAAAAATGCTGAAAGATATTCAAATACAACTCAAGAGGAAATCATCCAAAGAGGCAGAAGAACACAAGTCTTCAATGTCTCGCCATGCGAGACAGACTTGACTGTCTCGCCGCGCGAGACAGACTTGACTGTCTCGCCGTGCGAGACAGTCTTTACTGTCTCGCGGGCGAGACTGACTTTTACTGGTTGCCCAAGCGAGACAGTCTTTGCTGTCTCGCCGCACGACGCGAGAGCAGTGCTTTGCCTGTCATCGCCGTGCGAGACAGAATTACATGTCTCGCACGTGAGACAGCTTTCAGATGGGTCAAAACTACCTTTGTAACTGGCCTCTAACGTGGCCACTAACTGTTCAAGAACGTGGAAAACTCGTGGCGAGAATCACGTGGAATAACTGGCCCAAAATAACGGAGTTTGAAACGTGGGAAAGCAGTTAACATCGAGAAAACTGCCAGAAATATAAGACAGTATTTTTACTGTCTCGCTGGGCGAGACAGCGAAATTGACTGTCTCAGCTGGGCCGAGACAGCAAACAAATTGTCTCGGCCAGCGAGCAGCAAACAACTGTCTCGCCGCCGAGACAGCATATGCTGTCGTCGCGAGCACTGTTCGCCATTGATCAGAGGTATATAATACGCCCCGAAGGCTATTTTTCACAGGAGGCTCCGGCAGAAGGAGTAGAGGCTGATCATTGTGAACACTTCAGAGCAATCCAGAGCAATCCAGAGCAGAGAGAGAGCAGAGGTGCTGATCTTACGGCCAATCCTTGATAATCAGGCTTTGACTTGATTTCAAGAAGAACGACTATCTTACATCGATAAGATATCGTTTCAATTTCTCACTTCGATAAACGAAGTCAGAATCATAAACCCCTCACGGTTCAATCAGAATCTGTGATTTGGTGGTCCACGAGTCAAAGCGCTCCCGGCACAGGCAAAGATCCCACGAAAGCAGTGATCCAAACAACGATCCTGCGTTTATTTTCTCAAGAGTTATAATTTTCTTTTTGTTGTGTAAAAGAGTCTTATAAAAAGGCTGTTTTCTTTGAATTTATTGTAATCGACCGAAGATATAATGAATTCGACAACAAATTCGACTTTTGGCGAAAACAACTAACACGAGAACCGCTGGAGCTAACATGGACTCAAGTAGAACTAACATAACACTAGAACTAACGTTTATATTAGAAATAACACTAGCTGGAAGTAGAACTAACATGAAATCAGTTAGAACTAACACGAGAACCGCTAAAACTAATAGGGGCTCAACTAGAACTAACATACCACTAGAACTAATGCTTATATTAGAAATAACAATAGCTGAAAGTTAGAACTAACATGACATCAGTTAGAACTAACACGAGAACCGCTAGAACTAACAAGGGCTCAACTAGAACTAACATACCACTAGAACTAACACTTATATTAGAAATAACATTAGCTGAAAGTTAGAACTAACATGACATCAGCTAGAACTAACACGAGAACCACTAGAACTAACAGGGGCTCAACTAGAACTAACATACCACTAGAATAGAACTAACACGAGAACCACTAGAACTAACAGGGGCTCAACTAGAACTAACATACCACTAGAACTAACACTTATATTAGAAATAACATTAGCTGAAAGTTAGAACTAACATGACATCAGCTAGAACTAACACGAGAACCACTAGAACTAACAGGGGCTCAACTAGAACTAACATACCACTAGAACTAACACTTATATTAGAAATAACAATAGCTGGAAGTTAGAACTAAGACGCATAATTGTTTTCTATTATTGTTTGATCTTGTTGCCTTCCGATCTTAGTCTCAGTTAGCGCTTCGGCCACGTCTACAACAAATTAAAGAAAGAACTAATAATAAAATAGCAATGACAACGATAAAAGAGGAGAGGAATTCACCTTACTTTTTATTTATAATTTCCGGAAACAATTACAAATAAAACGCTTTAAAAAAAAATTCATGACAAAACAATTAATAAAAATTCAAGGTAAGAAATTAAAACCCAACGTGCTTGATGCATGGCGGGTCAAAGCCAATCGAGCTTTTAATTAACAACCTAGCTAGCGATTTGATTAAACTAACTAGCTCTTGACGAAGCCGTCGATAAACTTGGCCCCAACATCCCTCGGCCATGTGACGTCCCCCAGCCAGTTCTCGATCAGGAAGAGGGGCGCCTCCTTGTTGATAGGCTCGTGCTTTTTGACCCACTCGGCTCTGGGCCTAGGGTCACCGTTGGGCCCCCTGTTATTGTACTTGGTGTAGTAGCAGGTCTGGTGGAAGTCGGCTCCGTCCCAGACGGCCCAGCCCTCGGGCCTGATCACATCCCCGATCTCCGACTCTATGACCACTGTCCTCGCCTTCGCCTTCCACGGCCTCCTCAGAGCCTGATCATTTTCAGTGGCCATGGAGAAAGTGAGAGAGAAAGAGAAGTTGAGAGATAGAGGGGTTAGAGAGAGAGAGAGAGAGAGAGAGAGAGAGAGATATGATTAATGATGGAGAAATTAGGAATAAATAGGGAGGGGCGCAGTAACTGAGTTCAATCACATCAAAGGGGCAAGTTTGTAACTTCCATTCGTTTTTTTTTTTTGAAATCCGATACTTTGGGGTCTCATCACAAATACTGTGTATTTAGGGCTTATCCACATGGGGTATATAAAGGGCCTCGTCACATGAAATTTTTACTTTTGGGTCCTCGACATAATTTTCCCTATTTTCTTTTATAATTTCATTTTTTTAATTCATGCGCATTGGAATTTGAATCTTACAAACCATCTTCAAAATCATGATCATCTTGCGATTATTGGAATTGAAATAACCAAAAAGAGAATGTATCAATATTTTAGCTTTTTTTTAAATCACTGAACCGGGTTTCCATGACATGTTTTGTTTTGCTTGTCAATTTGTCATTGTCTTGGCATGGAAAAATAAAAATACGAAAGCCAAAAAAAAAAGTAAAACTGAACGATGGCTACTTTAGGTAATCTCTTTATAATGGTACACTCTTAATATACGTGCACCATGACTGCATTAAGAAAACTAATTTATTGTTTGATGACCTTAACAATGAGGTTATGGTGACATTATCATAGGAGGGGATTTCCTCCTATGACGCCTCTAAAATCACATGATTGAGCGACATTATGGATGATCCGCTCCGTTGAACTTGATCTACATATTCTAAAACCCTAACACACCAAGTTTGGGGTGAATCCATCGTCGTTTGACCCTCCATCGAGTCATGTTAAAAGTTCTATTCATTCAAAACCGTTAAAATTGATACGAGTGGATGAAGGGTCAAACGACGACGGGTTCACCCCAAACTTGGTGTGTTGGGGTTTTAGAATATGTAGATCAAGTTCAACGGAGTGGATCATCCACAATGTCGCTCAATCATGTGATTTTAGAGGCGTCATAGGAGGAAATCCCCTCCTATATATATATATATATATATATATAAAATAGAATGTGTAAATAATATTGCACATAGAGGTGTAAATTTAACTGCATTTGAAGAAAGTTCTAAGCAATGTCATTCTAACATTTTCATGACGAACAAGGTCACACATTGAGTTGGATTAGAATTAGATCAATAATATCCAAATCATGACGCCAAAGAAGGAAAGCTCTCACTTAAAAAAATTATTTTCCATTCTTTTCATCACTTTTTTATATGGTCTTTGAGCCTAATGTTTGTCATGTTGAAGGTATAGCATGCATAAACTACTTCTTGAATTTTTTAAAGAGGTTGTTTGCAATTTAAAATTTAAAGGGGTTGTTTATATTTTTTGGATTTTTTAAAGAGGTTGTTTGCAATTTATGCATTTTTTGTGGGTTATTTATAATTTTAGACTTTCAAGAGCCTTTTTTTATTTTTTAGATTTTCAAGGGTATTTTGTAATTTAAGATTTTTTAGGGGTCTATATGTTTTTTAAAATTTTTCAAGGTTTTGTTTTTAATATCCTGATTTGTTAGTGGCTTTTCTATAATTTTTAGAAATTCCAAGGGAGTTGTTTATAGCTTTCAAATTTTTCTGTGTTATTTATAATTTTAGATTTTTTAGGTAGCAATTTGTAATTTTTTATATTTTTTGGGATTGTTTGTAAATTTGTGGGATAATTTGTAAATAAGAATGATTTGAGTGCTTGAGGGTTAATTTTAGTGAGTGTAAATTTTTTTCGGATTGCTTGTAAATGAATAGGATCATTTGTTAATAAGAATGATTTGAGGGGTATATACTGTGCTTGAGGGTTAATTTTTCTGTTATGAAGGTTAAATGCGAAAAATCAAAATGTTTTAGATATTTTATGAAATTATCAAATTCATTTAGGATTTAGTGAGGGTTGCAAATATTTAGGAATTCAGTGCACAATTCAAAGTTATGTGAGATTTACTAAAATTTAAGTTTCTAAAATAATTAAGGAGGGACACAAGATATTTTTTAGATTTTGTAATTGTAGATAGTTACAAATTATTTAGAAATAACAAAGATCTGATTGTTAAAATTTTCTATGTTTTTATAGATAGAATTTTTTTAATTATGGATATGAATATTTAATTTAATGAGAATTTTTAAGAAGATAGAGTTAGTTAGACATATGCCATCTTATAATATGATAGAGAATTAGTTTTACTGTATGATCTCTTTCCATAGCAATTTTTGGTTAAAGATTTTACTTTTAAAAAATTTGATATGTTATGAATTACAATAAGATTAGAAGGTAATATCCAAAAGTGTTAAGGGTAATATCGACTATAGAAAAATTTACTCATACTCGTACTTTTATAAGGAGTATGATATGATATGATATGATATGATATGATATATATATATATATATAAATTTAACTGCATTTGAAGAAAGTTCTAAGCAATGTCATTCTAACATTTTCATGACGAACAAGGTCACGCATTGGGTTGGATTAGAATTAGATCAATAATATCCGAGTCATGACGCTAAAGAAGGAAAGCTCTCATTTAAAAAAAGAAAATATTTTCCATTCTTTTCGTCACTTTTTTATATGGTCTTTGAGCCTAATGCATGATATATTTAATTATTTTGTCACAATAAGGTATGTGACAAAATAAGGTATTTTGATAGTTCAACCAAATAATACACGCACCACAAACGTCGCTCACCCAAAAACACCAATATATTTATGCTTAAAAAAATATCTAGATACCAATTTATGGGAACATACGTCATAATTTTGTATTAAATATTCGATGAATATCCACACTCTTCGTAGTTGCCAATTTGACAAGGTATTATTTTATTGGGGCCGAAGTATATTGGTGCCAATGTATAAGCAAGGGGCGCCTTCATATTCTTAATATAATTAAAAAGAGCTTTGCCATAGAGACCCAAAATATGAGACCAATAGAGGGGATAAGTGAGGTGTCCCTCTCCTATTGGATAATGAGTTGGCCATCATTAATGAAGGACAACTCATTATCCAATAGGAGGGGGACACATCACTTGTCTCCTCTATTGGTCCCATATTTTGGGTCCTTAATGATTTTTTCAATTAAAAATCTAATCAAATTAATAGAGTAAATAAAACCTCCAGCTTTAAAGGCCGACTTCTGGGAGCATTGAACTCTCTACGTGGCTGTCAACCATTGGATCACAGGTGTCCACCAAAATGGACGGCAGAGATGCTTCCCGTGACCTACCCTTTCACTTTTCTTTTTCTCTTTTTATTATTATCTTTCTTATTCCATCCGTGTGGGACCCAATTCCACCGGTTTTTTTTCCCCACTTTCTCGTGCAGGCCCAGGTAATTCCACAAATTCAGGATAAGCTTAAAAAATGTGCCGAGATATTTACAATCTCGATTGATACTGTTCTTCCTCTTTTTTATGTACGTGCACCAAAACAGGGGAAAAAAAGGAAGGAAAAAAAAACTCATATAAAGGATATTCAAGGAAAATCACATGAATAGTTTGATTTTGGGTTTGGAATTTTAAAAAAAATTTCCTCTTATTTTTGGTCTGTTTCTGTCCCTTTGTTTTTTATTACAAAATTATCATTGTCAGACATTTTGAGAAAACTTTTCTATAAAATTATGTAACCAAACACCCCCTTTAAGTTCTTAAAAAAAAAGAGAGTAAATAAGCTATTTGCTAATTTCGTTGTTATCTCGCATGGACAAGAGCAGCCAACGTACTTATATGAAATTGTTCTTATTCGTATGGACAAGAGCAGCCAACTTATATGAAATTGTTCTTATAAGAATCATATTCTTCAGATTTTTACTTTCTACCAATATGAATTCATATAAAGTCGTATAACAGTTGGTATTGGGTTATAGTTTCTGATATTTTGTTGCTAGATATCAGTAGGAGAGAAGACTTGGTGAAGTTTCTTATTTTGTAAAACTGTGATGATCTAGGGTACTCATTCTTGGTTGGGGATGTGTGCTTTTTTGTAACAATTTTTTTGCTTAATTTAGCTGGCTGGATTACCATTTTGGTAATCCATCCTTTCTCTAAAAAAAAATTCATATAAAGTCTATATTAATTCCCCTCCCACTCAATCCACTCCTGTGCACCTCATCTATAGCTTGTATGTCAATTAAGGGATGAGCTTTTTTTATTTAGGAAACTATTAAATTCACCACCTTTGGCTTTTATTATACGACACCATTGCGCCATTCAATAAGTTAAAAAATTACTTTCAGTTTCTACAAATTATAGGAAATGTTTTCCACTCAAAATATGATTTCCTTGTATTTCTTAAAAAATTATAGGAAAAGTTTTGACAAAACAAGAAAATGACCCGTAATTTTATAGAAAATAGCAAGATTTCCTATAATTTGTAGAAATTGAACCAAACACCCCCTAAATTTATAGAAAAGTGTTAACTCTATAGAAAAGTGTCAATGTGGTGTCATATTTCATGGTGATTTTCACCCATTTAGAGAGAAAATTGATCTCTATAAATTTTGGTACTATTTTGTACTTTACATAAAATATTTTTGTAAATATTTTTTGAACCAAACGCACTTTACGAAAATTTACAGAAAAATTTTAACTACGAAAGTACCATAAATCTGACATTTTGAGAAAACTGTTTTTATAAAATTGTGCAACCCTACACCACCCTAAAGAGAGAGGGGGTGCACTGTTCAAAAGAAGGAAGTTGAATTATAAATAGTTTCTGAACCGGGCCATCCAGCGCTTGGGCCGAACGGGTGTACAAAACGTATCGCTCCATTATTGTTTTTGGTCCCGCAATTTTTTAATCCCACCGTGGATGCGGCGACTTTAAATGCGATTAAATAATTTTAATATTGTGGATATTTTGCAGTCACACCCTTCTAATCTCGTGCAATAAAGAAATATGTCATAGGCTAGAAGAGAGATAACGGTAACAACAATTCTCCTTCTCTCTTGATCCTCACAAAATAATAACACACAAAAGTTCAAGCATTTTAGAAGAACTCTCTTTCTAGCGCTGTGCGTGTAAACTTTACTTCTGTACTTTTATAATCCATATTCTTAATTTGGTGTAGATAGATAATGGAGACTTTGTTGTTCGATCAAAAATTGTTTGGGTGGAAAAAAAAGAAGAAGAAGAATGAGAGTTCAAATTTAAAAAAAAAAGAGAGTTATCGAGACGGTTTTGTTTTTAAAAATAAATAAATAAATAACAATGTCCCTAGACATAATGAACCATCACGATTCTGCAGAGTTGAACTCATCTCAAAGCATGGCATGCGCGAGCCTGGCATTTTCAACCGTTCATGAGTCAGATAGAGGGCGGCTTAGACATTTCAACTATCCCTTTTACGTTAGGGATGCACCTCTGGTACGTGGACGTTTGTTTATGAGGTGGCTCATGCCCGCTGGCACGTGGACACCATGAGCTGACTCGTGTCCCGATTCGGTAATTGATCTTTGCACGATCAAACAAAACAATAGATAATATGGATTTGCATTTTATAATTATTTTCCAAAAATGTAGGGGTAAAAAAATCTGGAAATTTTAATTTACTTCTGTACCCTTAGAACGCTCCGCTTATACTGGGGATTTTCTTATAAGATTTGTGGCCTCGGCTTTTATCCAATCAAACCTAGTAAATATGCATTATTTTCAAATTACCTTGTTATATTTAACTAGCTTTTAGTGGCTCTCCAAAGCATGAGCTAGCGCTATTTTTTATTTTGGTGTTCTTCGTATATGAGTGATTCGTGTAGTCCCTGAAAATTGACAAATGAAGTTCGAAGTTCAAATTTCAAATTTCAAATGAAGTTGAGAACCTATAATTTTAATTTTAAAATTTCAAATTTTAATTTGCTGTTGAGACATGACAAATGAAGTTCAAATTTCTTTAATTTTGAAAATTGAAGTCTTTTTTTTACTGGACTTGAAGTGAGGGTGTTTATCGTGATTGCTACAATTTTCCATCCTTTTGCTTTTGTTACATACTAATAGATAGATATCGAACTAAAAATTGGTCCGAGTTGAGAACCTATATATAATTACTACTACAAATCTTCTTGAGAGAACTTGTATGAATTTAATTTATAGAATAGCCGAGCCGTGCGTTGCCCCCCACCCCCCCCCCCTCTAGCCACGCAAGGGGTTGATACGCCGATGGTTCAAAGGATCGCCGGGAAGTTCCTAGTCCGTGCATTGGGGGTACCTCTTAGCCACACCAGGGAGTTTGATACCCATGATAAGGATCAGGGGAAGTCCCCTTGTCAAATCAAAAAAGGAAAAAAGAAAAAGAAGATAAAATAGGAGTTCTATACAATGAACACACCAATAACAAATGCAAATTTGAAAAGGTGATACCCGCCGCGAATTACAATCTCTCCCAGAAAAGATATATTCTAGAAGGGCATAGCTGAAAAAAAGAGTTTCAGAGTGGGGTGGGACCCACCATTATGAAGTCAAAGATGGGGTGAGTGGGGCCCAGATAGAGAGACAGAGCGAGCCATTTGTTTGTTGGTTCCATACGGA
>NC_033794.1:125824588-125847522 GCF_001876935.1 Asparagus officinalis
CGGAAGAATGTTAAATGTAATATTCTTAGGGATAACCCCGATTATTATGGACAGAATGATAAATACTAAACTCCTATTATGGTTTTTAAATACTCTTTTGCTGAGATGAGATTCGATCACTTCTTTAGATCAATCTTCCCTCGCAAAACCCCACTTGGTCAAACCTTTAAACAGTTAGGACCAAAGCCAAAATTCCCTCTTGATTCGTTCCATGAACGAGAGGTCCACAAATTGAACGATCCAACCTTTAAACAGTTAGGATCGTCTCAAACTCCCATTTGGTCAAACCTTTAAACAGTTAGGACCAAAGCCAAAATCCCCTCTCGATTCGTTCCATGAACGAGAGGTCCACAAATTGAACGATCAAACCTTTAAACAGTTAGGATCGTCTCAAATTCCTATTTTGGTCAAACCTTTAAACAGTTAGGACCAAAGCCAAAATCCCCTCTCGATTCGTTCCATGAACGAGAGGTCCACAAATTGAATGATCAAACCTTTAAACAGTTAGGATCATCTCAGAACTCCCACTTGGTCAAACCTTACTACAGTTAGGACCAAAACCAAAATCCCCTTTCGATTCCTTCCATGAACGAGAGGTCCAGTTTCGATTTAGGACCAAAACCAAAATCCCCTTTCGATTCCTTCCATGAACGAGAGGTCCAGCTTCGATTTGTGCAATCAAAACTATAAAAGTTAAGATTGCTTCCAATCTCAATTGATCAAACCTTATTCAGATTCTCTGAATAGAAATCCCAATTTAAATTTCCTTTGTACCAGGAGATAGAATATAAAATTCTTCCTCTCCGATTCCGGGTTCATCTCTACCAACAAACAAGAGACCAGGAGATAGAATATAAAATTTTTCCTCTCCATCATCGGGTTCATCTCTACCAACAAACAAGAGACCAGGAGATAGAATATAAAATTCTTCCTCTCCATCATCGGGTTCATCTCTACCAACAAACAAGAGACCAGGAGATAGAATATAAAATTCTTCCTCTCCATCATCGGGTTCATCTCTACCAACAAACAAGAGACCAGGAGATAGAATATAAAATTCTTCCTCTCCATCATCGGGTTCATCTCTACCAACAAACAAGAGACCAGGAGATAGAATATAAAATTCTTCCTCTCCATCATCGGGTTCATCTCTACCAACAAACAAGAGACCAGGAGATAGAATATAAAATTCTTCCTCTCCATCAGATTGTGGTCCTAACTGTAGGAAGGTTTGACCAAGTGAGAGTGGAAGTGTGAGATGACCCTAACTTTTATAGGTTTGATCACTCAATTTGTGGACATCTCTGTAGGCGTCAAAAAATGCTGAAAGATATCCAAATACAGCTCAAGAGGAAATCATCCAAAAAGGCAAAAGAACACAAGTATAGACTGTCTCACAGGCGAGACAGTCTTTACTGTCTCACCTGGCGAGACAGTCTTTACTGTCTCGCCCGGCGAGACAGACTTTTACTGTCTCGCCCAGGCGAGACAGTTTTCACTGTCTCGCCCCCGCGAGACAGTTTTCACTGTCTCGCCCCTGCGAGACAGTATTTACTGTCTCGCCGTGCGAGACAGAATTTACTGTCTCGCACGTGAGACAGCTTTCAGATGGTCAAAACTACCTTTGTAACTGCCCTACACGTGGCCACTAACTGTTCAAGAACGTGGGAAACGTCGTGGGCGAGAATCACGTGGATAACTGCCAAAATAACGGAGTTTGAAACGTGGGAAAGCAGTTACATCGAAAACTGCCAGAAATATAGACAGTATTTTACTGTCTCGCTGGGCGAGACAGCAAATTGACTGTCTCGCTGGGCGAGACAGCAAACACTGTCTCGGCCAGCGAGACAGCAAACACTGTCTCGCCCGCCGAGACAGCATATGCTGTCTCGCGAGCACTGTTCATTCAGAGGGTTATAAATACCCCCCGAAGGCTATTTTCACAGGAGGCTTCCGGCAGAGGAGAGAGGCTGATCATAGGGAGCATTTCAGAACAATCCAGAGAGCAGAGGTGCTGATCTTACGGCCAATCCTTGATAATCAGGCTTTGACTTGATTTCAAGAAGAACGACTATCTTACATCGATAAGATATCGTTTCAATTTCTCACTTCGATAAACGAAGTCAGAATCATAAACCCCTCACGGTTCAATCAGAATCTGTGATTTGGTGGTCCACGAGTCAAAGCGCTCCCGGCACAGGCAAAGATCCCACAAAAGCAGTGATCCAAACAACGATCCTACGTTTATTTTCTCAAGAGTTGTAATTTTCTTTTTGTTGTGTAAAAGAGTCTTATAAAAAGGCTGTTTTCTTTGAATTTATTGTAATCGACCGAAGATATAATGAATTCGACAACGAAACCAACTTTTGGCGAAAACACCTTTGCCTTTACCTTTGCCTTTGCCTTGCTTTGCCTTTGCCTTTGCACATTTATGGTCATGTATATGTCCTAGTTTCTGCTAGGGCTCTAGGTATCTTTCCACAAGACAACATAGGAGACGGCCAAATCTCTACCCATGCATAGGTGAGTTCTTTAGACATGTTTCCTATCAAACGTCTCACATCCGAAATGCTTTGAACTCATTAAGGCTTAAGAGCCATCCTCTCTCATGATAGGATTCTAGGTGAGTCCTTTAGGTGTGTTTTCTATCTAACACCCCACATCCGAAATGCTTTGGACTCATTAAGATTTAACAACCATCCCATTTACATGATAGGATCCTAGGTGAAAAGATCAAAGTTTTACCCGGTTAATTCAGCCAGGTAAGGATAGTACTAGAAGGAGATCAAAAATTAATGAAGTACATCGTTCCTTGCGGAGCGCGTTACGCAACCCCCAAACATTACCTTAGCACCAACTAATCCAAGAAAATTTGAACCCTTTCACTTGTAAATCTTACTTGACTTTTGAACCATTTATCTTGTTATTAGTAGCATAAGCTTTGAACTAATAACTAGATGTAAATGGTAAGTATTTGTAAGACTCACCAAACTTTGTAAATCTTACTTGACTTTTGAACCAAATATATTATCATTAGTAGCATAAGCTTTGAACTAAAAACTTGATATAAATGGTAAGTATTTGTAAGACTTACAAAACTTTGAGACTCATTCCAGCATACATCCTTTTGACTATGTCCTTTTTCAGACCCTTAGTCAAAGGATCAGCCACATTCTCTGAAGATCGGACGTCAATCACCGAGATAACTCCTTGGCAAATGAGTTCTCTCAAATAGTCATGCTTCAGAATGATCCGTTTCTTTCTTCATTGAACATCGAGTTCGCTGCCACAGCACTCGTCGCTTGATTATCACAATAGATAGTAATTGCCCCTTGCAATTCTGTCAACGGAATGTCTCGGAGAAAATAACTGAGTCATTCAGCTTCATCTCCTGCAGCACAGAGTGCGAAGAACTCAGATTTCATCGATAACTATGCAATCATGGTCTGCTTCTTAGACTTCCACGAGACGACAGCTTCACCCATAGTAAAGACAAAACCTTCAGTAGACTTGCACTCATCTGGTTCTGAGCACCAGCTCGCATTTGAATAGCCTTCGATTATACCCGAATATCCAGTGTAGAATAGGCTCGGACCTGTAGTTCCTTTCAAGTATCTCATCAATCTCTGGACAGCATCTCAATGAAGCTTTTCAGGATTACTTGTGAACCTACTAAGCATTCCTACAGCGAATGTTATATCTGGTCTTGTGCAGCTCATCGCATACATAAGACTTCCAATAATCTTTGAGTACCTTAGCTGCTCTATTGGTCTTCCAGTGTTCGGTCGAATCTTTTTGTTGTAATCGTATGGCATTGATAATTCTGACAAGTCATTGTAGTCATACTTTCTTAGCATGCTCTCGACATAATGCGACTGAGACAATTTAATACCCTCTTCAGAGTATATGATTTTGATTCCGAGAATCACGTCCACAGTTCCAAGGTCCTTCATGCTGAACTGTGCTGAAAAAATTTCTTGGTAGATATCATTATCTCCAAATCACTCCCAATGATGAGCATATCATCCACATAGAGGCAGATGACCACCACATAGAAGCAGAAGTGATCATCTCTAGCCCAAGAGACTTCAGATTCAGAATCTTCTTCAGAGTCAGGTTTTTCCTCAGAAACCACATAGTATATTTTCAGGAGTTGCATCCCGAAGATTAGTTTCTGACGCCATGCGTTGAAGTTAGAACCGTCAAAGTTCTCAAACTTAAGATAGTCCACTCCAATAGTCCTCGCAGGATCCATGGTAGATCAAATTAATGTTTTAAGATTGTTAACGCCTGTGGTTAAATCTGGAATAATACAGATATATAACAACAAAATATATCTGTATTATTCCATATTTAACCACAGGCGCCAACAATTTTTTATCTTGAAATATTTCTCTATGAAAATTCAGTTCTTGCATGATCATCTATATTGAAGAATTATGTGTGTTGTCTGCACCTAACTTCACTCGGGCATGTGCATCGCATTGCGCCTTGCACATGTGCGCCTAAAGGGATTTTGCGCCCGCATTGCTCCTCACGCATTGATAACACTATTCTTAACATGTTGCAAAAGGATGGGTAGAAATCCAACTTTGCCCAAGGGAAAAAAGTAATGTAAGAAACATGGTTCTTTTGTTTTCTCTCAGATAGTCACGAACAGAAGCATCGCATATCGGCTCTTCAACCTGGCATTGCCCTCCTTCTCCCCATCCTATCCATTTTGGTACGAAAATCTCTTCGTTATGTATATTTTCTAGATCTATGATTTACATTGATTTTTTTTTTTCAACAAATGGATATAAATTATAATATTATATATATTTGGTGTTATATCAATGATACGAAAATTTCATGGTTAAATAGATATTATAAGTTTTCTATGATTGCATTTTGTTAAATGAATAGGGTTGTTTATTGTATCATGACATTGGGTGGTATGTCTATTTTTTAGGCAAGGTCATGCCAAATGTAGTAATACAATATTAGTTGACATGACAGACGGCAAAAAAGATCATTCTAGTTATGCTATTAGTTCCAAGACTCTTAACAATCATAATCTTCCGCACAAAAAAAACACTGGTCTTGACTATTTTAAGTTAGCCTGACTGTTAGTCCACTTGAAAACAAACACTGAACTGAGCTCAAATAGTCACAAGATGTGCCAGGGCTATACTACTCCCAGGATAATAAAATCTCAGGCTAACAAGTATTACTTCTATTACTTCCTAATTCATAATTTTGATCTAGTTTTTACTTCTAATACTCGTGGTTTCGGGGAGGAAAAAGTCTATTACCTTTCCTAATTACAATGTTGCAAACCAAATAATTGATATACAAATCTGACGCTATCTCCACACAGCCAAACATTATGTTGTCCTCAATTCCTAACCAAAACCCAACCAGATCCCAACATCATCTAGGGTTTCGTCGAGAAAATTACCGAACGGCGAGATTGGTTATATAAACCACAGACGGCGTGTTCTCCTGGAAAAGCCTGACGGTGGCGAGCTCGTCGGTCTGCAACTTCCTCGGCGGCGTCACCACGAACGCCGAGGCGGGGCCCACGTCGGCGACGAAGATGCCGATCGAGATGGCGATCGAAGCCGCGAGAACAACGGCGGAGTCGAGGACGGAAGACAAAAGGTCGCCTTTTCCGGTCTTGGAGGAGACAGAAGATGAAGAGGCGAGGATTTTGAAAGAGGAGGGTTTGGGGGACTGGAGAATGAATTTGGAGGAGGGGAGGGGTCTAAATGTAAGAAAAGATTTGTGAAGGGGAGGAGAGCAGCGGGAGAGGGAGAGGGGAGAGCAAGTAGCAGCGGCCATTCTTTTGGGCTCCTGATTTTATGGGAGTGGATATCATAATAAGAAGAGATTTATTTCTTCTTTCCTTTTTCTTACTTTTTATTTTCTTTTTTTAGGATTTTTTAATTTTTATGCTATTGGATGAGAGCTGATGTGCTCTTTTCATGTGGAGTTGTTGGTGATTCTGCGTCTAGGGACATCTAGTGATCACTGGCTTGCTCCAAAGATTTGGAGAAAATTTTAAAAAATGGAAGTATCCATTTCTAAAGTTTCCATCTTCTTTTTTTTAGTTGTTTCCCTTTGCATATTTTTGGTGGGATACAATGGAGTTTTTTTTTTTTTTTTTGCTATTTATTTTACCTGTTGGATTGCTTTCTATATTGGTAGAACTATTTCTAGTTATCTTGTTATGACTTTTTCTAACGGGTGTCCATGGGCACTCACTACAAGATCAGAGAGATTGAGAGAAATGAATAGCAATGAGCCTCCTGATTTACCCTAATTTCTCTCTTTACCTCTCCTCTCTCTATCTCTCTCATCTCTTGATAAGTGCCCACGGGCACCCGTTAGACAAACCTCTTTTGTTATTTACATGGGTTTCTGTAATTTTTTTGGATCTAGACCCTTTCCAATTAGGTGTTAATTGGAAATGGTCCAATTACCTTATTAATCATTACCGTTTATTCCAACTTCAATGGATAAGATGATTTCTATTGAAAGTTGCTATTGTGTTGAAAATTACTATCGTAAAAAACTAATTATAATTGTGGAAATTCTACGTGTCATCATCTCATCCCTAGAATTTGGAGTGGATATTAAATGTTAAAGTAATTAGACTCCCTCCAATTACCACCTATTTTTACATGGTGAATATTGTTAAGCGTAAAGGCTATCACTATTAGATACCAAAAGAGTATCGGACACGTGCAAAATATGACAACTATCAGTATGTTTTAACTGATTCTAATTGTTCTTTGAGATTGGACTAGGCTACTATTAATAACATCTAACAACGGCTGGTTACTCGTTGATTGCTAAGGTTGGACTAGGCTAAGGATGAAAATAGAGTAAAGCGAGGTTTGTCAGATTTTGTTATTGGAATTCCTCTCTCTTTCCAACAAACAGAAAGGGTTAGAATTTTGAAGACATCTAGTTTCTATCCTTTTTTGTGAATCGGAAAATATTTCATCTCTTTTATGTTTTGTTTTGTGATTGATCGGTTGGTTGGGACTTGGGAGAGTCTTGAAATATCAATGATCAATTAAACTAGGGGTGGGCAAAAACCGAAACAAACCGGTTCAACCGAAAAAACCGCCCGAAAAAACGGATCGGTTAACCGAACCGAATTAAATGGATGAGAAGAAGTCTCTAAACCGCCCGAACCGAATTAAACCGGTCTGGATCCGGTTTGAACCCCTGAACCGCCCAAAAAAAACCGAACCGAATTCTTAAACAAAAAGTAGCTGCGAGCCTTGGGTGTGAAGAAAATTTATGGCTGAATGTTTAGCATTTAAGAATTGTGGGGTGGAGTTTATACTAACATATATTTGAGTACGCTGATATAGTTAAGTGAGATTTCCGTAAATCAATACAAGATGTTGAGGTTGAAGGATAAATTTAGTGTTTTGGTCAAATTTCAGTGATAACATGAATACAGCTTGCTGGTGCTGGATATCAAATTAACCTATAGTATAGGCTGTCAAGGATATAAGATAATTCTTGATGAGAAAAAGACAGCTAAAAATTAACGAAAATCATCAAAAGGTGTGTGTGCCTGCCAAACATTGTTCTTTCTCTAAAAAATGCTACATAATTACATGGTCCTCCTAGTGTATTAAGCTAGTTATATTCAGATCATACAATTTAATTAAGTGCCTTAGTACAGTTTTGATTGTTTCTTTTCAGTTTTGATTGCTTCTTTTCAGTTTTGGATATAACTAAAACTTACCCAGATTTTTGTGAAATCGAGTTAATTCGGTTCAAAACCGAAACCGAACCGAACCGAACCGAATTTCGGTTGGGCCGAATATTCGGATGAAGGGGAAAAAATCTGGATCTGGATGAGAGTTTTGAGAATCCGAAAAATTCGGATTGGATGCGGATTGGGCTTAAAACCGAACCGAACCGAATACGCCCAGCCCTAAATTAAACTTCAAAGAGGAGATCAAACAGGAAGAAGGAAGAAGATTAGTAATGGGTATTAGTGTTGCTTTATCCTTGTTAGTTTTTGTGAAATGTTTTCCAAAAGCTAAGCGAAGTTTTAAGCAACATGTATGCAATCTTATACATTCATATTACAAAAATACATTGTAATCTAGTGGTTAACTTCTTTTTGAACCAAGTCATAAGCCGAGAGTTCTGAGGCTTTGCCTGGACAATATTAAATTGGATAATCCCCCATAAGCATAAATTTGGACTTGGAATTGGGCCGTGTATTGGGACTAATCGGGGTCAGGTGCTAATTGTTAGAACTTTGTTCGGGGAGAACGTTGTTCGCTTAGGTGCTAATTGTTAAAACTTTGTTCGGGGAGAACGTTGTTCGTGCGATATCTTTTGTTTGATCAATAGCAAACTCTCATTTGGCATTAATAAGCTTGCTGATTTCAGCCATGGAGAAGAGATTAATAACAAGAGAAAGAGAGGATTTTGCACAAGCTTGTGAAATCAAATTCTAGGGTTTCAGAGAGAGTGTGCGTTAGAATTTGATTCCTTGAGCCTCGTTCAACTTCTTGTCATCGCGCTCAACATCGGAAGATCGTTTCAACGAGGAGGAGTGCCCTTTGCGTTCAACTTCAATATCGCTTCTTCAAGGATCATCGTCGATATTGGTTTGAAGAATGATTTGTTTTAAAAGGGCTATAAGATCTTTTAAATTGTGCTTTAATTATTTTTTAGGGCTGGTTTTGCATTTCAATATTGTGAGTTTGATGACGTACTCAAGCTTGGGTAATTGAGGGTTGACGTGCTCAAGCTAGGATAATTGAGTGTGGCTAGTGAGGAATGGTTTTCTTCTGGTCATTGACTGGTTTCAGGTTGATTTCAGAATCCTATTTGTAAAGCCTATTGAATCATGTTGTGATTCGAGGAAAACTCCTGCTATAGTGAAGAAGGCCCTTCGCGAGTAGGAAGAGTGAACATAGGATTTTGATCCGAACCACTATAAAATTCTCATGTGTTCCAGTGTTGGTTGCTCTTAGTTTTTTGGTTTTTATTTTTCGCTACATATTCTTGGTTTATCCGAAAATTTTGTAGCAATCCTATTCACCCCCCTCTCTCCTGGGTTTGCATCCCGTTTTCAACACTAATGGTGGACGCAATTCGGTTGGGATCCTGTGCAGTAGGTCGAAACTTGCTTCAGGTTCAACATTGAAGGATTTCAGGGAACTTCCTTTATTTTGTTCTCTTTGTCAACTTAGCAAGGTAACCTGTCTCAGATACATCCGGAGTATTTTTTTGGCGAAAACTTCTCTGTCAAATTAGCAAGGTAACCTGTCTTAGAAACTTCAGAGTATTTTTGGGCAAAAACTTCAAGGGTATTAAATTTAAAAATCGATGAAATGGAATCAAAGTGCAGTTAAGCTAAATAATAATAATAATAATAACAATAACACTACATGTAAATGCCACTTGATTTTTCCAGAACATGAAACAGACCAAAATTGATGTTCCGCCTGCTTGAATTTCGACTGCTAGATCAAAAAGTGGCAAATAGAAATCCTGAGATACCTTAAATTATATCCATATGTATTGCATCTTTTATATTACATTGCTGAATATGGAAATAGTCATTGCCAGTTAATCAATAACAAGTCCCCGAAAACAATTTCAAGGGCTCTTCATGATATTTCTTTGTCTAAAACATACTTTTGTGCAGGAGATTATATTAGCAGAGTTATCTATCTTTACATTGATCAGAATATGTTCGATGAAGAATGGCTGGTAAATTATAATTACATGTCCAAATTCAGCAAAGTTCTATTTTTTCCGAACATTGAGTGAAAACATGTACATTAAAAAATAAAAATAAAAAGCTCCCCCTCATGGAATTGGATATATGACAACTTTTCCAGTAGCTCTGCCAGTTTCAAGGTAAGAGAATGCGTCTACCAGTTTTGAGAACGGGAAAGGACCCTTCGGATCTATAACCGGCTTAATCTTTCCACTCTCAAGAAAAGGGTTAAGCTTTGTCAATGCAGCTCCATCAGAAGTTACTACAAATCTGAAGCCTGGAGGCGAGACTGCACCGGTCAATACCACCACACTTCCGCCTTCTTTCACTGCCTTCACTGCTTTTTCTCCTTGCCCTGTATTTAAGATTACACGAAAACATCGCTTAATGAATTAACCAAACTCACAGTATAAAAAGAGTTATTGCCATGGTTGCATTTTTTGAGATTCATCCTCAATGCATGCCCACATGTATCGGTTACTAATGGACTGTCTGTGGCAGAAGAGATAGTTCTGAGTAAATGTAAGTTCTCAATGACCAAGCTATACACTTTACAGATTTTTTTGGTGTACAACTCTTGCAATCATGCATATTTGCAAAACTATTCACAAATCTCAATATTTGCAAAACTACCCTCAAAACCATCGACTTGTTATGGCGAGTAATTATTTGACTATTTTGTTGATGCATTTACAGTGCAATCAAAAATTAGCCTATCGGAGTTGATGATTTGGGGGTATTTTTCCGAACTTGATGATTTGGGGGATAGTTTTGCAAATATGCATGATTTCAGGGTATATATACACAAAATCCAAACTTGATTGCCTCAACATCTTATCCTTGCGTAACAAAGATGATGAATGTTTACACATCTTTCACAATAGAATGGGTAATGTTTAATGACAACATTTGTCACACGATTGTATCTTTCAGTTAAACATTTAGTAGTTAGTAGAAAAAAAATGAAATTTGCTTCAAACTCATCACATAATGTTAATCATAGGATTATTAAACTTTCAAAGGAACTCACTACCATTTAGAAATAAGCTTCAGTTAGGTATCTGATTCAATAGCAAACAATATTTCTCTATTAATTTTAGTTCGAAAAAAAAGATACCTAATTTCTAATTCACAAGACGAGCATTCTATCTTACCAACGGTGTCATAAACCACATCAAATTTCTCTGTAAGTTCCTCAAAGTTTTCCTTGGTGTAATCGATTGCCAAATCAACTCCAAGACTCTTCAAAAGCTCAATCTTCCCAGTGCTTGCTGTGGCTGCTACTTTTGATGCCCCAAAAACTTGTTTTGCTAGCTGAGCAAGGAAAGGAATGTGAGGCTTCCATCTTAATGGAGTTTATTATATGATGATGCAGGAATTATATTTCACTCGACAGATAAAGATACAAGGTAAGCTGTGATACTGTCAAAGCACAAATTAATGATGAACTGCTGTTTATGGACTTCGGAAGAGTAAAAAGCCGAGGTTTAGTAAATCAAAGGTTGATGTATGTTTAAAGATTAACACATTATCCATAGGTTATATGATAAGATATCTTTAAGCAATTCACCAAAATGGACATTACTGAAAACAGATAACTGGAGTTGACAGGATTTCTGTCAGGAACATTGCTGGATTCACATTTAGGAACCGAACATATCTCATTGCAGTGTAAATCTACAATCTAGATTTGTATCTTTTGGCATCCTTCAATCATTGATCAGGCTGTTTATGGGCAAGACTCGCAATGAACGATCTTCTATTCAAGTATTAATCTAATGTCTTATATTTCATAGAAAACAAACTAGGACTATTTTTTTCCACTGCGTGATCTTTCTGTTATGAGTATGTAGATCTATTTGATTACCTGTGCTAGATGCTAGTTCACTAGAAGTCTACAATATCATTGACATTCCATCTAACGTAGCCTTCCGATGCACTAACTGGTAAGTCGAAGTATATTCGATTAACTTCAGAGTCTTGACATAACGGAAAGGGATTTAACGAACTGACATGTCAAACCAACTTCCAAAATGTAATGTGATAAGGGTTAATTGCATATGGACCCCCTACCCTATAGTATAGTTGCTTTGAACTTCCTACCCTGCAGTTTCATGTATGCAGATAGGCCTCCTGGGTGAATTTTTTTTGACTCTTTTAACCTGAGATAGGCTCCCTAGTTATACTCAAGGGCATTATCTGCCAAATTTCACCCAGGTAAAAGAGTCAAAAAAATTTAACCTGGGGGTCTATCTGCAACAATGAAACTAGAGAGGTAGTAGTTCGAAACATCAATACGACTAGGGCCGGGTATGCGTGCAGTTAAACCTAATCCCGTTACCTGAACCACCAAGGATCCAACTCCACCTGCACCACCCAACACAAGAATAGATTTACCGGCAGAAAACCCAGCTTTCTCAAGGCCTTCATTTGCTGTTTCAATAGCAAGAGGAAGTCCAGCGGCTTGAGCAAAGTCGAGATTCTTTGGCTTTAAAGCTATAAGCTTCTCCTCGACAGAGGTATATTCAGCAAGAGATCCAAACTGCTTAGGATCCTCGAGTGCTTTTTCGTTTATGTTTCCATAAACTTCATCACCTTCTTTTAGACCCTTCACTCGGTTGCCCACCTTAACAACTACGCCGGCCACATCATAACCTGGAACGGTCTGCAGAAAATTCTATCTGTTAAATGGAAGAATAAAGTCCATTTTTTTTTTGTTTCTGTGGCTTAATTTATCTCAAGTGTTGTTCTATGTCGCTTAGTGTAACGGAGTTTTGTATGAATTGAGAGATCAGATATGCTGTAAATAATCTTTTAACAGAATGGAACTGTGTATACACGTTCACCATCATGGGCTGAGTAAAAAAAAAAACTGAGGTACTATAAAATGCCAGGTTTCTGTCCATTTTTTAGGATGTTACTCGAAGTGTGGTAGGCTTGTAGCATCTGTATAGCGTCATGCAGTTAGCAGCATTGAGCAGCTTGAAATCACTGGCAGCAGTTTCTTTACTTTTTCTTTAAAAAAAATAAATTATAACCCTCACCACAACCTGAAAGTTTCAGTGTAGTATCAGGGACCTTTAACTTGGTAATCCCCGGTTCGAATATTACTAGTTCTTTGAATCCAGATCCCTGCCTATAAAAGGACAATAAACCGCAAGGCGCGTTAGAATACAAAACTAGTATGATGTTATAACCCTAACCATCACCACAACTTCGGAGTTTTGGCGCGGCGGCGGGGACCCGTGACACTTTTGAAGGCCATTATTCAGTGTTCTCGTTTGAGTATATATTGATCCATTAGTTCGTTGCTTAGCAAAAAAATTATTTCAATAATGCAAAAATAGCTGAAAACCAACTACCCATTATCTGAAAAAGAACAATTTTTCAAAACAACCCCATTTCTTTTTTTAATTTTTAAAATCGGTCCTTTTTTTTATTTACCAAACCGATCCGTTTTTTGCCACGTCAGACTAATAAATTTCCTAAAGTTGTCAACCCGAACTACTTAGGACATAATTTTTTAGGGTTTAAGGTTTCTAATTGAGGGTTAACACCCTCCTAAATAGGAGGGTTAGTAACCCGACTGTTTAGGAAAGTGATTAGATTGACGTGGCAAAAAAACGGGTCGGTTTTGGTAAATAAAAAAATGATTGATTTTAAAAATTAAAAAACAAAATGGGGCTGTTTTGAAAAAATTGTTCATCTGAAAAATTGAAGAGAAGAGAGAGAGAGAGAGAGGAAGCTCACGGGTAAAGGAGAATCGGTGGCCTTAAACTTCCCAAGCCTCCTCTTAAAATCCACAGGGTTAAGGGCCGCAGCCGCAACCTTGACGAGCACCTGGTCCTCCTCCACCGCAGGGACCGAGACCCCCTCGTCAAATCTCAGGACGCTGGCGCCCCCGTACTCGTCGTAGACCCAGGCCTTCATCTTTGAGGGGACGACCGTGGAGCCCACAGCAGAGGCTGTCTCGGTCTGTGATGAGCTGCTTGCAGAGACCACCCAATGCTGCTGCTCGCGGCGTCTGCTGGTTATGTTAATCCTCCCGGGGCTGAGGTCGGTGGCGGTGAGTTTTGGCGGCGGAGTTGTTGAGAGGGAGCGGCGGAGTGAGGACGGCGGCGCTTCCTTGTTTTCCACGGCTACCGATGACGCTTTATCTCCTGCTTGTGTTGAGCGACCATACTAAATAAAATCCATGTCGCCTACGGTTATCCTGCGGTGAGGATAAGCGGTTGCTCTCACCAGGCCTTCGGGTTTCTGATTCTTGGAGTTGGGTACTTTTACTTACAAGTTGGTCTTGAATAGGGCCGGCCGAACGCCAGGAACAGGCTGTGTTGGGCGCTCTGGGAAGAGATCGGGCCTCTTTTTTTGTCGACAAAACATGAAACTCGAATTAGAGTTTCTCCGCGATCCTAGTATGCTTCTCAGGTCGGAAGTGATCCGAAGGTCAAATTGTAACTAGGAGGTCGCGTTCGTCCTGATACGGCTTTCGCATATATACTCATCGTAATACGATATCTCTTATCCCAATCTTCGGATACGATCACAGATGCGAATATAGCTTGGTAAGGAAAATTCACATTTATGTCCGCTGAAATTGGATACGGTTACGGATATAGATGCGGGTATGCACACGAATAAAAAAACGGATATTAGAAAACTAGATATTATTAAGAACAACATAGTTCGTGTGATACAAAAGAGGTCGTTAATATGTCCATTATAACTGAAAAGCTGAGATTAGACACCTTGATCATCGAAATTAACCACAAATTCATAATATGAGAATTGAAACTATCATAAGAACATGACTAATATGTATTCGGATATTTCGGACACAGATACAGATATTTCACTGCAAAACCATATCCGTAACTATATCCTATCGGTTATAGATTTTAGTTAACCATATTTGTATCCTAACGGATACAGTTACGGATATTTCCTCGGATATTGATACGGTTTAGCACGCCTAATTGTAACCTTAGCATCACTTTTTGGAACTTACTGCCCCTCTAGTCTTTTTCCTAGAAAGACCGGCAGAGGGGTTTTTCCCCCCTCTGTTACCATCCGGGGGGGTTTATTTGTCAAAAAATAATTTTGTCTCCCTCTGAAGGTAAAAAAAAAGTCAAGAAATTATCATTCTGGAGCCTATCTACCGGAATAAAAATAGCGAAGAAGTAACTTCAAATCTGCAATCAACCTTAACTTTTATTTAATCAAAGTTAAACTTTTAGTCTCAATCAAATTAGTATTATAACGATGGGTTTGACAAGTCTCAATCAAATCAGTATTATAACGGTGGTTTGGTAACTCGTCCAAAACTAGGTCTGGATAAGTTGTGGCACATTTATATCCTAAATCAATTCTTGTTCGGAACATTGGGAGCAGTTCCCCGAATTAAAATTGATTTAATGGCCAAATTTTCGCCTACAAATATTGGGGCAATTTTAGCATAGTTTTTTTTCCCCAAATAGAAAAGCACCCAAAATTGGATCATCACCTCTTCTCTAGTTTTATATAGGATTGTCAAAAACACCCGGACTCTGACTACAATGCAATCTATAATCAACAGTGTCAACTCTCACATTTCAATGTTACAGATTTGCTTACGTTAGCCTGTATTTCTGAACTCTTGCAAGGGAACCAGGTGGATCTACTTACACCATCACTCTAGTTTGTTGGGCTAAATTACTCCATTATTGATGTCCATTCATTTGTGGTGGGCATCAGTAGGCCTGTCCAAACGGGCCGGTCACTGGGTAGGTCCGGTCATTTTTTTTAATTTTAAGAGTAAATAACAATAAATTAAGCAAAATTTTGATAAAAATCACTCATATTATTAACCACTTGTAATTATATAATTTACAAATACAAAAAATCATAGAAATTAAGATGATAAAAATAAATTATTTATTAATAATCATTTAATCACTAACAATTACAAACTTATTTTTAGAATTTGCCGCATTACAATAGATGAATACATCCCAACTAGGTTGACACCTACCCATCTATATCACTATCATTTACAACTCTTTCCAAAATAATTTATCACAATTTTTTAGCTAATAAATAAAAATTACAAACTAATAAATAATTTCTACTCTATCCGTTATTCCCAACTCTTCAAGTTTATCTTTAATACTAGCCATCCAATCGATGCCTTGAGTTCTCTTCTCGTACCTCCACCAATCTTGTAGGCATATTACCGCTTGTACGGTATACGAATCTAACGGTGTCCAGTGGTTATCGATCAAACGTCCTGCTGTGCTGAAGGCGGATTCCGAAGCTACTGTGAAAACCTGTACTGTTAGTAAGTCACGAGCCATGATGGAAAGTATAGGATATGAAACTGTTCCATATACTCTTCACTATTGTAAAATATCAAAACTATTATTTTGAGTTTTAACTAAAGATGCACTTAAATATTGTTTAATTTTAGATATTTCCATTGATGATCTAGATCCAGATCCACTAATTAGCTGAGTTATCGATAATTCCCTATCAAAACTCTTACTTTTGCCCTGACTTGAACTCGTAGAAGCAGAAGTTGTAGATTAATGTGTATTTACACTATATCTAGCTGCATACTCATCATATAATTTTTAAAAATAAATTCTAATAGTATTATGATAAGTAAGAGGAGTAATAGTTTGATCATCATCAGTGTCTATTATCATGTTACCATACAAATAATTTAACAAATTTCGAAGGCCAACATCTTTCAAACATGGATCAATAAGAACCCCCAAGCCAAAAATAATATGAATAAACCAAAAATACTTATTAAATTTACTTTTTATTTGAAAAATCATATTTCCAAAAAAATTATCCATACGATAATTATTAAAAAAGTTTGGATATTTAAAACTTGTAAATCAACTTGAATAATAGTTGGATAATAACAACCAGATAATAACATAGTAGCATCATAAAAAAAACTTATAACATCTCTTTTACACTATATATAACTGATCATTCATCATCAGTTATTCCATACATATTACCAGAGCTAGAACTAGAAGTATAGAAAGCGATTAAATTATTTATAATTTCTTTATACTCTATTTCTATATTTAACATTGCCATATGGTCAACATCTTTTGGAATTAATCTGAGTTTAAAAAATTTTCTTTTACACAATTGTTTCCATCTTTTAAGTCTTTGTTAAGAAGCATTATGAGCATAAGCTATTGTCCTAGCCTTTTCTATCATAGATTTAATTTCACCAAATGCACTTTGAACAATTAAATTTAAAATATGTCACATACATCTAATATAAAAAATATCACAATGACATGGCAATAGCAAAGATGATTTGATATGATCAACATCTACATTATTATTACTTGCATTATCTAGTGAAAGAGAAAATAATTTTTCTGAAAATTTTAATTGTATAAGCTCTTCTATTATTAAGTTTGCAATATTAATACCACTATGTGGATCTTCAAATACAATAAAAATAACTTTTTTAAACATTTGCCAATTATCATCAATTCAATGTGTTGTGATACATAAATAACCAGTGTGTGCTCTAGATGTTCAAATATCAGAACTTAAAAAAAAAATTACAGTTTAAACTTTGAAAATAAGAAATTATTTTTGCTTGTTTCTCGTGATAATATTTCAAAATATCACGTTGATAAGTTTGAGGAGAAATTTTTTTTAAATACGGGATAAAAACCATTTGTAAAAATATCTACAAATTCATCATATTCTACTAATTTAAAAGGAATGTTTTTAAGAATAATAAGCCTGATAACGCATTTCCTGGCTCTAATTGCGTCATAGTTCCAACTACCGAGACTACCGAAAAATAAAGATTGAGAGAGTAAAGATTGTCGGATATCACATTGAGGCGTTGTCTGACCTTTGTTGTGTTTTTCTAAATGGCGTTTGAGGTGGTTGGTGCAGCTTTTATAATGAGCTTAGAAAATATGGCCGCACAACGCACACTTAGCCTTTTGGGTGAGAAACCTATTGTGTTGATCCCTGGTGACTTCTATCTTCTCGAAGAAGTTTCACACATCAAACATCGGCCTTTTAGGAGCTCTAGGTGCAGAATCATTGTCACCGGATTCGTGATCAACATCGGTAGGAGTAGGAGGAGTAATTGTTGCTCCTGTAATAGGAGTATTAAGACTCATTTTAACATCGGGAGTTGAGATTTGCCCTTCATAATCAGAGGAGGAAGCCATTTGATTGAAGAATTAGAGAGCAAAAGCGAGAATAAGAAAGTATTAGAGTATTAGAGAGAAGTAGATGAATTTTGGATGAGAAAAATAAATAAAAACTCTCTCTATTTATAGAGGCAACCCCCTAGCCAAATGACCAAAATACTCTCAAACTTTGGTTATTTTTTGACCGTTTTTAGGGTATTTTGGTCAAAATCACAAATATGGCCGTTAGGATTGGGCCGGCTCAGGCTGCCCGGCCAAACGGTCACGAATGTGACCGTTGGCCTCCCCATCGAGTCCGGGCATGGACCCGACCACCCCGGCCCGGTCCTTTTGCTGACCGGGCTGGGCCGGGTCCAGTGCGAACGTCGACGAAACGGCCAGGGCCGGGCTTTGACCCGGCTGGGTCCGGTCCGGGCATCAGGCCCAAATGGACAGCCCTAGGCATCGGCCTTTTGAGCCATACAAGCTGTCTGAAATTCGAATGAGCCTGGGGCTTAGTACTAAATCAGGCACATCACCCGTGTCTGCGTACAATATATGGGTAAATTTTCACAAACCTCCCCATAAGTTTGACCCCTCACTTTATAAATCATAGAAAATTTCCTGAACTTTCAAGATTATACTAATTCCTCTTCAACTATGAAATCATAAACAGCGTTAACGGGTAGAGTAAAAGGTCCAAAGTATAATTTGAAGAACAGCTAAAGTGAGTTTATGTTAGAGTTCATGCGCATCTTTGTGCGAATCCTCGAGGATTCACCAAAAAAGTAAAAAAAAAATTAAAAAAATATACTCTGCCCCAAATCTAGGTATATACTTTGCTCCAGACAACAAGGCTTTTGAAGAGAAGATAGGCGAAGAATATAGCAATGCTTTATAAAAAGTTTAAAAAAAAAGTAAAAGGGATAAGTGAAGGGACACGCACAAATAGAATAGAGGATTGCTCAAGTTTCCCAGGGTCCTTTGCAGGATGAGGCACAATAATTGATAAAGGATGCATGGACAGCGCATAACAAGGAGTCATCGCCAGCAAGCAATAACCAAAGTGAAGCTTTTGCTTTGAAAGCACTCACCGGCATCTACATTATGGTGGACTCATGATCAGAACCTAACAAATGTGGCATTATTGTCAAATTTTCGCTGTTCTTAGTTGAAGGAAGGATGGAAAAACCCTGAAAAAAAGTTATTATTAAAAAAAAAAGCTGCAAATTTCATACGGTCTATATTTTGGTGCAAAATCTGCCCAAAAGTTTCAAGCATGCGCTATGTAGATTCTGCTGAACTGCATAACTGTAAAGATATTTAAATCAACAAGACCAGAGAGAGAGAGAGAGAGAGAGAGAGAGAATTCCTCGTCAAACAAAAGCAATATAATTCAAAGAGAAGCAGAGAGAAATAATAGCTCAGGAAAATACATACAGTTACCAGTGCCCCAAGATAACAGATTTACATGCATTCAAACTCCCAATGTGCGCGAATCCTGTTAAACTTTGAAGATGGGCAGAAAAAAAATGAATTTTCATTGAATTTTGAAGTATACAGATTATTGTATGTATATCAATGTACAATAACACAAATTTCTCTTGACAAAAAAATATTAAAAAAATGTACAACATAAAATGTCAATTGTGTTTAATAAGTCCAACTGAAAAACTTGTAGGCTGAGATTATGGAGCTGAAAGCAAGAGCAAAAAATGCCAAGAATGACATGGCGATGGAGGCATCAATCATCTTTGTGAAATGATCACTTCCAAAGTCTAAAACCCAATCACCATTTCTAGAAGCCGCAGATGATGATGCAGATATTAAAAGGTAGGCTAGTATCTGCAACAATAGTTTAAATACCATTAATAATAAAAAGTACTTCACTGTTTAAAAGTAAAGCAGAATAAAGAGTTATCAGGTCCTGAAGCAGATTGGAGCATATAAGTTCATTTACTGGGCACAGCATTCTCTCCCATAATAGAACAGAAGAAAATATAAATGAAAACGTTTACTGAATGAACTAACCTTTATACAAGGAAGTAAAAGGTAGTAAATTCTTTTATTTCAAGAATAGTATTCTTATAGGAATTTTACTGGTTAAAATTTTCTTCTATTACATTTAATAACCTCTGCATAATGAGAGCAAAATATAGATTTTTAGTTATAGACGCTTACATTTTTTTTCATAATTTTTCAAATTGCAATAGTTAGCTTTTAGTTGCCAATGTATATATATAGCAGTGGTTTTTAGTTCCCAATGTATAGTGGACATTTATACATAACAAAGTAATTTGTTGCTTATTCACTTCATAATCTATGTACAACTGAAGAGTTTCTCATTAACACAGCACAAGAGTTCCAACATTTTGCCATGTTGGACTAACTATATGCAAACTTTAGATAAAGATGTAGATGAAAAAGGTTATCTAAGAATGCAAATACAGATGATGCAAGTAAAAGGGAAGAGAACAAAATTTGAAACACCCAATATTAATTAGAATGAAAATGTAGAACTTCTTGGTTAAGCTACTTACTCCACAATAACCAATAGATAGCACTGTCATAAAAGAATCTAAAAAACTTAATTAGCACACTGCACCAAAAATTGAACTTCAATAACAGTAACAGTAATGGAAAATGAACTTGCCTGATCCATGAAGAAGTTGAAGAAGTAACTAACTGGACGGCTCATGATAGGCTTTTTCATCATCTTGTGGTGGATTTGTGCATATCCCTGGAATAATGAGTACACGAACACAAGCACATTCACTGAAAGGCAATACCTGAACTCATGGGGAACAGAAAATTAGTTATAGTCATTAAACCAACTGATAGAAAAGGAAAATCTTTTTTTCCTTCTTCTGCATAAGAAAGAACTTGCACATTTCCTTACTACTCCTAACAACGAGATTACGCATTCTCACAAGAATTGTATCAGACCTTACCGAAATTCTCTATAACGGTCAAAAGAATCACCGTCCCAGCCAGAGGTCTTATCAGCTGCCATTACCGAAAATGATATCATACTAAGAATCAATGTCAAAATCCTAAGTCCAATTGCAGCTATTCTCATTGTCGGTTGCCTTGAAGTTCCTGACTCCACCCACATTGATCCTCTTCCTCCTCTCCCTCCAACATCTGATGTTGTTTCCCTTGAAACCATATGGTTTACTACCGGAACCATTGGAGATGTCGCTTTCTGTAATGACGGGTCATCTGCTGCTACATTTGAGAATGGTGATCGAAGAATAGATGCCACTGTCATCGGTCCTATCTGCAATATTATGGCATAATTTTTGATAACTTAGACACCGTAAATTTAAATAATAAAAATTTTGAGTATTTGTGAGAGAGAAGTTCAACCTTTGGATATTAAAGGCAAAAAATAATAGTACACGAAATCTATGTTTAGTAAAAGCATTTTGGTCTTTTGTTTTTAATCCTAAATAGCTTATGCATAAATTTTGGAAAAACTTTCTATGACTTGAATTTTTTTTCCTTTCTTTTCGTTTTTTAAAATTTTTAAATTTGAGTACTACCTAAGAAAGAGAAATTCAACCTTTAGATATTAGATACTAAAACATTATAAACCATTATAGTCCAATAACTAAGCCTGTCTCATGTAGTCATGTGAAAACGTTTTGGCCTTTTATTTCTAGGTAGTTTATGCACATATTTTGAAAAAACTTTCTATAACTTAGGACGATAATTTTTTGTAGAATTGGGAAACTTTCTTAGAAAGAAAAATTCAACCTTTAGATAATAAACTCTAAAAATTATATTACAATAAAGCATATGTTGTGTGCAAACATTTTGGCGTTCTATTTCCAAATTGTTTATGCATATTTTCTGAGGGAAAAACTTTTTATAAAATATAATAGAGCTTTGTAAAATTTGACTACTTCCTAAGAAAGGAAATTCATCCTTTAGATATTAAATACTAAAAGGTATCAGTATGATAACAAAGCCTATGTTGCATGAAAATATTTTGGCCTTCTATTGCTAAAGTCTAAATAGTTTATGCATTTTAGATCATATCCAGCAGTATCAATTTTCAAGTTCCTTGATACCTCCCTAGCATACCTCCCTCTGCCTATGAAAATAGGGTGTCATTGCTTATAACTTCTTTTTCCTTCTATCATTATAAATACCTCCCGTTTCGCCCGAGCTAGGATTGGCTAAGAATTCACTCATATATCTCCTTTAATCATCAAATTCCAAACGATTTTAAATATCTCGCTTATGTATTTAAAAAATTACTTTTGGTTTTGTTTTTCACATAAACAGGATATTCTGATAAACATCTTAATAAGATTTGAATTCTCATTTGCTCAATTTGGATATGGATGAATAATTTACAAAGGTATGCATCATTAATCAAGTTATAGCATTCTTTGTTTTTTCTGGGTGAAACTCATAAACAAATCGCCAACTTCGGGGTTTTTTTAAAATATATTTCCAAATAAAATCAGCAGAATATCTAACGAATATCACGCGTTGCAACTCACCGTTGGGGAACCGGTTACCGTATCCTTGTACCGCGGCGACGAAGCGGTAGGATTCTCCGCGTCGCGATGCGATGACCTAAAAGACGACACCGAACTGAACGAGTTCGTCTTCTCATACCTCGATTCCTTATCCTCCTTCGCTCCCCGCTGCGGTGAGCTCACCGGCGATCCGCTCAACGCCTCGTCTCTTAAACTCGCAGCACGAGGGACCACCGCCCAGCCATCTTTTGAGGAGGATCGGGACGGTGAGCTCACCGGAGATCCCGTCACCGCCTCGCCTCTTATACCCGCAGCTCTAGGAACCCTCACCGGGGATCCCGTCACCGCCTCGTCTCTTATACCCGCAGCTCTTGGAACCCTCGCCGGGGACCCCGTCACCGCCTCCTCTCTTATGCTCGCAGATCGAGGAACAGTCGCCCTGCTGTCTTTCGAAGATCGAGACGGTGAGCTCTCCGGAGATGCCGCAACCGCCGCGGCCTGTGGTATGCTCGCAGCTCGAGGCAC
>NC_033794.1:125847936-125866070 GCF_001876935.1 Asparagus officinalis
AGGCACCAGCGGGGTCCCGTTCCCCGCGGAGGGAGGCGGCGACTGGACCGTGGATCCGGTGACCGGAGGGGGGCGGTGATGGGAATCCATTTGTTTTCCTGGGGTTTTGACTGATTTTTTGTTTTTTTTTTTCTGCCCTTTTTCTGCGGGGGGGATTAAATTAGTGTGAGCGTTTGTGGGGACCGCTGGCTTTCACTACTGGAATGGTGAGGTGAAAAGATTCGATTTGCTCTGGATTAATTTAATTATAGGGGAATCGAAGCAAGAAATATACGTCATGCGTAGGACAGCGAGAAGAGGGGAGCTTTTGAACTTTATTACGTTTCGCCTTATTATGCTTATGCTTTTGCTTTTGCTTTGGTGCGGTAACGGGACCCACTGGAGATGGATTTGTGAATTTGGGTTGAAAATATTAATAATGTTTTGCAATAATTTTTAGTGTTATTTAAAGAACTAAAAAACATGAGACCCTATATGTGACAGGTGAGTTGTCGGCTCACCTGTTCTGTGTAGGGTCCCATGTGTTTTGAGTCCCTGCAGTACCACCCTTCTTCAAAACGTTGGTCGGTCCCTTGAAGCCTCCCCATTTTGTTATTGTCCAAGTCATACCGCAAGTTACTCAAATTAATCTGATTAGCTACGGTTAGGTTAGTGATAGCCCAACAATAGTAAATTACCATTTTGCTCACAAATCATTTATTCCCTCGACAAAAAGGATATAAATGTAGTCTAGTGTTGGATCGGCAGTCCCTCGATCTAACTCTAAATGGGTTAGTGGTTATGCATAATCGGGCTGAGATTAAACCTGGACTAGTTTTTAGATTATTGCCCAACACACTCTAATAATTTGCAAGATAATCTATCCTGGGGACTAATTTGGAGTAATTCATACAATTAGAGTCCTAAAAATAGTAATGTTGGTGAATTTGGAAACTAAATTAAATACATGAAAGATTTAAGGGACCAATATATAAAAGAGAATTTTATTAAAAAAAGATCGCTCTTTAAAAATAATTATCAAAATTGACCGTTTTTCTAAATAGTTAGCAAAATCAACCTTTTTGCCTATGTCATCAAGGCTCATCAAAAAAAGGTTGATTTTATAAAATATTATTTTTAAAATACATGGGAGTAGTAGTCTCATGTAATTAGTGGTCCGTAATTAAGGTCAATCTAATTCTTATAATATAAATAGGACTAATAGTCCCGTGTATATAGCAAAGACTTCAGCCCTGGCCAACAAAACATAATGAGGGTTGTTTGTTGAAAATTTTGTAACAAGAAAATGAATGAAAGAATTGCGTTTGACTTTATTCTCTCTAACTGTTTAGAAAAAGAATGATTACAACTCTCTCTCTACTCTCGATTACAATTTGAATTCCTGATTACAAAAGAGAAGAGAATGATCTGGATTCTCCCCTTTGTTTAATTCTGGGTTCTTCACGGTAGCGATGAGATGCCTCCCTCGAATGCTCGCGTCGAGTTTGCTTCTCGTTGACGATCCGACGTCTTGTTTCACTGGAACATGATCTTCTCCTCACGATTTGACGTTGTGGAGAACTCTGAACGAGTTTAAAACTCTACGAAAGAGTTGATTTAACCGAAAGTCGGTTATAAGCCAAGGATGAAGAAGATCTTATTGCCGATCTCCAAAGCTCTAACCGAAGGATGAAGAATCCTCTTTTCGCTGCCAAGAATTTCCAACAGACCGCCCGAAAGATCCAGCCCTGATCTGATTATCAAAAATCCGATCCTTAACTCTGTTGAGTTTGTTGTTATTTATAGGGGATTAAGGGGTGTAACCACCTCCTTAATTCGCTCCTAAGTAAGGCTAATAGGATGTAACCGCCCCTTAAATCACTCCTGAGTGGAGTTGTGATCCCCTCAGATCGTGGGAAACGGTTTTGAAACTGTTCAGCTCGTGTTTGAACGAATCAACCGCAAAATCCGCGTTCCGGTGTAAATTCTGCGTTCAAACGCGGTGTCTGGAAGCTTGAACGCAGTGTCTGGAAGCTTGAACGCAGTGTCTGGAAGCTGCGTTGGCATCTTGTTGGAAGCTGTGTTTGACAGCGATTAGAGCTGCGTTTGGCAGCGATTTGAACTGCGTTTGGCAGCGATTAGAGATGCGTTCAGCGGCTGAAGCTGCGTTCAGCTGTTGATTTGAGCTGCGTTCGTGGCTATGAATGCGGCGCAGTTTTTTGATGTTGAAATACGGGGAGGACCTCCGCGTCTTGCCTTGCAGAGATTATCACCAAGTAATCTCTTTTTGTCATAGCGTTGCAAAGATCATTGTCTTGTAATCTTCGTCTTGGCTCCTTGAGAATATGAGAGTCGTCAGATTGTAACTCCCGATGTTGATTATGAAGGCTGTTTGATTAGAGCTTCCATCAGTTGTCGTGAAGGTCGTCAGATTGTAACCTTCAGCGATCTACGTGAAAGTCTTCAAATTGTAGCCTTCTGGAAGTCGTCAGATTGTAACTTCCATCATCGGTGTTTGATGGGGATCAGCTATCTATTGTGATTTTTAGACAGCCTACAGAACCCCCTCCAAAGTTTTCGAAAGTTCGCGGTTGACTGGGACGAATTTTCGGAATACTTTGGATCTCAACTCTGATCTTGGAGCTGTTGATTCCTTGTGGTAAAGGATTTGTTCTCTGCACTTGCTTCGAAGGCATCTTGGTTGAAGGGATTTGCCACGTAGGACCTGTGTGAAGGTATGCGCCATAATCCTGCTTCTCGAATGTGGGGGTGGATCCTGCATTTTGAACTTGAGATGCGGGTCTCACCCTTACATGTTGAATTTGAAACACAGGTGTGACCTCGGCGTTTGGTTTTTGCATCGCGGGTCTGACCTCAACGTTTTGACTTAAGACATGGAAGTGGCTTCCGTGCATTTTTGACTAAGTCTTTGAGACTTGTCTTTGGCTCCTCTGTTTTAAGTCTCGGCTCACATCCATTAAGCTGATGGACCTGCAAACGTGCATAGGATTTTTGGCAAACCCTCAGCCATCAACGGATTTGATAAGCCTTTACCGACTACCGTTTGAGTCGGGCTAGCATGTGGATTGTCTAAGTCCGTTCCACATGTAACGTTGTGCTAAGAGAATGAACCCTCTTAGACTTGATGCTATGATTTTGAATACATAGACTTTGTCATTTTTTTCTTCCTGTGTTATATTTTCACTTGAAACACTGAAAGAAAATTAGAAGTGCCAGAGGTGTAGTATTAACTTGGCGTGAATTTTCACTTAGAGTGAAATTCAGAAACTTTCTTTATTATCACTAGGATTACCGTTTGAGTCGGGCTAGCATGTGAATTATCTAGGTCCGTTCCACATGTAACGTTGTGCTAAGAGAATGAACTCTCTTAGTCTTGATTCTATGATTTTGAATACATAGACTTTGTCATTTTCACGGCGAAAGATTAACCGGCAACGCGTGTTAGGCGTAGACTTATCTCTAATTAAGGATCGAGATAAAGTCCCCCATGCGTGTGAGGCATGGATTTTGATGTCCTTTCTTCCTGTGTGGCTTGAAACACCGAGTGTGTTAGACATTGACTTATCCCTACTTAGGATTCAGGATAAAATTCCCCATGCGTGTAAGGCATGGATTTCGGCGTTATTAATAACGACCTGCTACGATATTGAATACGTAGGCTTTGCTATTATTACGGGAATAAGCTACCCGGCAACATGTGTTAGATGCAGACTTATCTCTAATTAGGGATCGAGATAAAGTCCCCCATGCGTGTGAGGCATGGATTTTGATGTCCTTTTCACGGTAAAAGACTAACCGGCAACGTGTGTTAGACATTGACTTATCCCTACTTAGGATTCAGGATAAAATTCCCCATACGTGTAAGGCATGGATTTTGGCGTTATTAATAACGACCTGCTACGATATTGAATACGTAGGCTTTGCTATTATTACGGGAATAGGCTACCCGGCAACATGTGTTAGACATTGACTTATCCTTACTTAGGATTCAGGATAAAATTCCCCATACGTGTAAGGCATGGATTTTGGCGTTATTAATAACGACCTACTACGATATTGAATACGTAGGCTTTGCTATTATTACGGGAATAGGCTACCCGGCAACATGTGTTAGACATTGACTTATCCTTACTTAGGATTCAGGATAAAATTCCCCATGCGTGGACTTATCATCCTATTGGAGAGGATTGATAAGTGGGTTGTTGTCAGAGGTATATTGTTAACGTGACAGGAATGTGTTGCGATTGGAGCAACTTTGTGGACTTATCATCCTATTGACGAGGATTGATAAGTGGATTGTCAGAGGTATGGTGTTAACATGACAAGATTTGTGAGGATTGATAAGTTGATTGTTGTCAGAGGTATATTGTTAACGTGACAAGAATGTGTTCTTGTGATTTGCACAAGATTTTGGGAATTAGCGTCTCGCTGGGGAGACTTGCTAGGTGAGTTTATCATCAGGAACAATGAGTTTTGATACCTGTGATTTGAATAAGATTTTGAAGACTTAGCGTCTTGCTGGGGAAGATTGTGATTTGCGCAATTTTGAGGACCTATCATCCTATTGGTAAGGATTGATAAGTTGATTGTCAGAGGTGTATATTGTTAACGTGACAAATTAGGAGTAATGCGAGTTGAATGCATACTCTGTGGGGATGATGATCGTCAGAAGTGTAATGTTAACTCGACGATGTGAAAAATTCGTTACTCTTAATCCAGTGGATCCAAAGTAACCAACCCCCAGTCTTGATTAAGACTTAGCAGGGGAATAAAAAGAGGTAGACAAGGCACATCACCTAGTGGGGCACTATCCATGAAGTCGGAATAGAGGCACATCACCTGGTAGGCCATTATCTGATGAGTTTGACTATCAGAGGTAACTGTTAACGTGATAGTTTTGGTGGACCCGCCATCCTACTTGAAGAGGATTGGTGGGGGAATTTGGAGGAACTAGACTATCAGAGGTGACGGTTAACGTGATAGTTTTGGTAGACCCGACATCCTATTGAAGATGATTGGCAGATTGATGGACTATCAGAGGTAATCATTAACATGATAGTTTTGGTAGACCCGCCATCCTACTTGAAGATGATTGATGGGAGAATTTGGAGGAAGGTAGACTATCAGAGGTGATCATTAACATGATAGTTTTAGTGGACCCGCCATCCTATTAAAGAGGATTAGCAAGTTGATAGACTATCAGAGGTAAATGTTAACGTGATAGGTTTGGTAGATTTTGTGGTTGACAGAGGTATTCTATTAAACATAACAACTCAGAAAATTTATTACTACAAATAATCCAATGGACTACAAATAAACCAACCCCCAGTCTTGAACAAGGGCAGGGGGGAAAAGGGTAGACATGGCACATCGCCTAATGGGCAATCCAATGAACTACCAATAAACCAACCCCCAGTCTTGAACAAGTGCAGGGGGGAAGGGTAGACGTGACACATTGCCTAGTGAGCCACTGTCTAACGAGTTTGACTATCAAAGGTAACTGTTAACGTGATAGTTGTTGGACCCACCATTCTACTAGAAAGGATTGGCTTCAGCGGCCGTAGTATCTTCCGGTTCTGACTGGGAAGAGTGAGCTTGGTCCGATTGCTCAGGAGAAGGTTGGGCTTGGTCCGATTGCTCAGGTTGATCCTGCCTACTTTGTTCTTCAGCTTTGATCCTGGCAATAATCTTCTGAGCCTGTTCGCCTTGAGAGATCAGTTGTCTCCAAGAACGACATTCTGCAACCCCTATTCGAGCTAGGATGTTGGTCTGCAGGTTGTGTCGACAGGTCTCTACTAAGGTAGACTATGTCATACCTGACGAACACCGGAGAGCCATGGTTCGGAACCTCTTGACGAAGGCTTTGACGGACTCCCTCTTCTTCTGCTTAGTGGCGAGAAGGATATGGATGGAGACTTCTGTATCCTCTTCAAAAAATCTTGACAGGAAGAGTCTCTCTAAATCTGCCCACCTTTGGATACATCCGGCAGGTAGTTTCCTGAACCATTCAAAGGCAACTCCCTTAAAGGCAACTCCCTTGAGGGTGCCAATGAACAATCGAGCCAGAATGGCATCGTTTGATATCACATTCCCAGTCTGTGACTTGAAATGATAGATATGTTGGTTCGGTGATCCCGTGCCGTCAAAAGTTTGTAGCGTCGGAACTTCGAATTTTGGAGGATAAGGGGCTGCATCCCATTCGGCAGGATAGGGTCTGACAACTCTCTCTTCTTGGAGCTCGCTTCTGTTGGCCATGGCATTGAGCAGAGGAAGATTCTAGGTTGTGGGCTTCTTGGTCAGAAGCCGTGTCATCAACCACTTTTCCCTTCCCTTTGCTTGTGTGAGGTCGGGATGAAGACGTTTTTCCTCTCCGGGAGGATTCTTGCCTAGGTGGCAACTCTGTCTTCTGAGATTTAGCCTTGTCTGCGACGAGTTGAGTCAACAGGTCTAGGAGTTCATTGAGGGTCTTCTGCTGTGATTTGAGCATGGCGTCTTGCTCCGCAACCCTCTTTGAAAGATCTTCAGAATGTTCTGCCATGTGGGTGAAGCTCTCATGCCCAATGAAAGAGCTTGATGATTGAGACTCCGCAATGGCTGAGTGTTTATCATCGGAATTAGTTCCTCTGGCTAACCTCCGATAGTTGACAGGGAGAATGGTTCCTGTTCGTGTCCGAGTGCGTTGGTAGACTCCTTCAAACTCGTTAGCGATTTCTCTGACGGTCGGTGAACGACTTATCTCAGAGTCATCAGAACTAGGACCTGAGGTTTTCCCTCTGCTGATCACATTGATAGTGACCCTAGGATATTCAGTCTCTGGAGACTTCTTCCTGTGAGAACGTCGTCGTTGGTTGGGCAAAGCAACGTTCGTAAATTGGTCGAACACCAATAGTTTGGCCACATATGAGCAGCATTGATATTCCGAGAGGACCGTAGGAATGACTTGTTGCATCGGTCTTTCTCTCGATATGAACTCACTCAAATCTATTGTGAAGATTCGAGGAGAATTGCTCACTGATCGTGAGGTTTGAACTGGAATCCCCAGTCCACGATTGGACATGACTAGCTCTTGGTGAACATGGATCTGGTTGAGATACTTTGAATCCATGGACTTTTTATATCCGCCCCTCAACCAAGTCACGCTACGCAGAGTATTCGGGGGTCTCGCTACGCAGAGTATTCGGGGCTCCACGATATATACCAGGCTCTGTATTGGATTTCTTCAACTGAACGCATGCCTGAGCTCCAGGTGTTGCTGGTGAAACGAAGTTCTGAGGGCTGCGTTTATTTTGTGGAACGCACCCCTGAGGGTTGCGTTCATTTTGTGGAACGCACCCCTGAGGGTTGCGCTCAGTCTTCTTCACACAGAGCCTATGTTTGGGCTCATAGACGCGAGACTTGCATTCTGAAACAGAAACGCAGAGCGCATGGTTGCGTTTAGGCTTACGAACGCGAGGCTCGCGTTGGTTGGAGGATCGATTTTCTCGAAGTTGTACTTGTCGTCGAGATCTTCTTCTTCGTCGAGCGGCATTCTTGTTGGCCTGTTTTAAGGCCTTTGCAGCGATGTCGTCGACAGAGTTGGTCGCTGTTATGGGCCTTTCGTGACCCGAGAAACGTCGCTTTGGCATGAACGCAGAGCCTTCAACTCGGTGGACGAGTTTGGCCGAAGCTGAGCCCACTCCTTCGGAGGAGGGGCTGTTCGAGCATTCTTGGTTGAAGGAGAAGGCTTCCTTCGGCATAGGAGCAACAATTGGAGCTTTAGTCTCCTTGGAGACTTTGTGGATCTTGCGCATAGCCTTGGGGCTAAGGGATCCGGAGGAGAGGACTTCCTCATACTTGGCTTGATCGAACTCTATGACGAGAGTTTCAACCGTGGTTCCAGTGAGATGAACATCGGATTGCGCCACCACTTCTTCGTCAGAGAAGCTTTTCCCCAACAGAGTCGCCATCTTTTGTTTGTTGAAAATTTTGTAACAAGAAAATGAATGAAAGAATTGCGTTTGACTTTATTCTCTCTAACTGTTTAGAAAAAGAATGATTACAACTCTCTCTCTACTCTCGATTACAATTTGAATTCCTGATTACAAAAGAGAGGAGAATGATCTGGATTCTCCCCTTTGTTTAATTCTGGGTTCTTCACGGTGGCGATGAGATGCCTCCCTCGAATGCTCGCGTCGAGTTTGCTTCTCGTTGACGATCCGACGTCTTGTTTCACTGGAACGTAGTCTTCTCCTCACGATTTGACGCTGTGGAGAGCTGCCAAGAATTTCCAACAGACCGCCCGAAAGATCCAGCCCTGATCTGATTATCAAAAATCCGATCCTTAACTCTGTTGAGTTTGTTGTTATTTATAGGGGATTAAGGGGTGTAACCACCTCCTTAATTCGCTCCTAAGTAAGGCTAATGGGATGTAACCGCCCCTTAAATCACTCCTGAGTGGAGTTGTGATCCCCTCAGATCGTGGGAAACAGTTTTGAAACTGTTCAGCTCGTGTTTGAACGAATCAACCGCAAAATCCGCGTTCCGGTGTAAATTCTGCGTTCAAACGCAGTGTCTGGAAGCTTGAACGCAGTGTCTGGAAGCTTGAACGCAGTGTCTGGAAGCTGCGTTGGCATCTTGTTGGAAGCTGTGTTTGACAGCGATTTGAACTGCGTTTGGCAGCGATTAGAGATGCGTTCAGCGGCTGAAGCTGCGTTCAGCTGTTGATTTGAGCTGCATTCGTGGCTATGAATGTGGCGCATCTTGATGCTGGTACGCGGGGAGGACTTCCACGTCTTGATTTGAAGAGACCGTCGATTTGTAGTCTCTTTCTATCAAAGTTTTGCAAAGATCGTCATTTTGTAATCTTTACTTTAGCTCTTTGATATGCAAGAGTCGTCAGATTGTAACTCTCGATGTTAATGGTGAAGGCTATTAAACTAGAGCTCTCATCGGTTGTCGTGAAGGTCGTCAGATTGTAACCTTCAGCGATCTACGTGAAAGTCTTTAAATTGTAGCCTTCTGGAAGTCGTCAGATTGTAACTTCCATCATCGGTGTTTGATGGGGATCAGCTATCAAGTTATATTGAGAGTAAGAGCTCTTCTCATATGCTTTAAGATTGTGGAGATGCATACACTAGATCGCGTGTTTCGACAGTTTCAATTGGCACAACACGTTCTTGAAGAAGTTGAAAGAATAGAAAGATATGGCAACAAAGGAGGGCGTCGAATAAAATGGGCAAATATGTATCATCATGTACAAATGGGATGACCGCTATTTGAGTAATCGTGGGACATATTAATCCTCCTCTTTAAGAATTAGATTACATCAGGTGGTATTGGGGGATTACCGGAAGATAGATAATAAATGAGACCACAGCTCTACTCGATATTGACCAACAATAACCTACAACAAAGATATCTGCTCAAGGGTATAGATGAGAGAGATCTTGTAATTTATTTACTATCAAGTCAACTTGTTTCATGTTGCTACAAATTGCTTATATATGTAACTTTTTAACTTAGTTGCAGATAAATATTGCTGATGATATTAAGTTCATTGCAAATGAGGGTTTAACACTTTCTGTCGCAAGAATCGATCTAGAAGTACATGCATCTCTGTTATAGTGAATAGTGCAGAGGGTTCGTAAAGCTTTGAATTGAACTCATGATGATCTTCATGTTGGACAAGAGGTGATGGTGGAAGAGGATCTCTTACACGCACGCTGACCAAATCGATGGAGGCAAGAAGGACCTTGTAGGAACGGTGATGAAGCTAGACCATCACAACCATTCATGCAACCAGACAATGATCTCGTGCAAGCTCAAGTCAATGGAGGACGACGACGATCTGAGTGGTAAGAAGAGGGAGACAATAGGGAAAGGGTGGCATTCTAGGTTGTACGTGATCAATTTATGTTTTTTCATATTATCTCTATTTAAGGAACCGATATAGGTTATTTGTAAACCAATACACTCGATATATTTGGTTTTGTTGTGATGTTTTGGTTTGTTTAGATGTGTATAGAAATATGTACATGATTTTATGGAATTTATATGTTTATGGAAATTATAATGTTTGAATATATATATATACTATGTAAATTTGAAATCTTTTATGTACACAAGAGATATTGTAAACGAACATGAGATAAGCTACAAACATGCGTGCATGATTTGTACATGTCTAGAATATACACAAGACATACACGGGACTACTAGTCCCATGTATTTTTTGAGTGTCTGCACAATACACGGGATTACTATGTTGGCCTTCTTGTTTTGATGATGATTTACAAACAATTTACTACTAATGTTGTTTGTCTAGTGTTTAAGCTCAATCATATACACACATACACGTTTTGGTTTTTGTATATATATAGTTATATATATACATATATGTTTTGGTTTGATAGTTTTCAAGTTTTACTATGAAACAAATGAATAGAATTGGAAAATACTATTTTGTTTCATGTTTATATGCCTATATATGATTTCACCTTTAACAAGCTTATATTTAATGAAATCATATTTAGTGTTTTGAATATATTGCATAGAATATGCAATTTTATGAAAATATTGTATTTCTAGGTTATAGACTTCATAACAACATGTTATATCTTTTATCAAGTCTATACAATCATTTCATAAGGTTTCAAAATGTTGTTTAAGTCAAACATCAAAATTCAAGTATCTCATATTTTCATGTTTTGGACTATTTTGTAAAATGATGATACTTTTCATTTGGGAAGTCCTTTTTGAAAACCAGCCGTTGTAGCATGTTTATTATCATGTCTACAATCATTCCCCAAAGTTTTACATTTTTTGGAATTTATTTGATATTTTTAAACAGCATTTTAAAATTAGCAAATCAGATTTTCTGCATATCAGTTTTCGGTCGACCGGATCGTCCGTACCGGTCGACCGCTCATATGTTCATTTCTCACTGGGCAGCAGAGAGTTGGTCGGTCGACCGATGCGGTCGACCGCACCGGTCGACCGACGATGGTCCAGAACAATTCGTAGGTTTTTTGTTCTCCGTCGGTCGACCGATATTTCCGCCGGTCGACTGACAATAGATCCGTTACACTCCAACGACTATTTTCTGAGCTGATTTTTCTGGGGCTTTTTGGACTTTTTCTTGGGGGTTTGGCTGAGATTTTGAGTGGGTATAAATACTCTATTGCTGTTCTCTTTCAACCTAACTAAGAGAATTGTTTAAACAAGTTTAAGGGTGTTTTGTGTTTGTTTAAAAGAGTGTTTAAGAGTTTTGTTTGTGAAGCAAATTTCACAAGAGCAAGTGGAGATCATCCTTTGGTATTTGAGCATTCACTCTTCTCCTACTCTTTTGCCATCTTTAGAGAAGTGTTTCTAAACTCATCTAGCAATTTATTATTTTGATTATAATTTCCATAAGCTAGATTTATATTGAGTTTAGTTTAATTGATTTTATTTATCTCTTTGTACACACACAACCATTGAGCTTATTGTATTTACATTCATAGTATAATTTAGGGTTGTGGGTTTGTGACATTGAGAGTGAGCTTAATTGAGTTCTCACCTTATTTTGAGAACAATCATTTGTCATAATTGTGCTTTATTGTGAGGATTCACTTGTAATACACTTGTACACCGAGAGAAGTGTGTGGTGAGAGACGGGGTCGAATCCAAGAGGAGTGGCGTCGGTTGACGTGCCTAGGGAGAGGTTGTAACCGAGCACTTGAGGAGGAGGACACGGGCTAGGACCAACACTTAGTGTGTGAGGTGTGATTACATAGTGATTGTATTGTGAGGTGTAAACGTTGTTCGGGTGAACGTAGAAAACCCGGTTGTGATAGTGGAGATCTCCTCGAGGTGAGGAGTGGAGACGTAGGTCGTGGGGACCGAACTCCGTAATCATATTGTTTGTTTGTGATTGCATTGGCGCACTTCTTTTTATGTTCATATCTTATATCGCCTTTGTATATTGCTTGTTGATTATATTGCTCACTATCTAGTTTAGATTGTTTACCCTTAAGTTTATATATCCTTGCACATACATTGCCTATATCTCTTTGTTAGGATATATCTTGTTGTTCATATTGCTTATCCTAGCTCATATACATTGTTGTATTTTATACTTGCTAGGATAACTTGTTAATAACTTTTAATTGGCATAAAATCGGATTAGATTAGCATAAGACCCTAATCACCCCCCCCCCTCTAGGGTCTAACATACTAGTGCCGTGTATTTTCTAGGCGTTTGCGCAATGCACGAGATTGGTAGTCTCATGCATGTTCTAAACTTTAATCAATCTCTTAATTAGCAATTGCTAATTACACAGGATTAGTAGTCCAGTGTGCTAGTCCTGTGTATTCCGAAGATGATTTTTTTGCAAAATCGATCTTTTTTGGCTAGCCTTGATGAAGTGGTCTACAAGAGGTCAATTTTGCTAATAATTTAGCAAAATTATCGGTTTTGCTAATTATTTTAAAAAAAAAAAGATATTTTCAAAAAAAATCTCCATATATAAAACTATTATTTATTATTCACAACCTGGAAAAATAATTGGCCTTCATTACTCCAAGATAAATCCATGTTTTCTTCCTTATATGGCTTCGGCTGTGCACTTTTTTCTAACCTTTCCTCTTTTACTTAAGATATTTGTTTGATAATAATGTCAACTGAAATCTACAGAAAAAACTTAAAATATATATCCCTCGGTGTTTGTATTTTCTACCGGAAAAGTTAAATATATGATTGCATAGAAATATCTTTCTTCAGGAATACACCCACATTAGTACAAATTCAACAAATAGTTATTTAATTTTCCCTCAAAAAGAAACAAAGAATTATTTATTGGGAATATTTAATATATTTGCAAAGTGAAAGCTAATGAGATATGGATAATTTTAATGGTCAAACGCCAGCAAGTGAATTGCAAATTAGACCTTTGATGGACATAAGAGGAAGAAAATGGCGATGTTTTGTTGGTTTCTTGATGTATTCTAGTTGGAGGAGGAAGAAAAAGGGAATTTGGACTAGTCACTAAACAAATCTTCTGATGATCTAGGAGCAGACTTCGAGGTCAACAGACTTGATAATATAACAAAATCTAGACAAGTATAAATATAAAAGACCACAAAATGTTATATAAATATGAAGAAAATTTTTCATATAGTAAAAAAATCCACACAGAATTAGCAGCCACCTACAACAATCGATATATATAGCAATATACCTACATAATATTAGCAGCTTTACATCAAAAGTGTACTACAACTGCCAGCAATCTATTTGTATTTCGATTTACAAATATATAATAATACAAATACATGTAAATGCTGCAATTTTAAACCAGCAAGAACTTGAGATTTTGCTGATATGCTGATTCTTTGGCAGCATGCTTCTGTTTTTTTTTTTTAATTTCCAAATAAATTTTTCTACAAACATAAACATTTTATTTCCTAGAGACTTCAACAAAGCCCATGGAGAACATCAAGTGCAGGTTGGAGGATTTGTACATTTGTAAACAGCTGAAGGTGGTTCTTTGACGTCAGGAATGCTCTTCGGATCTACTAACCTCACATCCCCTGGACCGAAGAACAGTTCATTATGCCTGCATGAATCTTTTCGCATTAAGTGATCGATCCGGCTCTAAAAAATTGAGATTTCGGTGCTAGGAAAGGGTGAAAAGATAATTAACCTTTTTTAGGCTTCATGTAGATGGGAAGAAGAAGAAATAAGAGTAGAACTTAATGCAATGATATCCAACTTTCAACAATATATAGTGTCACGAATTAGCCATGAAGACCATAACAATGCCACCGATGGCCATATAGATGACGGTACAAGAATAACAAAGCCTTTATCCCAAAATTTTGGAGCGGCTACATGATTCCTCTTCCACTCGGTGCTATTGAGGGATATCCCCTCGACTGAGTTACTCAGTAAATATCCTTACTGACAGCTTCTAACCAGGTTCTCTCAGGCCTCAGGCTTACCTCCGGTCCTCCTTTCACCGTTAATTGTGATCTTAATGCTTCTTCTAATCGGGTATGGATGACCTCCACCACATATGACTGATCCATCTCCAACAATTCTCCATTTTATCCTCGATAGAAGCAATCTTTAACTTCTTATGAATGTACTCATTTCTTATATTATCTCTTCGTGTATATCCCCTCGTCCATCGTAACATTCTTTTTTTTTCTAAACGCCATATTGACAATGGTCTATAATCATAATGATAACAACAAATCGGTTTGAATAGCATGGAAGTCTAAGTTCGTAAAGGAGTTAGCTCTACATGTCCACCAAAGCAGGTTGGAGTTGAGCTAACCCCACCAAAAAGGAACCTCAGACTCAAATACAGGAAGTAAATTGTCAAATACTAATTCTGCAATGAGAGGTAAAAGACGTTATTGGGTGGGAGATAGCTCAATGAGGAAACACATTCAAATAGGTAAAAGGGGAAGCCATGTATTAAATAAAAGACCAGATTAGACATGTAACATGCTAACTTTGTAGCATCACAACTTCTCAATAGAAAACCAAGGGTGTAAGAGATGAAATTACCTACGTAGATCGAGTCCTATTAAACCAGCTTGTAGAACTGTCAAATTATCTGAATCTGGCGAAACAATAATCACAGTATCTCCCGCATATTGTGTCTCTAATATAGACATGAGTTGTGTCACCCGTACAAACACATCAGCAACACTCTCGTTGGGTGTTCCATCATCAATAGGAGGTGGTTTGATGTTTGGAGAAAGACTATCTGATGAGTAAACCTGAAATTACTAATTCACACAAAAAAGAAGTTAAAGTATCAAATAGAAATTAGTAATTATGTTGCTAAGGAAAAAGATTAATAATGACAGAAAAATAGTAGTCAGAACTTCATGCACCGTTTCATCTCAAGTTTGCAAATGTTTCTTTATCATTAACTTGTACTTTGTTTAGCAATGGACCCAGTTCACATCATATATCCTGTCTTTATACTCCACACATTAACTTGTACTTTGTTTAGCAATGGACCCAGTTCACATCATATATCCTGTCTTTATACTCCACAGTTTGTAGTAGTTTAAGATCTGTCATTATGGACCCAGTTCACATCATATATCCTGTCTTTATACTCCACAGTTTGTAGTAGTTTAAGATCTGTCATTAACATTGTCTTGGGGGAAATATGAAGAAAATCATACTTCACGGCGGTTAACTAAAACAAAGTCCATGGGGATTTCTTAAATAATTTTTTTTATCGTGGTGGTTTTTTCGATTTTGTGGTGATGCCATCATGCATTCACATAACAAATTCAAGATACAGTAGCAAACTTAAAAGCATCTAGCCACTAAAGAACTAGCGGGCAAGTGCCCCAGGTGAACACGGAATGCAAACAGATACACTAACTGGTAGTATTATATAATGTAACATGCCTAGGAGTTCATTAAAGCTGTCAAATTTTATAATTTCAACTAACAAAATTACAGTGCAATGGACAATAGGAAGTTGTCTAAGATGCCAGTTTTAGAAGGCAGCAAGAAAGAAACTTGTTTCACTGTAGAAAAAGAAATGACTGTGAAAAAACTATTGTAACTTATTGAAAAATATGTTTACTTAAGCTTGACAAAAAATTCATTTCTGAAAATTGTTGGGCCTAAAACAATGATCAACAGCTTCATCATCCACAAACTCGTACTCACTCTTACCTCATTAATTGAGTCCAGCCCTTTTCTCTCAAAAGCTCCGAGACCTCGAGCATCTAAGAAGCTGTACTCGGGAACTATATGACTGCAAAGACAAAAAAATATTCTAAGAAAAAAAAATCAAGGAATTTTAAATGATTTTTTAAGTATTGGTCCTTAGAATCTTTTGATCTTTAACTTAGTCCTTCAAAGCAGTGAAAATGTTATTTAGACCCTCAATTCATACAAATTACTCCAAATTAGTACATCCATTAGTTTTTCCTTCGAATTTCTTATTTCTGTTTGGGCTAGCGATTAATTCAACATAGTACCCCGAATTCATTCACCTCCAAAATCACAAATTTGTCACTCTCTTATGAAAAATGGGTTAAGGTGAAGAAAATGACGGCTGAGGAAGAATGAGAGGGCTTGGATTTTAAACAGGTTCAGGTTAGGATGTAAATTTAAACAATAACTGAAAACGCAAATCAGACGGTTAAAGTTTAATTAAATATTGCCCACAAGCCAAACTGCAGTTTATTACTCTGGACGAGTAATTTGGAGTAACTTATATTAATTTTGTGGACCACGTAGCAATTTCAATACCTGGCTAGAGTAAAAAAATATGAAAGATTCAAGGGTCACACCAGAAACTAAGGCCCCGTTTGGTACGCGGGAATGGGGTGGAATGGAATGTCATTCTCACTTCCCATTCCCTCATACCAAATAAAACTAGTTTTTAGATATTGGAATGACCATTCCCATGGAATGGTCATTCCCACTTTTTGTGGGAATGGGCATTCCAAATGAGAAGATAGGGAATGATCATTCCCATTCAAGGGGAAAATCAAATTAGTTAGGTTTTTTTCAGTTATACCCCTATTAATAATAAGAATCAATTTAAAAATCATGGCTTTTGACTACGTATTCTCATTTTCTCTCTGTTTTTTTAGGCTCCACCGAAACAAAAAGGCCTCCTTTCTATTCATCGCCCCTGACTTCAATCCCAATCCCAACCCCTTCTCCTCCACGTCTTCCTCCACCGCCTCAACCGCCTCTCGAACCCAAAGCCTCCGACGCCGCCTCCGCCCCGACATCGCCTCTTCCACCGAAGTCACCGCCACACCCGGCATCGCCTTTCTCTTCAACGACCGAGTCATCGACTCTCCTTTGCTCGAGTCATCGACTCTCCTTCGCTCGAGTTTCTAGGTATGATTCGGTGGTTTTTTGCTCGATTTTTCTTCATTTTTAGTGACTTTTCTTCTTCACTGCTTAATCTGTTGAAATTTGTTGAACTCTGTTAAATTTGTGACGATTATCCATATCATTTTTGCTACTTTAGCAGAATTCTTACAGAACTAAGAAAAAAAAAGGGAAGAATACATATGCGCATTAGTATAACACATAGCTAGATTAATATAACATATGCATAAATAATTTTTTTTAGTTATTATCATTAATGTTTATTTTTATCTTATTAAAAATTTATGTTGTTATAAAGGCATTATTAGAAAATGAGATTTCATTCTCACTTGTGAACTAGTGATACCAAACATGGGAATGAGAATTAGATTTTCATTCTAGCTTCATTCTACAAACGCACCCAAACAAGAAAATGGGAATGACCATTCCATTCTCACATACATTCCATTCCATTCATTCTTCCATTTCATTTTCACTTGACTTCATTCACACGTACCAAACGAGGCGTAAGGGTTTTCTGACGTTAGTACTTAGTCCCTTAAATTTTTAATATTTTTTAATTTTGAAATTACTCCCTCAAGTCATTGAAATTAGTATTACCCAAATTCTTATATGTCGTTACTGCTACTCTTGATTGAGGAATTAATTTGAGCAAAAAAAAACAAAGCTTTTATCCCAAAATTTTTGGGCCGAGTACATGAATCATGCTCTTCCGTTCATTTCTATTATGAGTCATCTCCTTCGTTAAGTTGATTATTATTATATCTTTTTTAATTGCTTCTGCCCAAGTTCTTTTAAGTCTACCAGTCTACATCTAGATTGAGGTCTTAACACAATCTCCTAAGTGATGTTTTTAGTGGCCTCCGTCTATGTGACCAAACCACCTCAACCGATGCTCTCACATTTTATCCTCGATAGAAGCGACATCAGCTCTCATGCGAATGCCCTCATTTCTTATTTTATCTCTCAATTAATATCCACTAGACCATCGTAACATTCTCAATCCGCTACACCTCGCACATGTATCTAATTGCCCAACATTCTGATAAAGCCTCGTCGGTTTCGTAGCTGTCCAATAGAATTTTTCCTTCGAAATCAATTGATTAATTTGAAACAACTTACAAGTATTGGCAGACGGAATGTCAAATTTCAATGATTTAAGGGACAAATTAAAACGGCAAAGGGAAAAAAAACCTAAGCTTTTGAGACCTGCGATCGATGCCGTTGACGTAGGCGATGATCTCAGCCGTCTGGTAAGCCCGCTGCGTAATGGACGGCCAGATCC
>NC_033794.1:125866401-125866833 GCF_001876935.1 Asparagus officinalis
AAGCGATAGGGTTTCCATTTTATTTTTTTTAATTTTTTTCCCTTCTTCTTTCTTTCTCTCCTGAAATATTCTGTTATCACTGCCTGCCTAGTTTTGTGGGGGAACTGAACTGAGGCTTGTTCATGTGGGTCCCCCTTCGTTTAACTGAATCATTGATCATTGTATCTATCACTTAGGTTTCGTTTGGATATTTGGATATCATCTTGTTTTTCTTGTTGTGTTTTTATAAAAACATTATGATGTTGTGTTTTTTTCTTAAAATATTTTTAAAACACCATGTTAAGTATTTTTGGTTAATACTAGTTTGACTCATCATAATATTAGTATTAAACATATTATTAATATATTATATAGTAATTATAATAAAATATATTGTAAATAAAATATTATAATATTTAGTTTATGTTATAATATTATTATAAGTTTAATATA
>NC_033794.1:125866979-125873268 GCF_001876935.1 Asparagus officinalis
GTTAGCAATAAATTATTTTATTATTAAAAATTATTTTACTTTATAATAAATTATATTATTTATTACATAATATATTAATATTTTATATATTATATTGTATTTACTAGACAATATGTTTATAATAATATTATTATATTGTTATGGTATTATTAATATGTTACTATTATATAATATTTTATGTTACTATTATATAATATTTTATAATTATTAATTTATTACAATTTATTTATTAAAAAGTTAATAATATTATAGTGATTATACAATTGTATAGTATATTATTATATTATTACTTATTATCAATATTTTTTATTTTTTATTAGTTTATTTATATATTATTATTTTTTATTATTATATAATACATTATAACATATTAAACACTGGTATTTATATGAATTATATTATTATATAAGATATTTTTAATTATTATACTTTTTATATTACTTAATAAATATTACTAATATATTAAATTAACTAGAATATAATATAGTATAGTATAACATAATAAACATGTTGATAATAACTCTATATTAATTACATTTAATATATTATGTTAGATATTATATTAACACCTTCTCAAACTCAAAATCAAAACACCAAACTTAAAACACCTAAAAGGTGTTTTGAAATAAGTGTTGTGTTTTTAGTTTGAGAATGATTTAGCTCAAAAAACATCATGGTTTCCAAACGCATGGTGTTTTATTTTTGGCAAAAACACTATGGAAATAAGTAAAACACTATGGTATCCAAACGGAGCCTTAATTTAGGGCTTGTTTGTTTGTACGGAAGTAGTCAAGAAGTAATTGAAGTAGAGCAAGTTTCTCCTACTTTCAAGCAAAAATTTATGTTTGTTTCTTCGAAAATACTACTTCAGCTACTGCGACATCTAGGTGGCACTCATACTTTCTAGATTTTTCTGCCCTTGAATGCTTAGAAGTAGAGGGGAAGTGAATGAAAAGTGGGGTCCATTTAAATTAGAGATTTACTAAGAACAGATGATTTTAAATTAATTCTCTTAAAAGTAATCAAATATCAAAGCAATATTCTCACACGCCATCTCTCTCATAAAGGCTTCATTTTTGTGTCTTGCTGCTAGAATCTTTTAATATAAATCATCATGTGCATACATGATTTTTATTTGGAGTTAAAATTGATATTAGTCTTTTATACGTGCATCGGTGAGGTGGCGGCTAAAATCGATTTGTTTCGCATAGCATTGATGAGACGGTGGTTCTCTTGAGTTTTTGAACACATTCACATACCTCTTAATGACTTCTCATGAGTAAAAATCTTGAGAAAAGACCGTTCAAATCAAATGTATAATAATTATTTGTTTGCATCTTCAAGTATAATGAGATTCATGTATCGGTTGATAATTTGGATGGTTAATTTTTTAGTTAATAGCGAGAAAGGGAAGTAATTATACCATGGTATACATATCAATTACATCCTCTACTTCAATTATAATCCAAACAAGAATAGTACGAAAGCTACGTATATTAGTTACTTCCTAATATTATATTCAATTTCTATCCAAACAAACAAACAAAAGAAGATGATGAAGTATTATTTCCTCTACTTCTAAAAATGTATGAAACAAACAAAAAAGTACTACTTCCACTACTTTCTACTTCATAATTGAGAAAGTTACATCTTTGATTCACTTTTTACTTCTAATACTTACGTCCATCCAAACGGGCCCTTAATTGAATGATTATATCCATGTTTTACTTGCTTAGATTCCTAGTGTAAGCGATCAGAAGTACAAATCGAAGATGAACACCCATACACACAATGGTCATATTACACAATCCTAACGAAGCAAAGAAAGTGGGCTAAATGAAAAAAAGAAGCTGAAACTTTAAGGATGGAGGACATAACCCGATATGAAACACAATTCAGCATAGACCCGAAAACTCTCTGCGAACCTAAACTCCTGTATAAACTTGTGAATAGTATGAAGATAAGCGCACGCCAGCTTTGCTTACCGTATAGAAGGCGAGACACCACTAGCACGATTTGACCTCTCCTTCCATTATCTAATCGCAACTGATGCTATTTAATGTGTTGACCTTGGCAAGACTGCGGCACTTGTAAGCTGAGGCTCACGGTCCCGAGACAACGCGCCGCTAAACTCAGTGTATCCCTCGAATTGCTGAATTGTTGAGTTTGGTGGTCGCGATACAATAGATTGATTAGCCAGAAGTAGTGATGACGATGGCTTCTTGCAGACTGCTCAAGAATGGGGAGTCAAGTTGCATTTGATGCAAGATGACCGAAGATATGGTGACCATAATGACATACAGGACCCACGAGATCTCACGGCCATAATGCATTTAATAAAAGTCTGGCGAAGTGATTGATGTGATAGATTGGCAACATGGCCGACGCACAGGCGCGGACCCAACTATGCGGCACACAGTTCAATATGAATCTTATAAATACCCCTCTTCAGTTAATTTTAAAAGAGGAATTTTTAGAGCATTAATTGTGCTATTATTATCCTCCACCTGTTTCTCAACTATCCAAAACTCAAACTATGGAGGGAAGAAGCTCCCATTGTGAACTTTGTTCATCTTTAGTTCTCAACACTCAATCTTCAATCTCGTGTCGGCACAGCCTCATAGCAATCGATATTTGAACATCGTTGGCACTCTTTTTCACTTGTTCAACGAGGCGAACCCTCAATAACAAGTTCTTCCTTCATCTCCAAAAAGATTTGAATGGGCTCATTTCAATCTCACATAATTGTCCAAAAAATGGTGTTATTTTATTTGTATGTTCCACATAGTCGCAGAATCTCAATTGTAACATTATTGTTCTTTTCCTAATAGATTAATAAAAGAGAATGACTATTTCGTTGTGTTGAATTTTTTTTTTGTCTGAAAACAAGTAGTAATGCGATTAAATACTTGTACTAATCATTTTCAGCAATTTTTGTCAATTAGGATAATGAATTTCGCTAACATGATGCAAGAAAGTATCGGTCAATTAATATAAAGGATTTCCCCCCTATGTGTACTATGTTGGTCATTTATAAACTTATGTTGCATTAGATGTTTTGTTTTAAAATATTGGCTTGTGACATATTGAGTGAGTTGTATTGTTTAAAAACAAATAAAAAATTAACAATATATGCTTGTTTAGGGTGAAAAAAGAAAGGGAAGGATAATGACATGACTACTTGTCGATATTAAGTGATCACACAATTAATTATATCCATGGTTCAGTCGTGGTGAAGTTGATGAAGGGTCGCTTCCTTTCCCGAATATCCAGTTCTGAATCAAGTAGATGAAGTTTACACATATAGAAACCTATGAGAGGACGGGGACTGGTTCACCCGTGGTTCCTCTGACGATAAAGTCAGCTGGTGAACTTGAGTGGGGAAAGTAAAGAATTGTGATTTCTTGTGAGTGTATTATAATTTGCAGATCTATCTTAGAAGACCAGATTTGGGAATCCTTTTCAGAAGAAGCTTTTGGTTAGAATAGTACGATATATTTATACTGATGGTATAAGGTTAGAACAATAATTGTGGCTGAGCACAAGATGACGGTGAAGAAGCATGGGCTGGCGGTTGACTCAGCTCCTGCTTTACAGGTGTCGGCTAGTGACTGGAGGAGAGATCACCTCAGCATTAAATATGACGCGATCTGAGGCATGGTGGCGCCGGCGTGGTCCGATGAGTCACGAAGGCTATCAGGGCTAGAGGTATGATAGTGCCTGCCAAGCATTAAATGCGACGACGACGTTGTGTTAGCGGGAGAGGCTCGATGCTGAAGACGTCCTCTAGCTTCGCCGAGAAGTAACACTTGTCATTGTGAGGTGTTGAATAGCAGGTCGAGAGGGCTCGTTGCGAGTCGTCTTTGACAAGAGGGTCGATTAGTACCACATTTCGATTGGACATGAAGGAATGTCGACTCAACGAGCTGGCTAAGTTGGAACCCTTGTCGGTCTTGGCCGCCAATTTGATTGGGGCATTGCATGCAAAAGTATACTTATCCGTTGCTAGTAAAGGATTACACTTTGACGATTGAGAACACCATAATACTAATATATCCTTCTAGATAATATTACACTTAAATTTTTTTATTTCCTTAAGAAAAATGTTGGGATATTTAAATAATTTAATTTAAACTCTTATCACTTTTCTCGTTATTTATCCACTTTAGGAGGTTAAGAAAGTGAGTGATCCTTCTTACTTTTAACCCCCCCTTCTTTTCTCTTATTAATTACAAATATTTTTTTTGGATGATTGTCATTCTAATCTTGTAGACTCTTTCCTTTCCCTCTTTGATAAAACCCATCTTTTCCCACCCATTCAAATTAGGAAGGCTAAGGAAGCGAGTGTGTTTGCTTACTTTTAACCCTCAATTTTTTTTCCTTTGCTAATGAAAAAACACCTCATTTGGTGTGCGAGAATAAGTGAGGATGAAATGTTCATATCCACTTCTATGTGGAAATGAGCGCATTTCAAAAAAAATGCTAGGAAGTGAGCAGTCTGATTTAAGTGAGAACCGAAAAATTAAAGTTATGCCTTGATTATTACCAATTATCCATACTAAAAAAAAAGACTCATATCCAAAAATAAGAATGGGAATTTCATTTCTATACTTATTCCATTCTACTCCTTTTAACTCATTCACTAGTTTGCGGTCCGCGCAAAGCACGACGATAAATTTTTTCATGCGACAGCAATCATGTTTCTTAAATGCTACACTAAGTTTTTGAATTACCACAATATTTCGCATTTTGAAAGTGTTACAGTATTCCCGTGTGCTACAGTAACAATGGTACTGTTTATAACAGTAATCATAAGTTCATTGAATTGACACAGTACCTCGCATTTTCGAAAATGCTACAGTGCTTCAGTTGGTACAGTAACAAAGCTACTGTTTATAATATAATAATTATTTTACTGTTGAATTTACTATAGTATAAATAATAATTTTCTGATTCTACTATTTGTATAAAAGAATATATTTCATTCTCTAGAATTTATTACCGGGCACCAAACCCGGGCGTGAGGGGTTTACAAGTCACGCACGTGGTAGTCACGTGCTCTCTCCTTCTTTACACAAATATATATATATATATAAGCATCAAGGGTTTTGGCTCCCACTCCAACTGTAGAGAGAGAAAGGAGAAGAAATCTCGAGAGAGCGCGCGCATCGCCGTCACCGAAAGCAAAGAAAAAGAGGCCCATTTTGGGAAGAAGAAGGCGGGGGGCATTTTCAGCACAAATCTCTCTCTATTCCTCTCCCTCAGCAGCCATGCACGCCCCTGTACTCGTCCTCAGTAAGCTATTCCCAAAACCCTATCTAGGGTTTTCAATTTTTAGATCTCTGCGAAAAAAATTGATCGATTCTTCGCAAAAGTGACGTTTAAATGCTTTCCAATAGTTTGAGGTCACTTCCCTTTCGCAATATCTGGTAATCAAATTTGATCTCAGCTTACTGTGCTTTGCTGGTTACTCGTAGAGTTTGGTGTTCCGAAAAAAGTCATCTTTTTTAAGCCCTAAAGTGATTGATTTGATGGGGGATATTATTCGCTTAGATGCCTATGTATAAATTTGATAACTATCTTGTTTGGAAATGTCATGAGCAGAGGATTCACTGAAACGCGAATCTGGGAGCAAAGTTCAGCATGCCAATATCCAAGCATCCAAGGTTTGTTTCTTGATTCGGTGCTCTTTCCAGTAATTTACCTTTTGATGCATACCAACACAAGTCATATAATTGGTTTACTGGTATTTTTTTCACGGGTTTACTTGTTTTTGCAAAATTTTACTAGCTTTCAATCATATCACAAAGATGAAAGCAGTATGACTGGTGGAATGATTCATGCATTAGTATATTTTTGCTGGTGGTATTTTCATGTTGTCTATATTCTTTTGTTGTAACTTGTGTATATTGTTCGGTGAATTTGTTGATGTATGATTTGGCACAAGCATATGAAAAACCATGTGATGATATATGAAGAAGTTATAAACAACTGTTGTATCGCATGTTTATGCTTTGGCACAAGCATATGAAAAACAATGTGATGATATATGAAGAAGTTATAAGCAACTATTTTATCGCATGTTTATGGTTTAAACATAATTGGTTTAGGCATATTGCTTATGTTTTTTTGTTTTTTTTTAATTTATAGTAATTCCACCAATGTTCTCCCTTTTTAAGGAAATGAGTGTCCACCCTATTTAGTTGGATGTTATATGAAGGTGATCTGTTCTAGATCCCAATAATTTTATCTAAAAAAAACTACTTTTTTTTGGGGTTGGGGGGGGGGG
>NC_033794.1:125873278-125931144 GCF_001876935.1 Asparagus officinalis
CCTATGTACGCAACCATTCTGGGTAATAGTAGGCATGGTTGGGAGGCCTCTATTTTGATCCCCTCATCCTTTTTCTCGAAAAAAATAAATAAATGTACACCCTTATGGTATGGGTTTTTCTGCTACGACATCAAAATTTTACTAGCTTTCAATCATGTCATGATGATGAAAGCAGCATATCTTGCAGAATGACTCATGCATAAGGATATTTTGTTGATTGTATTTTCATGTTGTCTATTTCCTTTTGTTGTAACCCGAGTATATTGTTAAGTAAAGTTTGTTGTGGTCTGAATAGGCACAAGCATATGAAAAAGCATGTTATGATATATGAAGAAGTTGTAAACAACAAATTTATTGCACTTTTTAATGATTAGCTATGTTACTTGGGTACTTCTAATCTGGAACCGTACCAGTGCTCGTACCCATACCCAGACTTCTTGGACACTCCTTGCATAAATGCATGCATTTATTCTAGCATGTAGCCAATTATACCATACATGTTTTAATTTAAAACACTGGTCATACATTTTGTGGACACGGATGCTACACTTCACACCCACATCTTCAAACTCGTTGGACATAGTTTAAGTTCTGAATTATGATTTTAAAGGGTTGTTTGCATGTCTAGTTGAAAAACTAGTGATTTTCCAATTTATAATCAACATGATAAAAGAAACATAAAACTATTACAAGACTTTTAATTCTCATCCTTGTTCTCATATAAATTATTAATTCCAATATATAATATATATGTGTATATCAATATTTATATAGCGGTGTCCCCGTACCTTACCATTTACAAATTTGCCAATGTCCCGTACCCGTAACTGTACTGGTACCTGTACCCATGCAACATAGTTGGTTAGTTTGTAAAATTTTTTATGGTTTAGGCATATTGCTTATGTTTTTAATTTTTTTTACTTATAGTAATTCCATCCAAGTTCTCCATTTTTCAGTAATGTGCACCCTTTTGAGCTGGATGTTATATAAAGCTATTCCTTTGATTTTTTTTTTTTGGGGGGGGGGGGTTGGGTAGGTGGGGGTAGCTTTCATTATATACTCAGCCATTATGGGCAATAGTAGGCATGGCTGGGAGGGTTCTATTTTCAGCCCCTCATCCTTTTTCTCAGAAAAAAAGTCTACCCTTAAAAAAGGGTTTTGCTGCTACTACATTAAATGGAGCAGGTAAGTTGGTCATAAAAGAAAAGAAATGTTTTTTTGGTATCATTAGGATAATATACTTCGTTTTATTGACATGCTTTACTCGATTTTGTTATAATATGATGCGAGACTTTATGTTGTGCATTTATTAAACAATAAAAACGTTAATGCCTTTAACAAGATATTAAACAGTGTCAATGAATTGTTCCCTCAACATCATAATTGGAGCACTTGTACTGATTGTGTCATGAGCAATGTAATAGGATCTTGTTAACCTTTCTCGTCATTGTTTATATGCTTATTGAAATTATTTTTTCCTTGTCCCTTGATCTTCTATATATTTATTGACCTCTCTATTAATAACGGTGTTTTCATGTTATGCTTTCTGTTTTTCTCAACATTTATAATTCTCTGAACTCTTTTGATTTTTATTCTGTTATGTTGTATAGGCTGTAGCGGACATAATTCGAACTACTTTAGGGCCACGGTCCATGTTGAAAATGCTGCTAGATGCTGCAGGAGGTGCGGTCTCATATTTCTTATAGTTTTATGGTGATTTAGACATTTATACGTGGTGTTCCTTTTATTAACTTAATACTAGTGATGGAAAAATTCATCCATGGTTGGTGCTGGGTATTGCCAACCCTTGATAAATGCATACTCTGATTTTTCATACAATTAGCATGTAAATTTCACATACTCTACTTTGTATAACTTACCCATCTGTTCTTACTAGCTAAACCCGAAAAATTTAGGAGCCGTGTCTATATAGGAAGAATAGTTAATTTATTTTTTTATAATTGATCCTTTCTATTCCTTGGTGATACACACACACACACACACGCATATACACACACATACATATATATACATATACATATATATTCATATGTGTGTGTGTCTATATATATATACACACGTGTGCTTATATACACACACACGTATATATATATATATATATATATATATATATATATATATATATATATATATATATATATATATATATATATATATATATATATATATATATATAATATATACATACATAGAGAAAAATGGAGAAACTTGTACCAAGTTACTTGGTAGTGATGTGGCTTCATCTTGCCCCTACATCACACCTTGAAGTTAGAGCCTCAACCACCCTTCACCAACTCCAATGTAGATGTAGGGGCAAGATGAAGCCACATCACTTACCAAGTAGTTGGTACCAAGTTTCTCCATTTTCTCATATATATATATATATATATATATATATTACTATTATTATATATATATATATATATATATGTTGTGCAGTGCTGGGTCTTGTTTCTTCAGCATGTTCATGTGCATAGAGTGTGACAAGTTCAATAACAAAAGGTAAGAATACATTTTTAATTAACATGACTTATCCTGTTTTTGATTAAATTGGGGTTTGCTGTGGATAAAGACCCGTATTCAGAAATTAAAAAGATATGTTTGTCCATTTTTGGTGAGTATTGCAAACCATGCAACGCATTTCAAATACGGTTGCAGCAATGCAACATGTTAGGAGAAGCAGGATTACACAATGTACCATACAACCTAGAGGCAATGCGTGTAGAGAAGGTAATTACAATGTACCATACAACCTAGAGGCAATGCGTGTAGAGAAGGTAATTTATAATAGGTAAAGTAGTATGTTATAGGCAATACCTACCTATAGTTAAGAATATTCTTGGTGAGACACACATATGTTGATTGTGTTGGAGTCAGGATGTGTTAGGAATACTAGGTAAATGCAGTAAACAAAATGAAGCAGATACATTGATCAACTCATACATGAAGTAAAATTTAAAATATTCTGTTTGTTCAATTTTTTTTGTTTGGAGATAGATGATAGAAAATGGTGGCTGACTGTGTTTCCACATGATTTCTGTTTCATTAATTGTCATTGTGATCACTCATTTATTCGTTTCCTGCCATTGAAGCGCTTGAAGGATGTTGTTGCTTCTTTTACTTTTGTGTTAAGCCAATTCTAGAAATATAGAAAACCTTCTCAGCTCTCATCATAACCTTTGGCTATGAAAGTCTGAAACTTGAAAGGATGGATTATGCCTAGGTCTAATAAATGTTCCTGCTTCCAATGATTTATCTGTAACCTATGCTGCTGTTTATGCAAACTATTATTGTTACTCAAATTTTATTTTCTTTATCCGTTCTTCTTGTTAACTTGTTTATCTTCTCTCTGATTTACAGAGTGATTATTTCCTCACCTTTTTTTGTTTCAAAATATTATGGCTGGGGTGACAGGAATTGTGGTTACTAATGATGGAAATGCTATACTGCGTGAGTTGGATATTGCACATCCAGCTGCTAAGGTACTATAGTCCCATTCCCTGGCGATACTTCATCCGTGCTTGTCTAGTTATCTTCATATTTAGCTTGCTTACTTGTGTGTTGCTATGTTACATTCTGAATAGATTCTGTTTATCTGCACAAGACACACTTATTTTGGGATCCGTACTACATATCTGTGCTCTATAATGGATTTTACCTTGTTTTGACATCGTTCTTTTGTTCGCATTGACAGTCAATGATTGAACTTAGTCGCACACAAGATGAAGAAGTGGGAGATGGCACAACATCTGTCATTGTTCTTGGTATGTTCTATGCTTTTGGTTGTATCTCTTTGTTAAAACTGTAATCCTCCAGCTTGATGTGCAACGATAATATTGATTAAATTACAACAATTTTTCTCCGCTCCTTAATTTATCTAAGTAATTGTTTGGTGTCTGTTAGGAGTGATCTGTACATGCTGTAGAACGAAATATTCCTTGTCCTCTCCTCCTCCATGGATTGGCTGTTCCTTATTATTGCTAAGTGCTAACTAATTTTGAAAAACATGTATTGATAGTTTAATGTTTTTTGAAGCTGGCGAGATGCTTCATGTTGCTGAAGCTTTCATTGATAAGAACTACCATCCAACGGTGATTTGTCGAGGTAATCTGTGGTCATGATAAAGATAGCTTTCCTTCAAACTTCCCATCACTTTCTCTGATGGTTTTCTGATTCATATGTCTTGACAGCATATAATAAAGCTCTTGAGGATGCTCTTGCCGTTCTTGACAAGATTGCAATGCCGATTGATGTTGATGATCGTAAGTTGTGCATCTAGAATGCTTATGTTTTAGACTGTCTGTTTATTTTAAAATACCAACACATTTCTGATAAGTAGTCTCTATCTAACACTCAAAAGAGCCCACATCTTTGTTTTTCAGTGTAACTTATGTAACTTTGAATCGTTTACTTGTTTTTGTCATAATATTTTTTAAAGGTTCTACGATGCTTGGTCTGGTCAAAAGCTGCATTGGCACAAAGTTCACTGGACAGTTCGGAGACTTGATTGCAGTGAGTATTTTGTTTACAGTTATTAAGCTATTGTTTATACAGACAAGGAATTTACATCATGCACCTTTGTGTTCGTGATGTGACTATATGAATCTTCCATTAGTTTTTGCATGGATAAATCCCAGTGTTAGAATGTTGATTTTCCTGCTGTTTAATCTTGTTAGTACACTCTTTTTTTTTCTCCTTTTTTTGTGTTTCCCTGTCAATTTATCATCTAATTTTATGTGCTTTTTGGACATGATCCTTACATGTCAAGCTCTGAGCACCAAGATCTTTTTCTGCTGTCACTTAGATAGGTTTTCTTTCTAACTATTTGAATGGTTCCCGTCTTCCCAGTAAGCGAAAGGGGATGGAAATGAACCAGTTCTACTGCTTGTAGTCACATGTTATCACCACTGAATGCATGTACATTCTTGCAGATGTTGTTATCTGCCGATGCAGCTGTTCTAGATTCTAATTATTTTCAGATTTTGGTTCTTTATGGGAGGGATTGTTATCTGCCAATGCAGCTGTTCTAGATACTAATTATTTTCAGACTTCGTTCTCTATGGGAGGGTGTTTGGGAGGGCTTATTTTTTGGTCAAAGTAGCTTGTAAGCTAGCTTATTCATATTTAACCTTTTCTTAACGTAACAGATAAGCTAGTGTTTGTTGGAAATTTGATGCAAAAAGACAATGAAAGAAAAATTTGGCTTGTATTCCTCTCAAAATCGATTACAATTTGGATTCCGATTACAAAAGAGAGGAAAATAAATTTGATTCTCCCCTTTGTTTAATTCTGGGTTCTTCACGGTGGCGATGAGATGCCTCCCTCGAATGCTCGCGTCGAGTTTGCTTCTCGTTGACGATCCGAACGTCTAGATTCACTGGAACGATGTCTTCTCCTCACGATTTGACGCTGTGGAGAACTTGCGTGGCAAGTTTGAAAATAACTCTTAACGAGTTGATAACTCTGAACGAGTTTTGGAAGAACTTGCAGAGCAAGTTTTGAACTCTGATCGAGTTGATAACTCTGACGAGTTTTAGAAGAACTTGCAGAGCAAGTTTTGAACTCTGATCGAGTTGATAACTCTGAACGAGTTTGAACTCTTATCGAGTTGATAACTCTGAACGAATTTGAACTCTTGAAAAAGAGTTGATTTGAACCGAAAGTCGGTTATAAGCCAAGGGAATGCTCTTGTTGCCGATCTTAAAGATGATCTCTTCTGGTGTTGCCCAAAAAAGAAGCCAAGAGCCGAGAGCCAAAAAAGCCAAAAGCCTTCTCCTCCAAGCCAAAATCCCAGCCCCAGAGAAAATGATCCCAGAGCCTGAACTCAGTTGAGTTTTCCCCTATTTATAGGGGATTTAGGGGTGGTAACTGCCCCCTTAATTAGCTCCTCCATGGGCTGAGTGGGGTGTAACTGCCCCCTCTTAAACAGCTCCCTACATCGTGGGGAAGACGGTTTTGAAACCGTACTGTTAGTGTTTTGAACGAGTCAAAACGCTGAAAACAGCGTTCTGGGCCTTAACTCTGCGTCTTATTGATGAGACGCAGAGTTAGGCGCTTGCTGGGAGTTGAAAACGCAAGGTTCGCTTGCGTTTGGACATTAACTCTGCGTCTTAAAGATGAGACGCAGAGTTAGGCGTTCGCTAGGAGTCGAAACGCACAGGCCACATTTGGGCTTAACTCTGCGTCCAAGACTTAGGACGCAGAGTTAAATCTCTATTGGAGATTTGAAACGCACAGGCCGCATGCGTTCTGAAATTGGAAACGCACAGGTCACTGGTGCGTTGAGGATCAACTCTGCGTTCAGAGTTTGGGATGCAGTCGAGTCTGTCGAAGAACGCACATTACGTGTGCGTTTCGTGATTTAACTCTGCGTTACAGAGTTCGACACCTGCTAAGGAACGCACACTTGTCTGCGTTTTACGATTCAACTCTGCGTTACAGAGTTCGACGCCTGTTTAAGGAACGCACACTTGTTTGCGTTTTGAACTTGAAAAACGCAGAAGTGAATTTCTGCGTTTGAGAGAGATTGTTGGCTTATAACCTCGTCCATTATAACATTGCAAAGGCCATTGCTTATTGATCTTTGCCTGTTATAAAATATGAGAGTCGTCAGATTGTAACTCCCGATGTTGATTGTGAATGCTGTTGAATTAGAGCTTTCATCAGTTGTCGTGAAGATCGTCAGATTGTAGCCTTCTACGTGAAAGTCCTCAAATTGTAGCCTTCTGGAAGTCGTCAGATTGTAACTTCCATCATCGGTGTTTGATGAGGGATTAACTATCTATTGTGATTTTTAGACAGCCTACAGCTAGCTATTGAGTCCCATTTGAATCTCCAACTTATGATTAAATGCTTAATGAATGTGTTGTATGTTGCTATCTTAGGTTTCAGGATTTAATGCTTACTGAATATGTTGCATGTGGCACATTAACTTTACATAGAGTCGAATGCAATGCCCATATGTTCTTCTGTGAGTTTTCCTCCCATAATCAAGGAGAAAGTTGGAGGGTGTTAGCTTAAACTACAATCCTGATAAGGTAGGTGTTCTCTACCTACTAACTCACTATCTATGATATGTGTTGAGCTATAATGACTTGATCAGTGTCTTCTAAGCCTTTTGCAGTCAAAATGGAATCTACAATTAAGCAGAAGGCTACATAAAAAGATCTCACATGTCACATCCAAATTCCGTTCTCCACTTCCCATTCAATGAATACATAAAATTAGAATGTTGCAAGGCCAGGAACCAAATGATCAAAAATCATTCACAAAATACTAGTATGTATTGGATGGGAGTAAAAAGATGCATATCAATTTGTTGTTATATGGTACTTATATTCTTTTAAATCCTCTTGGGTAGCAGCTCCTATGGACCAAAGTCGTAAAGAACATATAATTGTGTGCGTTCTTGGATGGTGCACAATGATTAATCGGATTATGCATCACATAGTCGAATTATGCATCATGTATGAATATAAATGTATATGTGTGTGTGTACATATACGTACATATGTAAAGTGGATAGTAGCTTTTGGGCAGCCAACATTGTATCCGTTGGATGGTTCTAATGGTTCAAGATATGAGTAGATGATGTGGCACTCCTTTATTGATGGAGGGTAATAGTTTCATCTAATCACATCCCAATCCAACACCGAATGGTTAAGAAGTTGGATGGACAAGACTTACTACTCATTCAAATGGATAGTAGCTCAACTCTCTCCCGCTGTATGTAATTGGTTCTCCAAAATATAATATGATGAGATTTTGTAAAGTATATACAAAAATCTGGTTATGAGTACAAAACCTATTTCATTTCAGGTTAACTATAACTCTTAAATAAAGACAAAATTTCAATAATACAGCAACTCACATGTAAATATCAAGCACATGAAATTCATCATTTCTTAACTTATATTGCAAATAACAAATTGTTATATGATGGATAGTAGCTCTGTAATACTCACTACTCACTAGATGTAGGACCTGAGAGACTATGAAGACCTTCTTGCGCAATAACATCAAGCAGCGTGTGAAAACTATCAAATAAATCGTTTTCAATTTATCAAAGTAAAAAAAAACCAAGTTGCATAAGAAAAGTTAAAGCAAAATCAAATTGTTGCTACTGTAAATTGTACATATTTAAAAATTTAACCAAATAGTTGCAAATGTAGTTACATGCAAGAGCAGTTGCGACGTCTTAATTGCATGCAAGTGGCAGTCGCATTGCAACAAGAATTGCAATTCGGCAAAAGCCCCCTATATAGAAGTGGTTATGCAGCTTGTCCATACAATGAGAGTTCATAACCCCTATTTGATGCAGTTGTTGCCAGATACTTTCTGCTGGTATTTATGTGTCTGCATAGAGCTTGTTTTTCAACTGTGCAGTATGGAAAGCAATTTTGTTAAATAGCTTCCATCAGTGTGTGCAAGTACTCATGAGTTGATGAATTGCAGAGAAGCACTTATTTGCTGTACATTTATTATTGTTCCAATGGTTTGTGTTTTTTCTAGTAAGATGCAGCTTGGTTGACTCTCTTTCTGACCACCTTTTCAATTTTATAATTGGTTTAGGACCTTGCAATTGATGCTACTTCAACAGTTGGTGTGGACCTAGGCCAAGGTATACGTGAAGTTGACATTAAGAAATATATAAAAGTTGAGAAGCTTCCTGGTGGGCAATTGGAGGACTCCAAGGTTCTTAAAGGAGTCATGTTTAACAAAGATGTTGTTGCCCCTGGAAAAATGAGGAGAAAGATAGTTAATCCCAGAATTATTCTCCTCGATTGCCCGCTTGAGTATAAGAAAGGAGAAAATCAAACAAATGCCGAGTTGGTAAAGGAAGAAGACTGGTAAGAACCGAATTGTTTTCTGTATTAACTTTCTTTGTTATTGTTATTTTTGCTTTAAATATAAATATTGTCTAGAAGATCAGGGAAAGTTGAAAATTTCAATTTATTCCATATCATTTTCTCTTATTTTATCTGTCAAGATTGCATAACTTCACTTGAATTAGGTTGCACGCTTACATTTGAGTTTATGGTATGTCTAATTTATAGACTGGAAATCTTCATGTGATGGATCAAGGAGTTTACTGAATTTTTCTTCAAGGATCAATTATTAATTAGAAAATGGGTATACTTTTAGTTTGTTTACAGCAATGTTCAAGCATTGGGATATAGTTAAAAATGGCTATTCTTTGGCATTTAAACCCTCCGGGTTTGGATTCTAACAGTCTAAATGTTGAAGGGAATTTCAAGAAACAAGAAACAATTTGAACTCTCCATAGAGGCGAAGGGGAAAAAAAAGGAAAATATGCAAGAAATGTACATGATTTTTTAGGGGGATAGTGGGAACAGGCTTTTTTTAGCTATCTTATGTTCCGCCTGTTTACTAATAAACTTTGGTCATACTCTTATTATGAAAGTTAATTGCTTCAACTAAGCTAAATTTTTCTTTATCTTCTTTTTCCCAATCCCCTTTATTTAGTGGTAGGTTTTATCTGATAAAAGAAGCTGCTCAAAAGAATTTTAAAAGTGGGTAGTATGATTTTACTTGGATTAGTGAAGTAGTAGTCCGTTCTTTCTAACATGTTACATTATCTTAACCTTTCATCCTTTCATTAAGAATACATGACAAATAGCAAAGCATTTCTCCCCATTTTTGGGGTCAACATCCTTTTATTAAGAATGGTGGGATGCTATTTTCATTATGACAGGCAGGATATGCCATTTTAAAAGGTAACTAGCAGATACGACCCTTTGCGTCGTGGTCCTTATAGAAATGATCACTCCTGAACTATTTAACAGAAGCGCACATCACAGTCTCTCATGAAATTAACAATTCATCCCAATACAATCAAGTCTTGTGAGAACACCTCACCTATTTGAGCTCCTTTTGTAATCTATCGTGATGTTGCCCTCGTCTCTCACCTCTCCCTCCGTCCAGTCCCTCCTGCATCTATCACTTCTTTATCTTCCCTCTGTGACCTTTTCCCTCATGTCTTTTCTTTCCCTCTCTTTGCAGTTTGCGCTTTCTCCTATCTGCATAGTGAGAGACACTTAGTGACGGGTGGTAACCTCACCTATTTGAGCTCCTTTTGTAATCTATGGTGATGTTGCTCTCATCTCTCACCTCTCCCTCTCCCTCCGTCCAGTCCCTCCTGCATCTATCTCTTCTTTATCTTCCCTCTGTGACCTCTTCCCTTATGTATTTTCTTTCCCTCTCTTTGCAGTTTGCGCTTTCTCCTATCTGCATAGTGAGAGACACTTAGTGACGGTTGGTAAGAATTGCAACTCATGTTCCTACCACATGAAACACTATTTGGATCGAAGGATTGTCTTGATAGAGTAGGGGTGTTGGAGTGTTAACTAAGCCGCTGAGGGGTGATAATACTTACTAAGATTATAATAGATGGGTTAATTTGATTTTTATCATATAGCATGTGAAACACTATTTTATGGAGACTTAACCTCCTTGATGGTAAGGGGCGTGCAGTATGAATAGGTGACACGGAAGATGATATATGTGAGGTTTGTTAGGGTTAAAGTCGTAATAGTGCTTGGAAGGCAATGCAGGACGGGTAATTTTCTGCCTTGTTCATTGTTCTTTTCCATTTTAAACTTGTTGATTTCAGCTCCTGTTTTGATATTTATTAGGAAATATTAACTTTCTGATCCATGCATGAGGAGACAAGTGAAGATTTGTGCGATTGATGTTTCTTAAAACTAGAATTAGTTGTAATGCCTACTCTTTAACTTGCATTAAGAATCATGCCCTTTTTTCCAGGGAAGTTTTGCTGAAGATGGAGGAAGAATACATAGAGAACATCTGTATGCAAATACTTAAGTTAAAACCTGACTTGGTCATAACCGAGAAAGGGCTTAGCGATCTTGCATGCCATTACTTAAGCAAGGCTGGAGTCAGTGCCATCCGGAGGTTGAGAAAGACTGACAACAATAGGATTGCCAAAGCTTGTGGAGCAGTTGTTGTCAATAGGCCTGATGAGCTCCAAGAGTCCGATGTCGGAACGGGTGCTGGGCTTTTTGAGATCAAGAAGATTGGCGATGAGTTCTTTGCATTTATCGTGGATTGTAAGGATCCAAAAGCATGCACAGTTCTTCTAAGAGGGGCTAGCAAGGATCTGCTGAATGAAGTTGAAAGAAATTTGCAGGTATAATCTTTCTATTGTTTAGTTGCTAGTGGAATTAAACACGTAGAATTTTCTAAATTTGTTTAAATGGTAAATGTTTTGATTGATAGGACGCGATGTCAGTAGCACGAAACATACTGAAGAATCCAAAGCTTCTTCCTGGAGGAGGTGCTACAGAGTTGACTGTATCTGCAACACTGAAGCAGAAGAGTTCATCAATTGAAGGCATTGAAAAGGTTTATGCATCCTTGAAATTCATTGGTGGCGTATTTTTATCCAATATTTAGTTGTGTTACTTTGACTGATTGGTTTCTTCTTTTTCATCTGGTGTTCTTAACAGTGGCCATATGAGGCTGCTGCTATAGCTTTTGAGGCTATCCCACGAACCTTGGCTCAAAATTGTGGAGTGAATGTGATTCGAACAATGACTGCTCTCCAAGGAAAGGTAGAACGAAATTCCTTGTTTTTGTGTTTTTTGGGTAAAGTTATAGGAAGCCCCATTCATCTATATCAGGTTTTTAAGAAACCACCTCACTTTAAGTTTAACCAAGAAAATCCTTGATCTGTGGTAGTTATTAAAATCCATAACTTTTTAATAGCTGTAGGTTAAACTTGTGATGCATGTAAGAGAACTGAACTTAAAACATCACAACCATGTTTAAATTTCCCAAATCCATTATGGAATTTAAAGTTAGTCCTCGCACATGCATTACAAGTTTAGACTGAAGCTATTTAGAAACGAGGGATTTTAATAACCATCATAGACCTTTTTATTGAACTTAATGAGGGGGTTTCTTGAAAAACTGGGTATAGATGAGAAGGGGGTTTCTGGTAGTAGTTTATCCTTCTTCGCCTTTTGCATCTTCTTTTCAGTACAGAAGGATATATTTATCTGTTTATTCGAACTTATTATATTATACACAATTGAATACTTGAACCATTCTATTCATAACGCTTTCTGTTTTCTCCATCAATATAGCATGCAAATGGTGAAAATGCATGGGTTGGTATCGACGGGAACACTGGTGCTATTGTTGATATGAAGGAGAAGAAGGTATCATTTAAGGGCCAGTAACCTCCGCTTCTTCAAACTTTTCTTGCTTTCTTACTTCAATTATTGCCTTAACACAGATCTGGGACTCCTACAATGTAAAAGCACAAACATTCAAGACCTCAATTGAAGCCGCTTGCATGCTTCTGAGGATCGATGACATTGTTAGCGGGATAAAGAAAAAGCAGGCTCCTGGTTCTGGGCCTACTAAGCCCAAGATCGAGGAAGAAGGCGATGCTGACGGTGAACAGATAATTCCGGAGTAGAAATGGGTAGGAGTCTATAGTCTTTTACAAAGAGAGGGTTTTAACAAAGATGGAGACTGTTGGGCTGCTGTTAGCTGGCAAATTTTGGTTGATCCTGGATTGACAAGTTTCATGTCCTTTTCTTTTCTCCTACTTTAGAACTGTGTAAATTGACTGTGTTATGTTTCTTGTGTTCTGGTAGTTTTATGTGAGCATATAAAGACCAGTATATTTTGTTCGCTTAATGGATTGTGAGCGTCTACCCCTTGTCAAAATCCAAGTTATTAGTACTGTCTGTTGTCATTCTTTCTTACTAGTGTGAACGCCGTGCAAAGCATATCTTTTTTTTCCCTCTATAGTAATCCCCGGTTTTAAATGCTATAAATTTTTTTGAATTGCTACAGTATCCCACTCTTCACTATGTTTTTCAAAACGTTACTTTGTTCTCGTGTGCTACAGTAATTTTTTCAAATATACTGGTGCCGGATTGCTACAGTAATACCGCTACTGAATGATACTGTAACATTTACTGTGGCATGAATAGTGAATCTTTGGTTTTCCCATAGAGGAGTAGTTATCTTTTTCTTGTCAAGCTATTTATGGATTATTAATTATGAATCCCGAAAAATGCTTTGAGACCCCTTTCTTAGGGGTTGTTTGGTTAAAATAATTCTCTTTAAAGCCTGCCAAAGTATCATTTTTTTGGCAGGCTTTAAGCAAAAGCGCTTCTAAAAAAGAGGATTTTGCTTGAAAGCCTGTCAAAAAGTGGCACTTTTGACACTTTTGGCAGACTTTCAACAATAACTTTCCCTAAAAAACAGGGAACCAAACAGCCCCTTAATCACGGAACATGCCCACCTCTGATTTTCTCCTCCTCCATTAGGTTCAAATTTTTTTTTTTTGCCTTCTTTTTTAGGGTTTCGTTGTGTTCAATCTTTTTTTATTATAAATATTCTCCATTTGAGACTGGTTCTATCTGAATTTTGGTTTCATGCAGCTTTTTTTGATTTTCATTTTTTTGCGTGAGATCCCCAAAATATGCAAGTAGTTGAGTTCGTCACACGCTCTCTTCTCCCTTAAAATCCGACTTTCCACCAGTTCAAATTATCACTGGAGTATGATAACTGCAAATCAGGGTAATTTATATGCGCAGCAAAGGACATAAAATTTTCTAATTGGCATTCAAGACGGCGCTATAGTCTGAAGCGTGATATTGTCGGAGTACAATTGAGACGATAATAAATATATAATATATATATATATATATAATTATATTATATATATATTATATATATATATATTATATATAATATTATATATATGAGAAAAATGGGTATGCTTTGGTACCAACACAAAATTTTGTGCTTGGTAGTGATGTTTACATCCTCATCCACTCACTACCCATGTGAATGTGGTCCCATATTTGAATGAGTGGAGGGGGATGTGACACATCACTACCAAGATACCAATTGCTATATAATAATAATATATATAATATATATATATATATATATATATATATATATATATATATATATATTATATATATATAATAATATATATGAGGAATAATGGGTATGTTGGTACCAAGTACAAATTTATGTGTAGTGAGTTGGACAATCCCCTCCACTCATTCAAAATGGGGACCATTCACATGGATTGAGGAATGCATGGATATGTAATTATTTGAATGAGTGGAGATTATGCCATCACTACCAAGCCACAACTTTTTGTGCCTTGGTACCAGCATACCCATTCTCTCTCTCTCTCTCTCTTCCTATATATATATATAATATATATTATATATATATATATATATATTATAATATTATATATATTGTAAAAATGGATTTTGAAGGTAGCCCCAAAATTAGAAGGCACATGTGATCCTATCCCATCACTTTTAACCCATGTGCTTCTAATCCTAAGATTCAAATTTTCACGTGCTGAAGTTCTTCTCAGCTTGTATTTTTTTCTATCATTCTTAAATCTAGTATTAAGAATTATTTATTAAGTTATATTTATCGCCAAATTGATAATATGATTTTTATACATACCTACTCATGAAAATTTTAGCGATAAGTTTTTTTTACTACTTTACAGAGTGAATTTCCAGACTACTTAACAAAACAATACACCAGTTGGCGAGTTTTATCAGTTTTATATACTAGAGCTAGAAAATATTTGTATTTGTGTAATGTTTAATAAAGGTCAATTTCATTACTTGCAAGAACGACAAAAAGTAAATTTCAAGGTTAAAAAATATTACTTTAGATTGAACAGTGAATAAACTAAAGAGATAAAATATTCATCCTAATATATTGGGATGTTTAAGATTAAAAAATTACACTATAGCATTAATAGTGTTTATGGGGAAAAAATCATTGCAGCGCGAAAAGTATGGCCAAGGCTGAAAATGTTATGAGAGCATGAACAATAATTTTAACCCTTCTTTTCCCTCTCCTATTTCATTTTCACTTTCATCCCCTTCTCTTCTCTTCTGCTCCATTTTCACCCTCCTCTCTTCTCCTTCTCCTTTCATACTTGCCGAAAAAGTCATTTTCTTTGACTAAAATGGTCATGTCATAAAGTTACGCCAAAATTAACATTTAATAGTTAAAATTAACATCTAAGTTTACAATTATCATTATATGATAAGTGTTAATCTTTAACGAGATAGATGTTAAGTTTACAAAGTATATGTTAATTTGAAACTTTGTCTATTAATGATTCAAGCCACGTGACAATCTTGGGGTTACAATGCAGCTATTAATTCATAGAGTTAACACCAATTTGTTAAATTCTTATTGAACTTAATAGCTAATTCATAAAATTATCATCTATATGTTAAACCCAACACCTAAGTCATGTAATTATCATCCATCTGTTAAACTTAACACCTAAGTCATATTGTTAACATCTATATGTTAAACTTAATGGCTAATTTATATAGTTATCATCTATCTGTCAAACTGTTGCTAGATGTTAAATTTAACACGTAAGTGTTAACTTTAGTCTGACTTTAGGAGATGATCGTTTTAGCCAGAGGAGACGGTCTTTGAGTAGCGTGGCAATGGTTATGGGAGGAGAAGAAGAAGAGATAATTTAGGATTTGGACAATTAAACTGGAACTAGAAGTAAGTTTTTGCAAAATTATTTTCGCGTGATTCTGCAAAACATTTTTTAAACTTCTCTTAAAAAAAAAAAAAAAAAAAAAAAACCACTTTTAAACGTTATCTCAAGTTAGTTTTCATGACAAAATTCTGCATAATTATTATTATATAATAAAATGACTGAAATGGCCACGAGCGACTGAACTATATTAAAGAAGCACTTTAACACATAAACACGAGGAGAGTAGCTCATAATCACGCGAATAAAAACTCGATGCATCTCAAAATCCCCCGTTTCTAAAATTGGCAAAAAAAATTAGCGAAAAATTAGCGGAGAAATTACCGTATAAATAGAACCTCCTTCTCTCGCATCAATCCATGGTAGCGCCGGCGGCAACCTAGTTTGCTGTGATCTTCGTCTTCTCACCCTCTTCTCTTCGAATCGCCATGGCGTTTTCTTCTAGAAGTTTCTGGAATCGGGCGTTTTGGCTGCTTCTGTTAGCGGCGAAGGTAAGATAATTGAGTTGGATCTGAGATCCGGAGTGAACGCGTGGGAGTTTGATTGAATTTATTGATTTTGATCTTCGTTTTGAAATTTTTAGGGTTCGGGTTTGTTCGTTTTGGACTTAGATTGTGATTCTGTGCTTAATTTTGTGATAACTGTTGAACTGAATAATTAATGTCCGAAAATAATTCTGATTGTGTTTTGCTAATTAACTACACGGGCTGACATTTCTTTTCAAAATGCTGCTGAGTTCGATTACTTCTCAAAATTTGTTGAAGTTTCATCAACAGATTTATAAAAGTTGTTGACGTACGGAGAAAGCTCTTATCTTTTTTAAAACCAACTTTTATGTCGCAAAATTATGGGCTGAAACGTCCTCTTGTCAGGCTTCAAAATATCCTTTTTTTATTGCCATTTATCTTCCTGAAATTGAAGTGATACGCAGAATTTGTCTTTTTATGTATTTTCCAACATGTAATGAAATTGTTGTTTAAAGTAGGATTCATGTGTTTCTGGACTTTATTATTTTCGGAGTGGCAGATTATAGGACTATGCTATCGTAATTTTTGAACCTTAACTTGAATGAAGAAAGATTATAATATTGGTGATGGGTTAATTCAGAATGTTTAAATGTTGACTTGGAGAAACCTTTATCTGTCTTTGCTTTTGCTTATGAGCTATAATCAGTATGCAATGTATCCAAGATGCGATGAAAAGAAAAGTAATGCTTAATTCAAAGTCTTCGTATGGTATGTTGTAAGTATGTCTTTACTATGGCATTAAGTTATGAGCGATGCAGACTACTATAGCATTACTAATGTGGTTAATCATTTCACGGAATGATAACTATTATAGCATCAATGCTGGGTTAGACATTTGACAATCAATGTCCTACCCCCACCAATTCCAGCCCGCCCGATTGCCCGCCTTGAAACGAGAAGGTTGGTACTGAGATAACCATATGCAATATAGTCAAGCAATCTTGAGTATTCTGCATGTCACTTATGTGTGAATGTGTAAAGCTACAATGAAGGAGAGATGTGATAATTGATGGCCCTCTGTTATTAAGAGAATGTAAGGTCACACAACAAATCCCATGGTACAGGTTGAACAACAGAAACTCTTTTCTTTAGACTATTAATGATATTTTTTCACAAATAGATGATTTTTACAAATATTTTGATTCTAAATATTGCCTGTTGTATACTCGATCATTTTGATTTTAGCGGTTTCATGTTGTTGACGATATTCCAATGATTTAGACTTTTAGTTCACAATCTTCTTTTCCGGTTTCATGTTGTTAAATATATGTTGTGTGATTGCTTAAGTTTAATGCATGATTTCACAGGTGGTGATCCACATATCTGCTGTGAATTCAGAAATATCTGATACTCTGTTGCTTACAAGATCCAATGATCCAGTAAGGTGAGTTGCGCATGTTAACTATGAATAGATTTCTATGAGAGTGTGGTTAAGTTGCTTTTTTCTGCTAGAAACTACACTACTACTCCTAGAGAGCAACATCCGTGATATTGTCTTTTTCTTTTTTCAATTTAGTTCTCTCTTGTCTTTATGTTTTGTTCTCGTGTTATCTAGGTTCACCATTTATTCTTTTCTATATGAAGTAACAAACTATTGCATAAGTTCTATGGTTAAAACTTTTTGTGTTTAGCAATAAGGTGCTATGGCTTAGACCGTAGGCTTCTTGCATGTAATTACCTTTTAGCCTAGGAATTTGGGACCAATTATGCACCAATTATAACAACTCTTGTATCAACCAGATTAAATCTTGATTTAATAGACTCAAATTGTGCAGTATATATTAAATTTTTAAAATTTATTGTGGAAGAATGTATATGTAGTATTTGAGGATTGGTCAATTTATGTAAAAATGTTAATTCTTTTGTACAAAATTAGCAACACTGAAGTAGTACTAGCAATTCCGTTTGTCTTCTCACCTTGTTTTGTACCTCTGCAGTTGTAATAGACAAGCTTACCATCCTAACTTCTCATCTATTTTCCTTCCCCATCTAGACAAATTCAAAGGTCTACTTTTTAGTTGCAGAGAATTAAACTTCATAGTGCGAGAGAGTTTAGGTCCATGCAACTGTCTTAAGGCTGTGACTCCAAATTGTGAAGATTGATGTGAGGTATGTTTGAGTTAGTAATTCAGTTCTATATCAGCATTGTCTTAGAAATTCTATGAGTGTAAGAAACAAGAACAGGGGCTGCTTTTGTGGCGTTCTAAGAGTTTATCATATTGTGAGGCAAAGACAATTAGGTATCAGACTTTTAGTTGGTTTAGGTTTTGGCCAAGCTTTACATTAGAGATGCCATGCTCCCAAGTTGCAGTTCCTAAATTTGGGAGGAATTAAATGTTGTCCTGTACCTTAGCAGTAGCGAAGTTAGTAGAAGTTATCTTCATTTCTCCATGCACTCACTATACTGAACAGTTATACGTATTACTCCCTTTCCATCCATCTATCTATTAATGATGGCTCATTCTTTCAGATTCCGGAATTTGACAAAGTAAATTTAATTCTTTAACTTGGACAGAGGAAAAGATAAGAGAAGCTTGTTTTTATTTCATCAATAATTGTCTCTTCTGCTATAATATTTATCCCATATCTAAAGGACAAAATGACTGGTGCTCCGATGGCCAATATACGTTTATGTACTTGGTCAATTCTTTTCCAGTGCTTTCTTGGTTTCATGTCGTACGCGATAGTGAACATCAGTTTGATGGGAAATGCTTAGATGGCAAGGATGATAATAATGATCATGACTTCTTACTGGTAATAGATAACTTTTATTAAGTTATTTGATAGATCATGGTTCTCACTGGAACCATGTTTAGTTACACTTACAGTAAACTATGAATCACGGACACTTATATCATGAAGCTGAGTAGTACCTACTCTCAAGCAGCATGTAATGAACAAGATGTTTGTCATGCCTTTGTGTGTGTAATTCTTTTGAAATATGCAGTGAATTGTCATGTCATATCCATGTTATGTATCCTGCTACCTATCGTAAATTATCTTCTATTATATCATCTACCTTTGCTTTCATTGGTCCCAAGTAAGGTGTATAATGTTCTTTTTGCCTTTCCAGACAAAGCAATATTGAAGGAAATTGGCATATGCAAGACTGTAAGGACTGTAAAAATAGACAGGTTCCAAACTTTTTGCTCTTTCTTTCTCATAAATCTACTCGTAGTCTTTTCTTTGGATGGGTTCTCTTTCTGTTACTAATAATGTGCTACAGTGAATTTTCTATAACTGTCAGTGTATAGTGCATCAGTAAATTAATGCCTCTTGTAATGTTATATTACTCAAGCGGTGCCTTGATTGTATAACGTTAGTTGTATTCGAAGAGTAATTGACTAATAGGTAGTCATAATGACTGAGTTTTGTATACACACTGTTCTGTTGACATACACTTTATAGAGCATTATTATCTAGTTATTGTTTTACAACTTATCATGAATACTTTTGTCGAGGACTTCATTCATGTCGCTCATACATTTATCTTAGCTTAGTTTGTATGACTTTTAAAGTTTTGTATTATTGTGCTAGAAGTGAAACTCATGTTGCTTGCCAAAGCCAAGAAATAATGTCCCAAAGTATTCAGTAAATCAATACCAGTCAATTTCTTCTCTTCTATGTATTTGGAACGTTATGTATGAGCTATGTCAAAGGATTTAGTAAATCAATGCCAGTCAACTTCTTTTTTTCTCTGTATTTGGAACGATATGTATGATCTATGTGGTGTTTGTGTTGTAAGAGGGTGTATGAGAATGATGCATTCATCCCTTGAAGTTAGAGCACATAAGGTTTGTGGTTTTTCCTAACTGTTTTAGCTTTAATTTAAAATTCTACAATTTACTATACTGCTTCTTGTGTCTGGTTTTCATTTTCTCAAAGAGCTGTTTTCAGTTATTTTATTACGTAGAGCTGCTTTAGTAAAGCTTATTTATAGGACTTTATTTTATTCACATTAGCTATAAGTTAGCAGTGAGTGTAAAGCAATTCATATAAGCAAATTCCACTTGCTAATTGACTAGGTCCATTCAGTTAACTCTTATGCCATCTCACTCATCTCCCTGTTCCCTTTTAATGCTTTTAACTTCAAGGGAGTATTAATTAGGAATTCAAACAATTGATCATGGTCTAAACATTTATGAACATAATGATCAAGCTTTGTGGTCAATACTTCTTGGACCGGTCTCTCTCACCAGCTTGTCGAGTCAAATAAACCATTGGTAGTCTGAAAACTTGATGCACATAATGCGCAAACCAAAACATTGATATGGTTTTGTTTCACAATTTACTCAATTGAACCTTGGCTAAAATATCTAAAATATCTCCATTTAAATTTGATTACAGGAATTTTTAACATTGATATAAACAACAATGATTGAAACATCAGTCATAAAAAAATTTGCATCTGTTTCTGTTTATTAGTATTGAATACAGTTACCTTTGCTTTACTTGGCATGGGTGCATTGTTTGATTAAACAGGAAAACAGTTATAAGACAAACCGTTCGAGTGAAAAAGTGGACTCCAGCCAAGGAGAGGTAACAGTAGCATGTTCTGTCTATTCTAAGAAACAATGAAATGTTTTTAGCAACTTATATTGTTGTTAATTCTTTACGCGTTTCTTATTACGAAGGCTATATTTTTACAGGCCATTGATATAACTGTGACATACATGGATAATTCTGGTAACTTCAAAAGTCATAAGGTCAAGTCAAGTGATTTATCATCTTCTTGGGTATGGGAGAATTCTGCTGGAAACCCCACACAGCAAAAGGTTGTACTGCTAATCGTTTGACTCTTCTCTTCCTGATAGAAAAAAAAAGTTTATAATTTTCCTACTAAAAGAAAATTGTGCATCTATTAGGGAGATCTACAAGAACTAGAGGAACATGTACCTTGTTCTTAATTCAGTATAGCAGAATTTCAGCATCATCTTACTTCTGTGGATTTGTTTTAGCTTTCTTGGTTTAATATAATTTAGTAACTTTTTAGTTGATATAAATTAATATTTATTGGATTTTTTACATGTCTCCTGAATTACCAGGGAGAAGAAGGCTTATATCAGCTCAGGGTGAACAAATTACAGGAAAATGATCGCTCTTCAACTGATCATGACAAACTACCTTGCCCTATTAAACTTAAACGTCAGGTAAATATCTTGTCATCATAGTGTATGTTGGTTAAATTGTTTAATTCATTTTCTCCTTTTTTATGCTTCTTCCCTTCTTTACAGCGATTGAGGCAAAAGAGGAAGGAGTTGCGTGTAGCAGAGCTGGTTCACATGAGTAAAGAAACTGAACTCGAAATGGAAGCAGCAGCTATCGAACGTACTAAAAAGTTCAATCACATAGTAAAGGGAAAGTACAGCATATGGAGGAAAGAATATCAACCCACTTTCACAGATTCCACATTAAAACTCATGAAAGATCAGATTATTATGGCTAAAGTGTATGCTAGCATTGCTCGCTCTTTGAATAAACTTGATCTGTATAGTTCCCTGATGAAACATATCAAAGCAAGTCAGCTCATGACTGAAGAGGCAACTTCGGATGCTGACCTACACTCAGGGTATCTTTCAAATTTCCTTTTTGATGGGTTTTTTCCCGATATTAGTCCCATAAACTTTTAATATTTTGAAATTAGCCCCTCAAATCATTGAAATTACTATTAGTTACCCCCAACTCTTATATCTTGCTACCGCTACTCTTGAGGGACTATTTGAAACAGTTTTCAAGAATCATGGGACCTAATAGCAATTGTAATGATTTGAGGGGCTACTTTTGAGACAACTTAAAAGAATTCGGGCCTAATAGAAAATTGAGGAAATAGTTTTCAAGAATCATGGGACCTAATAGCAATTGTAATGATTTGAGGGGCTACTTTTGAGACAACTTAAAACAATTCAGGGCCTAATAGAAAATTGAGGGGCTACTTTCAAAATATTGAAGATTTAAGTGACTAATATGGAACACGAACCCTTTCAGCTAACATATTTTTATTTAATTAACTCAGTGTAATGTTACCTTCTTTCTTCATTCTGTTCAGTGCTCTTGAACAAGCAAAAGAAATGAGCAATGCCTTAAACCAGGCCAAGGGAGTGCTATATGATTGTGACATAATAGCCAGAAGGTTGCAGGCAATGGTCCAGTCAACAGAGGACAACATAATCGGAGTGAAGAAACAAAGCACATTCTTGATACAGCATGCTGCAAAAACGATGCCTAAGCCTCTACACTGCCTTTCTTTGCAGCTAGCTACTGATTATTTCTTAGATAATTATGCAAGTAAAGGACTAGTAAACAGTCCAAAGCTTACGGACGCTTCTCTATACCATTATGCTATATTCTCTGATAATGTACTTGCAACATCAGTTGTTGTAAATTCTACTGTTGTGCATGCCAAGGAACCCGAGAAGCATGTGTTTCATATAGTCACTGACAAACTGAACTTTGCTGCTATGAGGATGTGGTTCATTGCTTACCCTCCTTCACCTGCAACAGTACATGTGGAGAATATTGATGAATTCAGTTGGCTAAATTCTTCATACTGTTCAGTTCTTCGGCAACTTGAATCCGCAAAGATCAAAGAGTATTACTTTAATGCCCAGCATGCATCATCACTATCCGCAGGAAATGAAAATCTCAAATACAGGAATCCGAAGTATTTGTCTATGCTCAACCATCTGAGATTCTATATGCCTGAAGTGTATCCAAAGCTAGATAAGATACTATTTCTTGATGATGATATTGTTGTTCAAAAAGATCTAACACCTCTGTGGTCCATAGATTTGAAAGGAATGGTGAATGGTGCAGTAGAGACCTGCAAAGAGAGCTTTCATCGGTTTGACACATATCTCAATTTCTCGAATCCAAAGATCTCTGAGAATTTTGATCCACAGGCTTGTGGATGGGCTTTTGGAATGAATATTTTCGACTTGAAGCAATGGAAGAAGCGAAATATCACTGGAATATACCATTATTGGCAAGACTTGGTAAGAAAGGAACTATTGTTATTTATTTCATTCTGTCTGTTAACTCCACTTCTGTTACCATTTGCATCTGCACTTACGTCTCTGTTCCATTTCATCATTTCTATTCTGTTTTTTCATCTGCTAATTTTAGGCAATTGAATTACTTGTCGACTTACTCTGTTCCCATTTTTCTTCTCCTATCTTTTCTGATGGTTTCGATTGTCATAATATGCATGAAAGCACTTATAATTCAACGAGGCAAGTGCAGACAAAGAAAAATCGCCTGTGAAAGCCTAATTGCGCTGGAGGAGAGAATCCTTAATAGTGTTGTGTTATTAAATCAAGTAATTTTTAGATCTTACGCATGCTGGTGTAGGATCTGTGAATACCTTTACCCACTTGTAGTATAGGGATTTTAGCATTTGACTAGACAGGAACTACAGAAGAAATTTGCAAATACTGAAACAGGAAAAATGTTGATCTGTATCAGTCTGTATTGAACTCCATGCATGACTATTTACTCATTCAGAGTTATGAGTGTTGATCACTCATATTCACTTGTTCAGTCCTTCATTGCATTTAAGTGTTAAGATCGACATAAAGAAGTGAGAAACATGCAGTAGTTTGAGCAGATTTATGGCATAATTTACGGTGGTTTGGGGGAATATTGTGCATGCGCACAAGGTTGGATCAGATAAAAAATCACTCAAAACACAGAAATATTTTTTGTTTGTCGCACATTCCCATATAAAAATTATTAGGCACTGATTTATAGCATAGTTTATGATGGCTAGCAGTAGGATATGAAGTGCGTATCACTTTATTGCCTTGCTAGTAATGGTACTGTGATGCTTAACATGACTTGAACTACTAGCTTGGCTTTAAGGAAACCAACACCTTAAATCCTCCATTGGTGGATCACATCTTTGCAGAAACTAAGCAGGCAAAATGTGTGTCAATGTCCAAATTTTAGAAAGTAATTTTATTACCATGCATTGCAATTTCACATGGCAAAGATAAACCTTACCCTAATTAGAAAAATGAGGAAAGGTTGAGAATATGGCGTATTACCTTCTTTAATGGGTCTTTTATGGGCAAATCCATGTATTCATCAGGGAGTTTAGCATTATTGTGAAAGGTCTTTGAAGAACAACTATATCATGCTATATAGTCATCAAGCCATCTATTTTTTTGTATATCTAAACATGGGGAATTAAATGATCATCTCTTCTGCCTTCTAAAATTAGGTCCTTTTAATCAGGAGCATTTCCTGTGTCACATTTAGGACATGTTCAGCTGAAATTTTGTATCACACACTCATTAAGGCTAGTTCACTCAGAACAATGACTCTTTTTGCAGAATGAGGACAGAAAACTGTGGAAGCTTGGAACTCTTCCTCCAGGTTTGATTACCTTCTACAACCTGACATATCCCCTGGAGAGGAGCTGGCACGTTCTGGGTCTTGGTTATGATCCAGCTGTGAACCCTAAAGACATTATAAATGCAGCTGTTGTTCACTATAATGGGAACTATAAGCCTTGGTTGGATCTTGCTATCGCAAAGTATAAGCAGTACTGGTCCAACTTTGTTCCGTTTGACAATCCATACATTCAAAGATGCTACGTCGATCAATAATTTTTTTCCTCCTTTTTATTTGTAAATGTTCCCACAGTTGAACTTCTGATATGCCTAACTCTTCATAATTTTGTAGTAATCAAAGCTGAGTTATTGTGATTTTTTCGATGTCAGAAGTTGACGAAACTCTACTTAGCCCCATCAGTAGTCTGCTCTTTTTCTAATGTGTACTCACAGAATATACGAGAGTTATTAAAAAAGGGTTAATTGCAAAGAAAACCCGTGTCATGTAGATATGCTTGTTGAATCTCACATTTATCCGTATGGATAATGTTTATGGTAGTCAATAACTTTTTGATGACATGTTTAAAGCTTATTTGTTTTGTTTTAAGCTTATGTTGCCTGTTAACACCCACAGATGTCATAGAATAACAGAACCTATGGTCCTGGAAGTCTGTTCTTCTGCACCAAAACTCCAAAGTTGTGGCCGAGATTAAATACTGTGAACTAAACATACCCCATAAGTCGAACGTCCTTTTATAGCTTGGAGCCTACATGTCCGGTAAGATTTTAAATATGGTTTGCTTCGATACCATCTTATAGTCCCTCCCGCTACAACAAAATTCTGAGATTATAACGGAGGTTAGGGATATAATTTTATAATCCAACTGTCCTTTCTTAGATGTGGTTCACTGAACGAGTGCTTCTGGCAGAGTCTTGAGTTGGACAACCATGGGCTCTCACCATGATGTCCCCATGTGCTCTGCCGCCTGAGACTTGCTTTGCACTTTTATCTCCTCCTCTCTTTGAAGCACGGCATGCTTCTTGCTCTGGCATCTTCTCTGTTGAAATAATTAGGGTTGATGATGGCTTTGTGGGCTCCTCTATGAAACCTCCACTGTTAATATGAACACTGATTCTTTGAATGACATATTAATTTGCTCTTCATGTATAATTGTCGATCTAGTATACATATGCTTTGTTTTCTGGAAAAAGGTTATGCGTGCTGTGTTCTTTATGTTGCTTGCTACAGGAATCTAGTGAACCCCTAGACTCTGGACCCTTGTGTGCGCGTGGGAATTATTCCCCGTATGCATCATCTCTTTCAACTTGGCTATATACCCTTTTTCGTACGTAGGAGGAGTAAGTAGAAATCCTCTGCTTTTATGATTTTTGTCTATGTGAGCTGTATCACTTTTAGCTCTTGCTTTTGTTTCGTGTACGCACAAAGCTGCAAGAGGGCAAGGAAAGGGAGTAGGCATGCAGATTATATTCTCAGAGTTTGAGTTCAAAGAGTTTGGGAAAATTTGTTATAGCAGCATCTTTTTTTTTTCTTCCATGTATTTTTCTTAGCGTTACTCATCATTAAAGTTACATGCATATAATGTGAAGAAGGCGAATGAATTGAGAAAACCGTGAAGAATAAGCAAGATAGGCTCCACCACACCCTGGTGGTGTCTGCCACACCCTGGTGTGACAGAATCTGCCATGTTTATCAGGGGTGTGGTGTGTGCCACACCAGAGTATGGTAGACTCGTTTTTAGAATCCTAATCTGTTTGAGATTGTGTTTTGTTATAAATAGAACCATGTTTTTTAGGGTTTCCTAAAGAGAGAATTAGCAGTCTTTTGAGCACTTTGAAAGTGAGATATTGTGAGCGGGTTGAGAGCTTTGGTTAGAGCTATATTTGAGTGATTTTGTGAGTTGTAACCCGTTGTATTTCTCCTCCGTATAGTAAAATCTTCACATCCTCTCCCCGCGGACTTAGGCAATTGCCGAACCACGTAAATCTCTGTGTTTGGTTTTGGTTTTCTTCTCTTATCGCTCACCGACTCGTTTGGTTGTCGAGCACGCTTCCGCATGACGCGCAACATATAAGAGCGGTGCAAGAGTGAAGTAACTCGAATTACTTCATCTACGACCAAAAAACATTACTTTTTCTGCAAAATGATTTAACACCTTCTCTGTGTTTTTTTTTCCCCACCGACTGCAGGGAGCAGTCGAAAGCCTCGTTATTACCCTTGTCAGCGTAATTTATCTTTCTACTAGCTGTGTCAAGTGTATTACATACTCGATATTTGATCAAATTCTGACCAAAATATTTTTTAGAACATGAAGCCCCCATGGCGCCAACAAATTTAAGATATAAAGGAGCTCTCATGATAATGTTCGAGTTGGCGCTGTTTGGTTCTGCCATTGCACCAAGTTGAAACTGCAGTCGCGTGCAACTAAAGATATTATAGGCTAAGTCGTAATAATTTGTTTCACGGCACCAAGCTACAACCGTACTCGCAACCATGTATAGCTTCAAGAAGTCGGCAGCGATTAAACAATCGGCACAAATCTGAACATAAATTGCAGTTTCCCACATTTTTTGAGCTCTAAGGGGGGTTTGATGCTGCAACTTCATTGCGAACCAAACTCCTATACGCCAAACGAAACACCTGTAATCACTTCGAGTAGAAACTAAAACATTTTAAAACTGAACCAAGCAACTATAGTTATAAGAACTGCATGCAACAGTTGTTAAAAATAAACTTTAATTACATGAAATTGACATTTACACTGCGATCTATTCCTCTATAACAATGGGAGGATTCAAGATTTACCATTCGTACTACAGTAATGCCACAGCAAATTACTGCAGCATTCAATGTTGCAGCACAGACATGAGGCTTCGGGGTTCACTATTCATGCTACAATAAAACTTTAGCATTAGTATAGGTGGGAACTGTAGGGGCTAAAACATTGTTGTAGCATTATTACTGTAGCTCAGGCGGGGGGTACTGTATCACTTATAAAAAAATGTATTTAAATATAGAATTACTGTAGCACTTACAAAACCGTATTTAAAATACAGAATTACTATAGCGGAAATAAAAAAATGGAGACCGTGCTTTACACGAGGTGCATACTAATTATAGATGACAACAGGATTGACAATAACCGTACAACCAACCGCTCAACAAGTTTGGTTCTTCCTTTCTGCACTAGAAATAGTTTTTAGCTTTTTCGAGAAATCGAAAAGGCTAGTCTCACTCTTGGAGTGAGGACTCGAAAGTCCCCTTCAGCCTTTTTTCACGGCCTGGAGCGTGTTTTGATTGATGACTCGATGCGTTTGAGACAAGTTCAGGACAAAGGAAGTGAAGGCTCCTTGTCTATTGACTCTATTTTCCCTAATTTGGGGAAAAAAACGTACTAAGCTTTTATCTCAGGAAGCGGAGGAGTAACATGGGACTGTTGAGATCAAAAATGGGAGCTTGAAATGGCTGCTCATCGAGGAAGCGACAACTTTTTGGTTTGTGTTTGGCTCAAGCGCTCTTGGATTCCAAAGAGTGTTTTTATTTTATTTTATTTTATTTTATTATAGGAGGGGAGTACTCCGAAAACTTTTTGCAACTTGGAGATAAGAGTGGAACTGTGTATTTCCTCAAAAAGACGCGAGACTAAACTTTTTTTTATTATATATATAGCAAAAATAAAAATTGATCGACGGTTTATGAAGATGGTAGGATGCACGTGCATGTAGGGGCTCTACATAAATTAGAATGCAGCTGGTCGAACTCCTCTTTACATCTTCTGCTAGATCCTGGTTAAGCTTAATAATACTCTATTATGTACTCGGATCATTTTAAATCTAATAACCAAATCCTGTTACCGGAGTACATTGGGAACTTTTTGGAGGCCCATTTTTCCTGGGCCGAAGGCGAGGCCCAATCTTAAATATTATTTGTGTATCATGTACAATTTTATAACTGAATCATTCCATTTGATAAATAACTTAGACGTTGTTAACACGAAAAGTACAAAATTCTTCTACTGAAAAGATCTTGACAATCTCACCTGGCACACTTTTTCCGCCATTAAATCCTAACGAACAACCACCCCAGTTCAAATTCAAAAAAAAAAAAAAAAAAAAGTCAACACGAACTAAAATTGCCACACAATTACCAAATGGGTTTAATTTGAGGACAAAAAAAAAAAAGGGTCATTTTCCATTGCCCTACAACAATCACAGTAACTCCCTAACACGCATTAATTATTCCCTTAACTCGTCGAACCCTTAAAACGCCAAAATAAACACAAATTATTACATCCCCCCTAAATAAGAAGAAGAAGAAAAAAAAAAAACAAGGAAATCTAATCAGCCGTCGCCCACGTCATGTCCCCCTCGAAGATCCAGTGGCACACCTCGATCTTACCTGGCGAGGACCCCAGCGCCACGAAGGCGCCGTGGCCCGCGCTCCAGTCCGACGTGTCGAGGTGACAGATGGCGACGCCGCGGTTGATCCTCTGCTTAGTCTCGGGGTCGTGTATGTTCCGCCCTCGCTGACCCTTGACCCTGGGCACGGAGTGGCAGTAGTAAAGCAGGTAGGGGAACAGCGACTGGTGACACGACACCGACCGGGTGACCTTACCGCCGTTCACCCCCTGACGTCCCCGATCAAGATGCTCCCTTTGGACCCCCTGGTGCTCTCCGTGTCCCTGACCACCACGTTGGGCCCAGCACCTCGACGGCGAAGTCGATCATGTCCTCGGCCGACGCGGCGCACCGCTTCGTCTCGCCCCGGCTCGGGGCCCGCCCGCACTCGGCCACGGTGTCGCCACGGCCTTGTGCCCATCGCGGTGGCGTCGCGCGATCTGGAATATCCGCCTGACGTCGCCGGCGAGAACGGGATCTTGCTGGAGATCGACCGCGGCAGGAACGACCGCGCGGGCATCTTGTCCCTTAATGTCCGGCATCGCATGGCCGCCCCCTTCCTCAGGTTGCTCTCCCTGAAGAATTTGCCCGGCTCCACCCACCTATTTACGGGGCCGCCGCCGACCATCTTCTTCCTCCTCAGCTGCTGCATCTCCTCCGCTCCCTCAGCCGCCGACAAGCCGGCCTCCTTCGGCACCGTCGACGCGTTGACGTAGGACTTGAAGGAGAACTGGTTCCCGTTCTGAGGTTGTAGTAGCCTTGAAGCCCGAGAGCTCGCCGGCGTAGCTGGTGAAGTTGAACGCGGTCGTCGGTGGACCCCTCGCCGTAGCCCTTGAATTTGTCGCTCCCTCGTTGAACGACTCGCCGTAGCCTCGCGCAAGGCCGCCTCCCCGGCGTGCCGCTTCTTCCCGTACGAGGCGAAGGTGTCGTCGCCGACGTTCGACTGCGTTCCTGTACGACGTGAATCGTCGACGCCGCCGTTGGCCGTCGGCCCGTAGCTCTTGAAGCCCAGCTCCGGCACGTTCCCGCCCTCGCCGTAGGAGCTGAACTCGTCGGCCGCGCCGTTGCCGCCCTCGCCGTAGTTCTTTGAAATCGGATCCCATGACGTTGGAGTTGTCGGAGTAGGACTTGAAGGTCGTCGGCACGCCGTTGCCGCCCTTGCCGTACCCGCGAAGGACTCCTCGCCGGAGTTCGTGTCCCCGTGTACGCCGAGAAGGTCCGCTCGGGCCCGTTGGCGCCGGCGTCGTAGTTGTGTTGAACCTGAGGTCCTCGACGTTGGACCCGGTCTGGTAGGCGGGCGAATTCGCCGGACCGCCGGTGGCCGATGTGGGTAGGAGGTGAAGTTGGTGGTGACGACGTTCCCGCCGACGGAGTAGGAGGCGAAGGAGTCCTCGTCGCCGACGGCGTCGCGGCTGTAGCGGCGGAAAGTGTCGACGGGGAGGTTGTTGCCGTCGGAGTAGTTCTTGAAGGAGGAGGAGAAGCCGGTGCGCGACGAGGCGTAGTTGGTGAAGTACAGAAGTCCTGAAGGTAGGACTTGAAGTCCGACGGGCCGTCGTGGGCCTTCTTGGCCCCGAGCGAAGGGCTTAATGAGGTGGAGGTGGAGTTGGAGCAGAGCAGCCTGGCTGCGGAGCAGAAGGCTGGAGCCTGGGGCCGAGGTTGGAGGGGCGAGGGAGAGAAGGCGGTGAGTCGAGGGGGGAGAGGGGGAGAGCTTCGAGGAGAAGAATGCGGGCGCTTGGCGGCCGCCGGAGACCCTGCGGGCCCAGTAGCGGAGAGGGAGGGCCGAGGGGGACAGCGGGCTCGGGCGGCGGCTCGGCTTGGTCATGAGAAGGAGGTGAGGCGGGAGGAGAGGAGGGAGGCGGGGCGAGGAGGAGCAGGAGGAGGAGGAGGGGATGGAGGAGGGAGGCCATGGATTCCGGCGGTGGTTGAGGCGATCGAGTGTTTTGGGGGGGCGAGGAATAAATAAATAGGGGAGAATGGATGCTCTGCTTTCACTGCTCCCCACTCTCCCCCACCTTTTTTTTTTAATTCTTTTTTTTTGTTGCTTTATTTGCTTTTTTTTAGGGGGGGGAGGCTTTTACTGATGAGTCTTGACTCTTGAGTGTTTGGAGATATGCTTCCACCTTGTTTGATGTCTAATTTGTTATTATATTTACTAATAAGCCCAGAGGAATGACGGGATTTTAATTCGGATTCTTTTCTAAACTCGAGGGTGATTTATTCCCTAAGTTTGTGGGATCCGGTCGCTTTAGCGGGGTGTTTGTTTCGAATCCTATAATTTTAGGATATGGATTTTACCGTATGTGATTTGGAATCCACGGGTGTTTTGTTACGCGTTGGGATTTTTAAAATGTTGTTTGTTTCAATAATATTTTAGGATTTGGAATACTACAATTTGTAATGTTTTGTTTGTTTCAAGCTCAAATTGTAGCATTACCAAATATCAAAATTTTGTAATATCACGAGTATGCAATCTTTGTGAGGTTACCATCCATAAAAAGACAAAATTGGGATTTGTGAAAATCCTCTCCAATTGAGAGGATTTGACAAAAATTCTAAAAATTAGACATTTTTTCTAATTTTGGGATTCAGTATTCTAAAATTTTCTTAAAACAAACACCGTACGTGGAACCTTAAAACACGAAAACTCACTTTTTGATCCCAAAACTTGTAATCCATACCAAATGCCAAAATTTTTGGTAAAACAAACACCCGCTTACAAGATATAAACCCGGGATTCGGTGATCGAGAGATGTTATGAATGTAGTTAGGAAAATAACTGTGATTAGGCAATTGAGTTTAGTCCCGTATCGAACCGCGACACAAATCTTTTCTGTTATTGTATCCTTATCTAAAGGTGGTTAATTGTAGCTTTGATGAATGAAATGAGAAAATGTATAACGGTCTATTTTCGAATTTAAAAAAAAAATTGTTGATTGTTGATTCTTCCGGATTTTTCCATAGCGAACTGTGCCATGCTTTGTTTGTTTTTTTTTAAAGGGTAAGGAGGCTTTTACCGACGAGCTTGAGGACAGGCAATCGTCTTTTGACGGAGGGATGGATGATGTTGATTTGCGTTGCTTTTTCCCTTGTAACCCCCCTCTTTTGTTTACTTTAGGGTAATTTTTTTGGACTTATGGGAGCATTATTGGTGAATTGGGGACATTGATGATAGAATTTGTCTTTTTCTTTATTTTTTCTCACGATAAATCATCACTTGCTAGATGAAGGGGAAATCCGTAGATCTACGAAAAAGAACCAACTATTAAAAAGTAACTTTCTTTTTTTTTTTTTTTGCTTTTTTCCTTGGTACTTATACTTTTAAATATTCATTTTTCATAGTTGTAAGAGCATGACAAAAAGCGAACGTTTCGTTAGCTTTGTATCTTAACTTTCCATATTTTCACTTTCAACTATCCCAAATTAATTTGCAGACAGATGAGAATAATATTTTTCTCTAGCTTATTTAACGTTCATTTACTTTAACACCTCCTAAGTTTTTTTTGATGACTGTAAGGGGAACTTTTTACCATTATATGAAAGATTGTAAATTGATTTTTTCAGTAAGCGCGATATAGAGATTGATTAAATTATTATCTCATAATATGAGGAAAATCCAAATTCAAATTATTCTCAGGAGATGACAATCCACAGGAGATGACGATAACCATGAGATATTATTGTGTAAAAAGTAATGCGAGGAAAATCCAAATTCATTTCCTGAAGAGTTTGTTACACCTGGACAGATTTTTTTCTCAAAATATGGGAATTTAAATTAATTCTGTTTTGGCATCGAAGAAATGCAAGTGGGTTAATATCCTAGTCACATGATCTTTATCCAAATACATCCCAATCATTTAGTACGGTGGGGTTTTAATTATTTATGCATATATGTATACATACATCATTAAAGCCTAATTAAAGCCATTTGAATCTAAAGGTGATGCATCTTTTTGTGGTTACGTTTCTTTTCACGCTCATGTTTGTACGCCCCAAAATAAGATAATAGGGTATAACTATACTTTTAGCAAAGCTCTGAGTGGTTTGGGGATCTCATCACATTCATATGCGATTGCAAGAAAATCCTAAATTATTTTTACCTACTTTGATTGATTAACTCCTTAAAGCGGTTTCATTAAGATGGTGCTAATGAATGGACAATAATACATATGGGTGTTGGTTTTATGGGAAAAAAGCACTTATATGCATCATATAGCGCAAACAATTTTTTTCATATTATTTTTGTTTCAGGCTTTCAGCCAAAATCTTCTTTTTTAGAGGTGATTTTGGCTGAAAGCCTGTCAAAAAGTGACACTTTTGATAGGCTTTCAAGAGAGCATTTTGCTCAAAAACAGGGAACCAAACAGCCCCTAACCTATTTTAAATAGTAGGTATAAAAGAAGTTAATATTATTCATGTCTGACTTGATGAAAAGCAGGGAAAACAATAGGGTATATCGCACTTAAATACTCTAAAGTTTGCGTAACAATAGGCCATATGGCACCCTTAGATTAGAATTGGTAATCCGTGTATTGCATATTTATGCATGTCAGGAATTTTGAAAAAGCCCTTACTCAAAATCTTGTTTGTTTGTGTTGGATATTAAAAAAAATATTTGCATAAGAAATAAAATCCAACCATGTTATGTTTGGTTGCACATAGGTTTTATTTAGGACATGGCGTCAAAATCGTGAATCCGGTCGAAAGCAGCATAATTTTAGGGAATCATATTTGAGGCATCCATCTTATGTGGCGACTCTAAATCTGCGGCATGAAAATTACCAAACAAACACAGTTCTTGATAGGAGCCCGCAATATTAAATTGGTGGATCCCATTTTTCTATGTAAAAATCCAACAAATGCATGGAACCAAACAACCCCTAAATGACTTTTAAAAGATCATAGTCACAGATATTCATGAGTACAAAATTTAGCTTATGCTGTGTTATTTATTGCAAGCGCATGTGATTCAATAACGAATCAATCATGCATGAAATGTACATTTGTAAAAAAATCCTAACATAACATAAACTAACTCATAGCTTAATACTACACTAAAGCTATAACTAAATAGACCCAAAATCTGTACAATTTTGATAGTCGGTAGTGCTATGAATGTCACGTGAAATGTTTAAATGCTTATCTAATGTCAATATGATTGTCATCACACAGTTCTTAGAAACTTTTATCAGCAATTGAAAAGTAGAGGTCTGTAAATTATAATGTCATGCTAACGTAATTATTATTTTTTTTATCGAACATGCTAACGTAATTATTATATCATATTGAATCTATTATTTCCTGGATCCCATAAGTTGGACAGGGCACGTGCTCAATTTCCTATGGGCTCCACCGCACATACTATTTTACCTCATTTCCTAAAGAATATGTACTCCTCTTTCCTTTCTTTTTCTCTACGTTTTTCCTTATTTAATTTAAATTCATCAATCTTTTTACCGCCATGATGTTTGTTTCCGATACGTGTACTCATAAATCTATATGATATTTCAAACCCAAAATTAGTACTTTTTATTCCGGTTAATTAAAAACTCTTATATCATGGTACCTTACTAAAATTGTGATTTTTAAAGCTGCAATGTCGTTGACAATACGAATTTCATGAATCTCATGACTTTTAGATTTAATTTTAAGTTATTTAAAAATTTTGGATCTAACGTGAGATTATGATTTTACCTTCTTGAGCACTATGATGTGGGACTCAGTATTATACAACATTGTTCACTTTCGCAAGTTCTTTTTTTTCAATTTATAAGAAAAGGAGAGGTAACGTAACTATTGCTATATATTTATCACAATTCTGTCCCTTTTCTCCTTTTGTTAGAAATTTAAATGTATTACACATGTTTTTAATGGGGTTAGAAGTACACACCTCTTGCATGAATGAAAAGGCTTTATCATTTGAGCACGATATAACCATGTTTAAAAATATCTGTGCTGATATAATTCATGATTAAGCTGAAATCAGTAAAGAATTTCGTGTGAAATTTATATTCAAATTAGGAACTTTGACTTAGAAAGTATAAAATATAAGTAAGAGGAAATAGAGCATGAAACAATTCATGAATAATTAAAATTAAATATATATATATATATTTATCAACATCCTCATATCTACAAAGTAAAATTTAATGCAACTACTTTCTTGGAATAAGCAATAAATGTTCGAGTCACAGAAATCAAAGTTGTTTTTGCTCTGAAATACAGAATGGTTGTTTATAATTCCCAATGCTGGTTTATTTTTGCCCAAACATTTGTTCCCCTTCCTCCTCGTTCATCTTGGAAGTTCGTTCCCTCCATCTTTAGAATTTGACAGTCCGAGGACATTTTATTTGCACATTAGTAATTCTGTATTTTTTTAAGGTTATTGTGGCTGCTGTTATTAATTACCTTCTCCTAGAGATTGGATTGTGGACTTCCATCCTCACTCTCAGAGAGAGCACATGTCATATATATATACTAGTGTGCACCCTGTGCAAAGCACGACCTTTATTTTTTATTTCCGCTACAGTAAATCTGTATTTAAATACAGTTTTGTGATTACTACAGTAACATTTTTTATGCCACAGTATACCGCCTGAGCTACAGTGATGGTACTACAGTAATGTTTTCAAACGCTACAGTTCCCCTGTGCTACAGTAATGATATTACATTTATTTATTGTAACATGAATAGTGGAGCTTGGATCCTCCTGTTTTGCTACAATACTAGTGCTCCATGTTTTGCTACAGTAATAGTGATACAGTAATTTACTATGTGCATGAATATCGAATTTTGGATCATCCCATTGTTATAGAGGAATAGATATATAAAACAGATGATTTGGCTTCCAAGATGTTTTTGTTGTTGTGTTTTGTAAAAAAAAAACACATTGATGTTCTGTTTTTTCTCCTAAAATGTTTTGAAAACACCGTTGTGCAGGATCAACAACGAACTACTGAAAATTACTACCAAAACAATTCATAACTTCAAAAAAAAGGAAAAATTAACCTGGAGGCGACGGCGAGAGCTAAGGGATCTGGGCGACGGTGACAGCTGACGAGTTTTGGGGAGAACTCAATAGCGGCGGGGAGAACTCAACAGCGACGGGCTTTGGAAGGTGGCGAGACGACGTCGCGCTTGGGGGATCTGGGCAGGCGACGCGGAAGAGATCAGATCTGAAGCTTGGGCGACAGGCGACAGCCAGGGCCACGGCCACAACGACGGGCTTTGGAAGGCGGCGAGGGCGACGACGCTTGGGGATCTAGAGGCGACGGCGACGGCGCTTTGGGGATCTGGAGGCGACGGGGCGACGGAGAAGGCCACGGCCCGACAGCGACGGAGAAGGCCGTGGCGACGGCGATGGCGACGGCGCTTGTGGGACGGTGAGGCGATCTGAGCCTATCGCGTTTTGAGATCAGATCTGAAAGCTTGGGTTGATTTTTTGGGGGAAATGAAAACAACGGGCTTTAAACAACTTTTAGTTGTTTTGTGAAAAGCGTTGAAAGTTTGGATTGGTTGTGGTTTTGGGCAAAAAAACAGAATGGTTCTCAAACACGTTTTGCTTTTTTTTTTCAAAAATAAAACAGAAACACCATAAACACACCGGTAACCAAACGCAACCTTATAAGAACTCCAAGTTATCTCAGTCTATAGTGACGCTTTGGACGTGATCGAAGGATTTCTGCAATTTGAAGATATCACCAGATACTTTTGGAAGGATCGTGAAGGTGGTTAAAAAGCTTGACAGGAGTTTCTCCCCCAATATCATATAGTTATATCATGAGAGACGAGAATATTGGATCCCATCGGCTTGCTAATATATTGCACTAGGCTTTTCATGTTGTGCTTCATGGGTTGGACTGTTGGAGAAATCATTGAGGGGTCGGTTCTATTTTTATCCATTTGTTATAGTCATTTTAACGCTGAAAAATAATCTCCAATTAATGACAAATAAGTGTCTCACATTATGCATAATCAAACCAGCCCTTCAAAATGGCCCAAGACCTAGCTCGGACAACTCGACACGACGACATCTGGCGACGACGTCTCAAATAGCGTTATATGTAGACCCTTGGCTAGGTCGACTCCCTGATCGACCTACTCGACCGGCCATTCGGCCAACATCTTGCGAATGCGACTCAAAGGGCGGTAGTTCTCAACCACCGGATGAGTAGAAAGGCAACGAAATATCTCGACCGTCGAGCCCCTTCCCGCACGCTGACAGTTGATCACCTCACAATAAATATCATTAAATGCATAATCGAGGTCATCATTCCTCTGCCCCCAATAGTCTTTAAGACATATCGGACCACGTCGACACCGCACACCTCCAATCACTTCACATTAAATACAAAAATGACTTCTCCTCCACTCGTCAACCGACACATGTAGAGCAGATGTTGACGTAGCCGCCATCCCATATTCGGCCGAAGTTATTATTCTACCATTCTACTACCACTATAAATAAATGTGCTATTTTTAACATAGAGGTAAGATCTTTTTCTCTACGCACTGTGCTTAAGAACTTCTACAGTTTAGTTACTTCGCCACTCAAGCATAGTATTGTCTTGATATCGGAGGAACAATCGGAGAACCTAACTTCGTCCTCTTACAATTTTCTACCTGTGCACGGAAGAACAACCTACTCAAGAACCGAACATTCAAAGCGTTAGAGGACCTCCGTCAACTTAATATTTTCTCGTAGTGACTGTTTGATATCAGTCATCAACACCTTTGATTTTAGTAAAGAATTTCTTTCATAAAATTTAAAACGCACACACAAAGCCCTACTCATGACTCCTTTTTTTTTTTTTTTAATTTGAACTCTTTTATATATGTATTTTGATTAAGACTTATTACCCCACTTTTTACCTGAAAAAGCCAAAAAGAAGACACTTTTGAATTATGAATACAATTTGTTGACAATTAAAGGTTATCTATTGATAGGTGAAAGTTTTTCCCAACTAAATACCGTAGTTTCTATTTCACACACAATATTTTTATTTTTATTTTTTATTTTTTATTTTTCGGTTCATTCAATTGCAAGCCATTCATGGACCCCCTCCATGTTCATCCTATTTTGTTACTCCAAACTACGAAACTTTATACACGCATGAAAATGAAGTCGTCAAAGAGGATGTGAAGCCCTCTGCCTCGTTTGAGTGTGACCCTCTCAGTTCCTTGACAGCTCGCCAATTTTAATTATTTGCTTCTTTTTCAGAAGTAATCAAATAAAAGCTGGGAACTAAATTGATCTTTTCCAATCAATCATTGTCCTCTCTCCGCATCTTCGAGAACCCACATCCCTAAGGACAACTATGATAGAAATCAGAGAAAACAAACCCAAAACTGGTCAAATTTTGATCCTGTCTCTATTTTGGCGAAAACTCGTTAATTATTGATTTCAGTTTTTCTTGGGTCAAAAATATATCTATTAAGCAAGTTTAAGGTTGGACCATCATCATTAGTTTATTCCTCGTTTAAGATTATAAGACTAGCGGGATCAATCCTCACATCCTTGTGCAAATGCATTTGAAATTATAAATTTATAATTACTTTCTATCTGGTGAATATAAGTACATGGGTCCAACTATTTTACTTAACCTCGGTTTTACCCCACGAGCATTGTCAATAAGGGTCCGTTTGGTTGGAATTTTTTTCCCTTGAAAGCCAGCCAAAAAATGACATTTTTGATACTTTTGACAGACTTTCAAGAGAGCATTTCCCTCAAAAACAGGGAACCAAACAGCCCCTAAACTTTTAACTGTGCTAAGTTTATTAGGAGTTAAAAGATACAAATTCTAAGCTGAGGGACCTATTTGATACAAATATTAAACCTTTTAAATTCTCTGTCCCATTATTTTCGTTATCTACAATCCTGTTTGATTAAACTTTTTCTTAAATATGTGGCATTTGCATCCATTAGGCTAGTTACAATGGGGTAGTTGAATGATGAATTAAATAGTTGAATGTGTGTAATGGGGGTGTTGAATGGGATGTTGAAAATGAGGTGGATTAATTAGAGTTGAAAGAATTCAACATGTTGAAAGAGGAGGGAGTGGGACCCGCGTTGGACACGTGGCGGGCTCTGGAAGAGAGAGAAGATGAATTATTAGGTGGTGGGGGTAGGGTGTTGAATTTTATTAAACAAAACCATTGTAGAGTGTAAAAGTTGAGTGGGTGTTGAATTATTAGGTGGAAGAGAGAGAAGATGATGTGGAGTGTTAAAAAGTAAAAAGTAGGGTGTTGAAAAACAAAACCATTGTTGATAGTCTTACAGGTGTATTTAGTATTTAAATCAATTACACGGGTACCCGCATCTTTCAAGAAGAAATAATAGTAAAATAAATAGAAATAAAAGTTATTGAACCCTTTTAACTCAAAAGTAGATCCAGCCCCTCTTTTTAATGAATCAGCTCTGATAACTTTGCAGGCAAGAATTGGCAAAAGAACCCCTTTTCACATATTCATTATGAAAAGGTCCCTACGATCGATACATATTGTTGAACTCAATAAATATTCAGCTCTACAACTCATTCACCATCTCCAACCCTAGATGATCTTTAATGTCATGTGCATTCATGCGTGCTTGTGTTTTCCTTTTTTAGAATTTTAACTTGGACCCCTTTTGAGTGTTTTTTTAATAAAAAAACATTAATTGACTAAAATAAGTGCATGCTCATTTATTGGTTCAAGCAAATATTGAAAAGGAAATGATAGCAATCAAATTGACAAATATAAACAGGTGAAGTATTTTTCTTCATGCATGTTTATCTTGTAGGGCCAACTCATAAAGTAACAACAATAGACTTTATTACCCTGAGGGGTTGAGCAATTATAGAGACAGTTGAAAACTTTGCTATTTTGAGTTGGTATTATTGTGTAGCTCCACTTAGTTTTTGATTCTATCTGTCCTCTTTCTTCCACACCACTATAAATTATAATTATAATTTTAGGACCATTAAAGAAGAATAACAACATACAACAGAAAAAAACATATGTACATCTGCAGACATACATACATTAATCGTGAATTGATTAAGACTCGGAAAGTTAATTCATTGTGGAAATAGTAAGATGCATGGAGGAGGAGCAGGCTCTCATTAATGGACACGCCATGCATAAACAGCCAAGTGATGTGATCTTTTCTCACTATTTATGAACATGTGTTCAAAGTTGGTACAAAGAGATGAAAACAACATTTTTCAGGTCATCTTCGTTAGAGCATCTCCAACCCAAAAACCTAAAATAGTATAGTTTTTATATATTATTAATAAAAATATAAATAACAAAAACAAAAAACAAAAAAAACCCGATGGTTGCGCCAATGGTACAATGTTGTGTCATTCCTGACGCAACACTGTAGCACACCGCTATTTCAGCGGGAGCTTTGACACTCCGTTGGAGTGAAAAATCACGCGAACGTGGAGCTTTGGCGCTCCGTTGGAGAGGCCCTTAGGAGTCTTTTTTTAGTTAGGTGAAGATTTCACACATAAACCTTCTTGATTAGTCAAGGAATCATCATGATCTCTGTATTTGTGACCGAGATTGTACTCCAAGGACATAGATAATGACATTAATTGTCAAATCTCGTTGCGACCTCTCTCTTTCTATCGTCGGTCTGCGGCGTAGGTTCTCCTGCTTTGTTGCTAACAATGGGGAGCTGAGGCTAAGGCCGAGAGTCTTATCGTATGATAATCCAAACGGTTGCTTAAGAACCATCCATCTTGTTCTATGCGTATACAACATAAGTTTGTATCCTTCCAACAACATATCAAGCATTTTCAAGATAGGTAGCAAATACTATGGCACGCTGTCCTTCTAAGGGCCGATTTGATATTGCAGTTTTTAGGGCGCTTCTGCTCAAATTTTTTTTTTCCAAAAGGAATCAATAATGGCGTATGGTGAAAAGTTTTTTAGCGTGCTTATTGAAACTACTTCTTCTTTTAAGGGGGGCGCCTTTAGAAGCAATTTGATGATGTTTTTAAAAGTAGCTTCTATTTTTTTTTAATAGTTTACGTACCGTATATACTTTTTATCTTTTACCAATTGTCATTAAGCACAGATTCTACTAAACGTTAACTTAACTGCTCTTTAAGCAAATTTCGATAGTTGATTGCTACACGATTACTTTCAGCGGCTTATATAAATTGCTTCTTTAAACTGTTTTTATAAGCAACTTATTATTATAAGCTCCACATGATTAGTAGGGTACTAAGAGTCCATTCTTAGTACTCTATTACTAATTAAGGTGTAGATGATGTAGAGCTTAGTTTTTCTTCCCCCCCACCATCATTTAGAGTTCATGACTCATGACATCAGGCTTACGTTGATGAATTTTAACTTGCTCATAATTGAGGACAAATATTTGGCATCTATATCTCAATTAGCTAGCTAGCTGGCAACATACACCATCACCAGTAGAGCCCACTAAAGAAGTATGGGAAGTGCACCATAATTAACAACACGAGGAGGCCAGACAAATTTAGTGGAGAACACCTCAAGATACACACGCAGGCTTAAAATAAATAAATAGGTAACTCTTAATTTGAGTGGGGCCGAAGCTTAGGTTATTTTTCATTTTATGAGGAGGAGGAGGAGGAGGAGGAGGGGGCCTTCCCCTCTTTAGAACGTTCCAACGTATCAACCATCGAGATGGCCTACGTTAATACTAGCTTTTATTGATTCCTTGGGCTCCATAATTGTTTGGGCTGTTTCTAAAGTGCTAGAGGGCTGACAAGGACTGGCCTTCTATGGTGAAGTATAATTTTCTTTAAAAGTTAAAAAACTGATCAGACTTGTGAATGAAACAGATAACTAAAAGGTACGCCGTGATTAATACTTACCTTACTTTTAAAAGGTTTTTAAAGTGGATTGTATCAATAAATCTAGTACTCTAATGTTTCTATAATGAGAGGATTGGTTCTCTAATGGTGATGCTTTTCCCCCCCTTCTTTTTACGGAGTCATTATAAAAGCTTTGACTATATGAATGAAAAAAAAAAAAAAACTAAAAGGTATGCTATGAATAGGGGTGTTTCATGAAAACCATCTACACTTTTAAGTTTTTTTTATATATATAGAAATCACCTTATAAGTGGGTTTGGTTTTCACTCAACCACTTTAGGTCAATATTATTCACTTTCTGCCCCAATTACCGAAAATATCATTCTCCCTCCTCACCCACCTTCCTCATCCACCCCGTCTTCACCCTAATCCTCACTAATGTTTCTAACAATGATTTGAGATGAGAGTGGAGGCAAGAGAAGGGTGTGATGGGGCAGAAAAGAGGGGGGGGGGGGGGGTAGAAGATGATGAAGGAAGATGGAAGTAGAATGAGGAGGAAGAAAGAGAGAGGAGATCTGGCGAAGGAGGAGAAGAGGAAGGGAAGATGAAGGACTTAGCATGGGTGGAGGATGGGGTGGGGGGGGGGGGGGGGGGTGGGGTGTTGCTATGAATATGTTTTGTTTTGAAAGGTGTTAAAAAGATAATAAATGGCTAGTACTGAACAGATAGGATATGTCCCTAGTACATAGTGTTTGTGGATTCCTAATTATTTGTCGAAAAAGATAATGCTCAAGCCTTTTGGCAGTTTCCCCCTTCCATTAACCACAAACTTTTGAGCCACACAAGAATACCCATCTGATCCTCGTCAGTGTTAATACAATCATGCATTGATGGGTACAAAGGTCCCTACCCATGTTAAGCAGTTAGTTGACAAGTTACAGAAAAATATTCTCAATATACAAACTTATTGATGTACTTTTATGTGTCTGAATTTTCATTGCTAAGATGCTTTATGTAAGGGCCATATAACTTCAATCTTCATTCAATCCTAATTTGAAATAAAAGGGCTTTTTTAAACAAAACCACCACACAATATAGTGGTTTTTCAGAAAACCATCACATTTATTTCTTTTCATAGAACCACTACAAAATATAGTGGTTTTTTTAGAGAACCACAACACATTTATTATTTTTATAGAACCACCATGAAAATACGCATCCATAATAAAGTGCCACCAAATTTTAAATTTGCATATATATCATGTTAAACTAAATAATATGCACCCTCATGGTGAGACCCACCAATCTATTATTACATTTTCTCAAACCAACAATTTACGTGAGCACCGTTGATGACCCAAATGGTTAGGAGGTTTCAATATGCCCCCACTATCTTGAGTTCAACTCCCGAGCACCTCATTACATCAAAAAAAAAACTTATTTCCCTCTAATTCTTTGTTAAATCCCTGAAAAAGGTTTTAATTCCCTCCAAATACCCCCACTCATCCTCTCTAAAATTTTGTCATAATGGTCATTTATGTCATTTTATACTATTATTTAACAAAATAATGATGTAAGTTATGACTTGGTGGACTTCATAAAAAATACATATTTTCCTGATGGTCCTATAAAAATTAAAAATTTTGTTGGGGTTTTCTAAGAAACCAGTATATTTTGTGGTGGTTCTATGAAAATAATTTTTTTGTGGTGGTTCTCTAAAAAACCACTATATTTTGTGGTGGTTTTGTATAAAAACACCCAACAATAAAACTTAGAGGTATAAGACCTAAACAATTTCATAATTTCATGTCAATCCATCAGAATATACATATATTTTTTACAAGCTAGAAATTCATGAACAGCTCATTGTACATGTCAACGGGTTGGTCCTTGGTAGGGCATCACAAGTTGATGCATGTCCTTTTGCTGGTAGTGGATCACTACAGCAAGAGTGAGCCATGAATTCAAGCTACACATCACTCAAGATGCACCACATTAACACCCCCAACAGTATTCTGCTGCTAGGCCATGCTCTTTCAATGTACCCTTCATACTTTCAGGGTATAGGATTGTGATGAACTGCAGAATGCGTGATATGTATATGCCCTACATGATCTTTCCATATCTTAAAACAAAGGTGATCAAGGGACTATAGAAGATAAGCTCAACGTGATGGTGACTACATAACCAACCATGATGTATGGTATCCCTACAATACCGATTGATGCCACTCCGTGAGTCAAATGAAAGGAAAGATCAATACCGATTGACGCCACTCCGTGAGTCCAGGTTCCAGCAAAACCAGAAAGAAAATCACCGGTGTCTTGGTAAGAGCAGAAATATAGGACTGAACTAGCATTTTAGGGGCTGTTTGGCTCCCTGTTTTTGAGGGAAAAGCTCTCTTGAAAGCCTACCAAAAGTGTCAAAAGTATCACTTTTTGACAGGCTTTCAAGCAAAACCGCCTCTAAAAAAATCGATTTTGCTTGAAAACCTGCCAAAAAGTGACACTTTGGCCGGCTTCAAAAAATCTTGAGAAAATATATTGACAGGCATGTCAAAAGAGAGAAAAAGATCGGTGTGATGTTCCCTATAAAGAACGGGGAGGTGAAACGTCGAAATCAGAACGAGGCTGATTGTGAACAAAAAAGCGAAAAAAAAGGACAGCAGCCTGGAGTCGCCGAAGGCTCGATTTTCTTTTAAAATATGGAAAATATTTTTCTTAAACACCCAACTTCAAGACTCTAGAACTCTTATATTATTATATTAATGGAAAAGCTCTGATTGATAGCTGTGGGGGGCAGGCTATTAATCATAGGACACGGAAATCAATTAAGTCCAAAGGGTCAGCATTTTGCATGTCCTTCAGTAATATGTTTAAGAGGGTTCAGGCTGTGAGTGTGGGTAGCATGCCATAGCTATGATAAGATTTGCATATAATCCATGTTTATAGAAAACCACACAGTAAGATAACCAGATTAAAACACGTGTTAAAGACAAAGATTCTCTGCCATTACCAGGCTTCCATCTCATTGCTTTATTTGTGCCACCAGCGTAAATTTTGTCTTACGCTTGTTGAATAGTAGCTCAAATCCATGTTACCTTTATTGTTTATTGTCTTTTAGATAGAAAGTTTTAGGGTTTTTTTTTTCCGTGACTGTGATTAGTATGGATTGTGATGTGGTTATAATAAAATCATAGGATTAGTCCAAGGGTCAGCATTTTGTTTGACCTTCAGTAATATATTAAGAGGGTTCAGACTGTTGAGTGTGGGTTGGCATGTCATAGCTATAATGTTGCAGAATGTGCTATGCGGACTAGGCATTTGAACTAGCGCCTAACACCTAGACATCTAGGTGGTGCTTAAACCTTTTAAATTATTTAATTATAATAATTAATAAAAAATATATTAAATTCATATAAGTTGAAAAAATAATAAAGATAACAATCTTAGCTCCATAATATACATACTTAAATACTAAGTAGTCAAAAAAATAGCTAACAAGGCTATAGAAAGCACTTGGAGGCCTAGGCGTTAGATCCAATGCCTAGAGCTCAGGAGGTTTTCTTTTTTTATTTTTTAATTACAATAATTAATAGTAAATGTTAATATTATAGAAAGCTTATGTACCGGATTGATGTCTAGGTAGATTTCTTTCTTCATTTAAGTGGTAGTTGAGAAGGTTTTGCTGAAGGTCAAAGAAAATAGTGGAGGTGTTCATATTTAGATGTTAAAATGAATTTAAACGAGGTTGGAGGACGTGAAGACCGCAACACAGAAAATCACGATTAAGACCTAAATGAAGCAATCCCCATAAGCGGACAATGCTCCTCTAAATACTCTCAACACCTAGGTGGGCAGCCTAGATACCGTCCATACGTTATGCGCTAGGTAGGCAACCTAGGTACCGCCTAGACTTAGGCGTACGTCTTAGCAGACTAGGCGAAGACTTTTTAAACTAGTGCATAGCTACGATAAGATTTGCATATAATCCATGCGTATAGGAAACCACACGGTAGGATTACCAGACTAAAACACATGTTAAAGACAAAGATTCTCTGCCATTACCAGGCTTCTTTCTCATTGTATTATTTGTGCCACCAGCCTAACTTTTGTCTTACGTTCGTTGAATAGTAGCTCAAATCCATGTTACCTTTACTGTTATTTGTCTTCTAGATTGAAAATATTAGGGGTTTTTTTTTCCCAAGAGGTAGGTGAGTGTGATTAGTAATTAGATTGTGATGTGGCCAGTATTGCAGGAGGGGAACAGAACATTACCATCTAAAATCTCCAGTCAAGTAGCTACTCTCCAACGGCACCTTGCCACGTGGAAGGTGAGACTGCCTCCTGCTATCTAAAGGATGAAAATATAGAGCTGGGCAAAAGTCCTGACTTCTCACTCTCCATTACTCTGGCCATTGACCTGCGTAAATTGCAGGATACACTTAATACTATCAAGATTTGACAGCAAACCTTCCTGGTTCTATGGAAAACAGCCAATCATTTCCTCCGTCCTAATAATAGATATGAATACAAATCTCATCAGAACTCATATACGCAACCGCAAAGAGAGCACTTAAAATTCCTAAACTGTCCCCTTACCCTCCCCATGAATGGCTCCAAACGAACAATTTTTTAAAACAGCCCCATTTAAATTTTTTATTTTTAAAATCGACCTAATTTTTTTTATTTACCAAAACCGACCCGTTTTTTTGATTAGCAGCCTAATCATCTTCCTAAACAGTCGGAGTTGCCAACCCCGACTATTTAGGACATAAATTTTTAGGGTTTAAGGCTTCTAATTGGGATTTAACACCCTCCTAAATAGTCGGGGTTGACAACCCCGACTGTTTAGGAGGGTGATTAGGCTGCTAATCAAAAAACGGATCGGTTTTGATAAATAAAAAAAAGATCAATTTTAAAAATAAAAAAATTAAATGGGGCTATTTTGAAAAATTGTTCTCTCCAAACACCCTATTTCTATGCGGGTTTATTGTAAAAAAAATTGTATGAAGCAAATAGCCCATATACTGTCATAAGAATCCGTCAGCAAATCCTCTTGTTACCCTATGTCACATAATATATATATATATATATATATATTATATTATATATATATATATATATATATATATATATATATATATATATGTATATCATTTAAGATTATTGGAGGGAAAATCTCCCGCACGTTATTTTAGAGTTAGCAAAATCCTTGTAGTATATAAACTGGTGCACGGGCACTTCTACAGAAATTAGTAGGACCAAAAATTACCCGCTTATCTAAATAAAATAAGGAGTTTTTCCATCAAATCTTGATAATACAGGGATATTTTCTACAGTTTTCTCTCCTTTTATCCTTGGCTCAACTTTCTTTCACATTCAACCACTAGTTTTCATAACTTGCACCTTGAAAAAGAGTTGTCGAAAATGAAGACCGTTTGCTCTTGCTAGGATGCAGATGTTCGCGGACAGATTGCTGTTGTCAATTCATGATATTATCATTGATTTCACTATATGATATTCTCTAACTAAACATCATACTGATAATTGCCAACATTGACATAACATACATTGTTGTTCAATGATACTTGTATTATTTTGAATTTTTCAAGATTGATATTGCTACAGGATGGATATTGTACCCACATGCTAGTCTTAGAAAATAGTAAAATTGACATGCCAGGAGAGGGGAAAAGATTGGTATTATTTCTCTTAAACCTGTCTTAATAACTAAGGAAAAGAACTGAATGTTTATCCTCAAATCTTTGGCAAATTCCTAATACCCAACAAAAAATGGTGAGGTGCAACGTCAAAATCAGAAGCTTTGTTATACTAACATTATCAAATAGGATAGTGATGGACAAAAGCATGCAAAACATAGCTGAGTAGTGTGGTTCTACACACCGCGTACATACAGAAGACAGTCTCCGTTGAAAACATGGAAACTGTTTTTTCTTTAACACCATCATCAATAATCTAGAGCGCTTTGCACCCATCATATTCATCAAAATCTTGATTAAGTATATAAATAGCATCTAGAACGCTTAACACCCATCATATTCTTTAAGCGGGACCTCTGATTAATGGTTGTTTGTATGCTATTAATATACTTAATCATAGGACACTGAAATACACTGAGTCCAAATAGTCAGCATTTGTTGACAAAAATAAATCAGTCCAAATGGTAATTGTATGTTCTTCAATCTTCAGTAATAGATTAAACAAGGGCCCAGACTGTGGGAGAGGGTAGCATGCGTAGATGTGATAAAATATTATATGTACATTGTGTAGAGAAACCAAGGAGTAACAAGAGATCCAACACAAACACAAGAGTAAGATAACTTGATTAAAAACTCCACTCAAAGACAGAGGCTACAAACACGCTACTCTGCAATAACCAAACTTTGTTTTCATTGTTTTATTTGTGTCACCAACCTAATTTTGTCTTGTGCTTGTTGAATGGTAGCTGAAATCCATGTTCCCTTCATTATTTATTAGGCTGTTTTCAGAATTAGAATGTGATTACTACTTAATTAAAGTTTTACGTGAAACCTCTAGCTTGTCTAACAGATAACAACATCATCATCACGTGACAAATAAGTGCATGAAGTGAACATAATCTTACCATCCAAAATCTCCAGTCATCCTTCATTGGCAATTTGCCATGTGGAAGGTGAGACTGCCTGCCTACTATCTAAAGGATGAGAACTGGAGCAGGATAAAAATCCAGACTTTCTCTCACTTTCTGTTTCTCTGGACATTGATCACCGACTGATCCAACTACTGTGGTTTTATATGGGTAAATCACATAAATTTAGTGATGAGGTGTTTTTTGCTGAATTCAATAGAAGAGAAGTTTCTCTACTTACGAACATAGAAGAGGAGATCTTATCTACAAACTTTGTATTATATAGGGATTTTCTACAATTTTCCCTTCTTCTATAGCTTACTACTGTAAATCCAAAACATTGCACTGATCTAACCATATATTGTTTGTGATGATATCTGATATTGACCATTGTCAGCATTTACATAATTACATCCAATATTGTTTTAATTATACTGTATAGAATATTGACTTTTTTTTTTAAATATTGACATTGCTGTCAAGTTAATGAAATTGCTCCCATAATGTTGTTCTTGCCAACATTACAATTTACTTGATAATGTCTTAGTTTATGAGATAATATTTTACAATTCAGAATCTAAATAGAAAATACCCAAAATTGCCAATACTTAATAGGACTAAAAGGCTCTTAGTTACAGGTAAAGGATCAATACACAATAGGAAAAAGATTAAAAGTGTCAATGCAATTATTAGGGGAGGAGTTAAAAAATAAAACTGAAAATTTAAAGGCCAAGAACACATTTTCCTCACTTAAATGAACTGCTTAATGAAAAGATTTTGCAATGAAAATGATAAGTAATAATATTTGACATTGGTGAACTCAAGCGGGTACTAAAATCTACATTTTGCCCGAGAATGACCACAATAACAGCTACCTTGTAGAAAATCTGTTGAACTACATGCATGCATATGAATGAACAAGCTAATGCATCTATTTTTTCGGCGGTATCTTCGTGCAAAGATATATGGTGTGTGCGCATGTGTTTCCATGATAGTTGTCAAAATTATGTGTGTGACTGTGTGTGTTTCCATAGTAGTTGTCAAAACTATGTGTTGATATTAGGAACTGAACGAAAAAACAAGGTCCATGATTCGTAAGAGAAGCACTGCAAACTCTTAGGAGCAGTTATCCAGTCTCCATGTAAACATTCCATACCTGAGAGTAGCTGAAGATTTATATCATATGTCTCAAGTATATTTGGCATCTGACATCAAGCAAGACTTCTCTGCCAAACAAGAATTCAACCTGCATGACAAACCTAAGGCATTAGATAATGAGGACAAGAATTGGCAATCTTCCATTTTAGCTTAGTTGACTTTCTTTATTTTCATTTTTGAAATTCGAATTTTGAATTTGGTTTAGTTTGGCATTTGAGTGATTTTAGGCTTTCTTTATTTTCATTTTTGAAATTCGAATTTTGAATTTGGTTTAGTTTGGCATTTGAGTGATTTTAGGGAATTTGTTGAGTGATTTGAGGGATTTTATTTTGTGAGATTTTATTTTCTTCTATTTAAACCCTATTGTAATTCAGAATGGAATCAATGAATTGAATGAAATATTGCTAATTGAGTTTTGGGTGTGAAACCTAAACCTTGGGTGTGAAATCCTAGGTTGTTCCCGTTCTTCTTTCTTCTTTCTCCAGTCCCCTTTCACCCACGACCAAGGTTTTAAATGTCAATTATCGGGGATTTATCGGACGGTCAAAATCCTTATCGGATAGCGGAAATCGGGGATATATCGGGGATAAGTAGTATTTATCGGAGTAATATACTAGCAAATAATAAACAAACATAAGCTTGAAAAAAAATATAATGTTAGTCAAAATGGAATAATAAACAAGCAAATAATAAGATAACATCAAGAATGAAGAACCATCTACGCATCTACATAATTATTGTTTAATCATGAGATTTATAAACTAACTTACTAAGTTGATATTTAGTAGTTATGAGCCATTATCAATATCCATAAACAAACATTAGCCAATTACCAATCAACCAAGTTCCAAAAGCAACAAATATCTCATAATTTGTAAACATTCAAAGAGCAAATTCAAAAGAAAGTAAAAGCTCCCAAATCCTACTTATCGGTCGATAAAGCCGATATTTAGAGCCTACTTATCGGCCGATAAGTGCCTTTATCGCCAATAACTCGCCGAGAAACTTCAAAAAACGATACCGATTAAAAATCCTACTTATCCTAGCGGAAAGCTCCCAAATCCGATAACTCGGCGATAATATCGGATTATCGGCCGATATTTAAAACCATGCCCACGACAACACAGTCCCCTTCCCAACTCCCGACAGCCCCAAACACCAAACCATCCGCTCTCCTCTTCTCCCTCACCTGTAAATCCTAACCCGACACCCCAACTCCCCCTCCCTGTTCCCTCCTCCAACCGCTCCCTGTCAACCTCAACAACTTGACGCCCAGCCCCGCCAACGTCTTGACGTCATTCATCTCTTTCGACGAGCAGCCCCTCTGCGACCCCGCCAACGCCTCGTCGTCGTTCATCTCTTTCGACGAGCAGGCCCGACGAACAGCCCCGCCAACACCAACAGATATGCTCGCCTGGCCCTCCGGTCATTGCTATCGTCGTCGTTCTATCGATACAGTCACCCGCCTCATTTTCTACTGCAAACACGACTTCCTCTCTTCTCCGACGCTGCCGCATTTCCAGGATCTCTCACGTCGAGTCTGATCAGACCGACGAAGGTCTCGTTTTCTATCCCTCGGTATTTTTCGTTAATCTTATTTTTATTAGTTAATTGCATGGGTATATCATCTCTAAGCTCTTATCATATATTCACTGTTTGATAAATTTGTGAGTTGAGAGTAACTGAATATGTGACTGCTGAAAAATTAATATTGATTATCGAACTTGTGCAATGATAATGAATACTGCGATTAAATTGATCGGGATTGGAACTAGTCATGATCATAGTTGCAAATCTTGTTAAAATCTATTTGTCACATTAATTGTTTTTGAATTAATTTCCTGCCGAAGATCATGAATTTTGGTGAGACGGTGCGTTATTCGATTTAAATCGCTGATTCTAATAGACCCCTCTCACGTTTCGCATCATTAGAACTGCTATAAATGAAGCAATAGAGGATCAAAATGTTTTACAATACAGCAAAAAAATTATAAAGAACTGGTTTATGACTCCATACTTTTCATAGCTCCACTCTGCATGTTAGAAGCAAGGCATGGTCATGGATGTGTTCTAAAACTCCTAAACCTGACAGCAAACCATGCAGTTAACAGTTCAATAAAACAATTAAAGTATCAGGCACAGGCATAAAGCTTATTAATGTAATTCCTGAACCTTTTACAACATTCAAGTTGTAAATGGCTCACAGTTATGGATTTACCCGAACTGACTGTCTTACTCTCAAATGTATTTTCCTCAAAACAGTCACAGACATCTAGACACAAACATATTAAGAGCATGAGGCGCATGAATCTGCCTTTTTTGTATTATTATTTTTCCCATAAACTTTTCTATTAAGCAAAGGAAGCAAGTAACAATATATTTTAAATTATATATGTTTGGCTTAAGTAATTGAAGGTTTTTCATCCGCTTTTAAACTGCTCCATTCGACAAAGTTGTTGGTTTTGGATAATTTGTTTTCTCCCCGTCAGCTACTTGCTTTGACATGGCAGTTACTAGGCGTGAAAAACCATATCCATGGTCGCAGATATATCCATAACCATATCCTTTAGGATACGGATATGCTTACTCAAATCTATAACCGATAGGATATGGTAAACGGATATAGTTATATAGAGAAATATCTAGACCCGGATGCAACCTATCCGAATATGTTGATCATACAACTATGATTGTTTCAATCCTTAGATTAATGAATTTAAGACTAATTTTGATGACCAAGAGATCCAATCTTAAACTTTCAAATATAACAAACATATTAATGAACTCTCTTATATTATAAGAACCATGTTTTTTTATATTATTTGGTTTCCCTATCCGTTTTGTATCTGCATGTATATCTATATCCGTATTCGATTTTACTGGATATAGATATAAGTTTTCCTTACCTTATTGAGTAAGTTGCAAAAGTTAACAGCAACAAGGTGGACTAAAGAATAACAAGGACAAATTGCAATTTGCGAGTGTAGAGGTGAAAGCAAGAAAGAAGGAGATTAGCAAAGAACATAAATGGTGAGCACATCATTCATGATTGATTAGATAGTGAATATGCACGCTAAAGTTGGAAATGTCAATACATGAAAAGAAAATAGGCTGTTTGGTATCAAGAATCACCAGATAATAAAAAAAGAGATGGATAAACAGTCACGATAAGGAGGAAAGGAAGATACAACAAGGTTCAAGAGTTAAAGCACAGAACCCACGGCTTCTTTTCCTGACGACCGCTTAGAAAGGAACGGGAACTGTAAGTATAATTCAACATATTTTTGTAAGTATAAAGTTGGCAATTGTCAAAAAAAGTGTAAGAGACAAGCATAGTACCATAAGTGGATTGTGCCCAAGCACCAGCACGACCTCCTCTTCTATGTCTGTAGCATGCAGTCTGCCAAGAAAAAAGTAGTTCTCTCAAGACAGCTCATATGATCTTAGGTGGTGTTTGGTTCAATTTCTATAAATTATAGGAAAAGAAAAACACCCAAATTATAGATTTCCTTGTATTTCTTAAAAAATATTATAGGAAAAGTTTTGAGAAGTCAAAAGGTATCAATTTTCTTGTTTTTGTACTTTCTTTGTTTGGTTCAAAACAAGAAAATACGCCCATTACTTTATAGAAATAGCAAGTTTTCCTTTTCTTTTGTTTGGTTATATAAAACTTATAGAAAAGTATCAAGTACCATATTTATCACTTTATAACGGCTAGTTTAACGGCTAATTTCACATTCTCAAATCTTATAAAATCCTTCTATCCTCAACTATCCATGAACCCAAAGTTTCCTCTTGTGAGCCAATTTTTTTTATTTTTTTGGAAGGTGATACCTCTTGACTCACATCAATAACATTGATTTGAGGTCCACCAGATTCACCAGTGGTTGGTGACATTTATTGTGGACCAATGCCTTGAGAACTCAAAGACGGGATACAGAAGCCTTGAGAACTGTTCAACAAGTTAGTATATGACACATGTTGGCTCATTCCGCTATAGTTCCCTTCAAATGGTGGGAATTTCGGGAAAGAATTCGTCGTTGTATGTAGCGCAATAAACGGTTGATTTGGGTATGGCATAAAGTTGATATTAATAACGCCTAAATCATTTGCGGTGCATGTGGTGAATAGGGCAAGTTGGTCTTTCCTCCCTCTTTGTTAGACATACTTATATTCAATGATAACAAAGAACCATGAATATGTAACACAAACTAAGATAGTTAATTAAGAATTACATAGATGCAAGTGAGGAATGATAAATTACATTGTCCATACAAACACAATTATGAAATAGTAGCATACACAATAAAATATGCGAAAACAATAAAACTACAAGCTAATTTCTGTGGTATCACCATCTTTATACTTTGCGCAATAATCAACCCACATTACCCAAGCAAGTTGTCCTTAAAGACCTTCCATTCATTTCTTGCATCACAATCCTCTCTTATTATCCTAGATTGAGTGTAGTCAACTACATTTGTGTCATCTTCATTTGTCACCTCCTCATTCTCCTCATCAATTTCAGCATGCTCATTCAAAATGTCATCTTGTGGATCTTCAATTACAATAAAATTATGCAATATAGTACATGCTAAGACGATGTCCACTTGTATAGGGAATGGATAATTAGGCTTCACTAAAAGAATTTTGAACGATTTTTCAATGTATCAAATGTTGATTTAATTTTAGACCGTAAATAAGAGTGTCTTAAATTGAATAACTCTACTATTTTTGGGTGTCCTACCAGTGTGTTCCTTTAAATGATAACGTACACCACGGTACAAAGAGATAAAGCCAGGCATGATAGTGTATCCAGCATCACAAAGGTAATATTTGCCTACATTATAAAAAAAATTCGTGATCAATTCGACCATATTATTTAGTTGACTATTTATTAAATGAGTTGGAAGATTACCATCATATACTCTCAAACCATAAGGTTGTGGTCTGAACAACGCGTCTTGTAAAATCCTATAGTCATTTGTCGCACCTTCCCACCCAGCTACGACGTATGTGAAAATTTTATTTGGAGTGCAAGCGGCTAAAACATTTTGCGTTACACCTTTACGCCGTGCAACTAGGTTAGAAGGTAACATTGCGTCAATGTGTGTTCCATCTATCATATCAATGCAATCCTATGAAAATAATACATTGTGATAAATATTAGTTTCTCATATTTATTAAATTATGCAATTCACTAACGATAACAATTCATTTCTCTTACCTTGAAGTAAGAAAAATAGTTTAGATTGTTGGCGATCTCCGATGGAATCTCATTAGGTGCTTACTTCATGTATCAACCGCGAAGACCATTCATAGTATGTAGAACTTTATTGAAGTACATACTAACTGTTTCATCCGATCTTATGAATTCGATCCTTATTACTCTATTTTTTGTTTTATGACCCACTATGCTCATGAACATAGCGAGTTGTTCTTCAACTTAAAGGTGTATTATGTCCTTTAAAGAACCATTATTTCGCAAAATATCCGCAAGTTTAAAAAATGCTTTAGGCCTCATTCTAATATAAGACCTACAACTATCACTATATCCTTCAAAGACACGCTTGAAGTGGGCGTTTCTACAAAAAAAATTCCTCATCTTATCTTCTCTTGAAGCATTACAAATTGATTTGCGCCTAGCACCCAATCTCAATAAACAAGCTATTATTGTAACCATGAAAGATATAGACGTATTAGCACACATCTTCTTTATTTGTTCTTCATTACACCATCTATCTATATTAATTACAAAGAAAATATAGTTTAAAACGTTTATGCAATAATAGAACATAGTCATGCAAATGGTTGAACTCATGATGCCGATGTTTGCATATAGAATTTTATAGCTATTACCAAAGAATATTATTTATAACACTATAATAACATAAAAAATAACTATCCAAGATATATGCTAGAATTATCAAGCATATGAAATATATTTTGTCAATATTTTCTCATCTAACAATTAATAGACTCATTTTCAGTCTCATTCATGCCACAATATTAGTAAAATCAACAACTAAACAATAACATATATTCAACCGCAATAGATCAAAAAATCCAAACCCATAATTAAGCCATAATTTTCTTTATAGTCAACTGCTCAAATGATTGATGATTTCAACATGCTAATTAAGCCACAATAGTAACAAAATCGAGAGCTAAGCAAGATCTGATAATCGACTAAAATATCAAATGAAAGAATTGAAAAATCAACCGAATAATCTCAAATATTCAAGGGGTTTAGAGGTTTATTTTTATACCTCAATAGCTCAGAAGATCAACGACGGAATCACTGATTTCCGCTAAAAACCACAAATTCCCAAATTAGTCGCAAGAACACTGACGGTCGTATGTGGCGAAAGCCCTAGTGGGTTGATCTCCCTAGCGAATGGTCGCAATAATCAAGGACGAGAGATCGAGGTTAGGAAAAATCGAGGTAAGGAAATATTGAGGATGAGAGCTCGAGGTAAGGAAAAAATCAACCTAAATTAGCCACAAGAACACCGACGAACTAGAGCGAAGCCCTAGATCTTCGAGCTCGCTAGCGATTGGCGGGAATAATCGAGGACGAGAACTCGAGATAAGGAAAACTCGAGCGAGAGAATGGGTTTGGGGGCGGGAACGAAGGAGGAAGCCCTAGATATTTGTCGAGTTCTAGCAGCCATGAGAAATGTGAAGTGGGGGCGAAAATGTGATTAGGGGGTGGGTTTAATATTTTAATAATAGGTTGTCAGTTTTTTGGGTGTTTTCAGCCCATTTTGAGTGAAAAATAATTTCTGTAAAATTGTACAGATTTCTGTAATTTACAGAAATTTTTTCTGTAAATTCAATGTTGAACCAAACACAATTTTTGGAAATTGTAGAAATTTTTTATTTACGAAACTGCCATTGTCCGAACATTTCCCAAAACTTTTCTATAAAACACCATAACCAAACACCCCCTTACAATCCTCTACTTCAAATTGGAGGTTCTGCATGTTTTCTCACCGAACTAACACATTCATCTCTGTTGAGTTGGATTCAACCAATAAACAAATCTTCTTATCAGAATTTTTCTTTTACTTTTTCAGTAGTAATCTGGCACTTTGAGGAAAGATTTTGAAAGCAGATAAATCAGTAGCAGTATCTACCTCCTTGCAGCAGCCATCATCAAAAGAAAATTGTCCTCTTCAATTTTGAAGATATGGAAATTTGAAGTCTAGCCACCCCTTCCAATATCTCTTTAGGCTTTTAAAAAACAGGCACCAACAACATAAAAGAGCATACAATGGATCTCCTCCTACCCAAAACAGGAATTTTAATTTACAAAAAAAATATCAAGTAAAAATATCTCCTTTGGTAAATAAATACAAGTTAGATATTACAGTTTTTAGAATAATCATTTCCTTACAATTGATGAAACCTATTACGATAGTCAAAATGCCTGCTCAGCCACAGGGCAAGGATATTCATCAAAGCAATAAATATTATAAGATAGCTTAACCTGTAAATACGCATGCCAAACATACAGAGTAAACTACTTTATCTATGTACAATTCCATAAAGGGATGGTAGACAATTACATTTGATGGCCTCAACCGTTAATATCAAGAATCAACACTTTAAAGATTTTTACCTCTTTGTGACTTTGTATATGACTTTCTTTATAGATTTCTAAAGCTCATAATATCAAATGTCTCAACATGGAAAGTTATCATCATTTAGTAAGCTATCAAAGAACCACTTGAGGTTTAAAAGCTTCCTAATGAGTTGTGGACCAATAATGTAAATGCCTTGAATATAGATATTTGAACTGTTCAGTAACAAGTTTTGAACTCAAAACCTTTCGAACCATGCTGCTCTACCCAAAAGCTTAACCTGATTGATTATGCGATATATAGCACGAACACCTCTATTATGGGATTTCATTTTGGTAGTTATGTTATTTCATAATTCCACGAACATGGTACACAATTTCTATTAGCATCCTGCAAGTTTATAGCATGTTTTATTTCTCAGCACTCCTTTCACATAGTTGTGAAACTTCTGCAAAATACATACAAATACACATAGTGTCATGAATATCAAATGCTAGGTAAATGACTATTACCCATCCACCACACACCCTTATGCAATGTCCGCCCAAGCAACAAAGAACACTTAAGGGGAAAAACTGGGAGTGGAGTAAACTACGATCGACCCTCATTAGACCATACACCCTCACAAAGCATATGCTCAAGTCAAAAAAAGAAAGAAATACAACAAAAAATATAAGGAGGAGGTGATGTTATTGCATTCATGCATCCCTTATTGACATCTGCTCATCCAGGGGAGGATTCACATTTGCCCTCGGGGTGCAATTGCACCCTAAAATGGGACACTATCTTCTGACTTGCGAAAGCCTCTGAATTTCCACCCAAACAACAAATAGTCCCAA
>NC_033794.1:125931154-125934071 GCF_001876935.1 Asparagus officinalis
TCAACCGGACCACCATCCAGACCTGCCGCCCCCTAGTCCTTTTCCCCTGCTCAACTTCTCACCAATTATCAACTGAGTTAACATTTTCTTTTGAGTTGTGTTTTTCAAGGGATACAATTCAAAAATTTTAATATATCAAGAATACGCAATAAATTAATTTTGTTTGTCAAATAATTCTTCAGTTTTACTAAAAATTCAAATATATTAAAGTGCAAAAAGAAATTATGGTTAATGGGTTGTTAGTTATTTTGAGAATCTGAGTAATATAATAATTAGACACTGTAGAAAGTAAAAATTGTGAGAATTGATAGCTAAATATAAGTAAAAATAAAAAAAATTGTTGCTTAATTGGAATAATAGTTTGATATTTGTTATCTTGCTTAACTTGTTTTGTGATGGAAAAAATTTCTCAAGAGAAAGTCGCCAATGAAGCAACCGTCAACTACTCCAAATTTAAAGATTCTTGGGAAGTTAGAACCTAGTACCAAGCGAAGCAACAGAGTGACTTTAAAAGATCTTCTGACGGATCCGGTAGTATTGTTTTATATAATATTATTTTTAGATTAAGTAGATTACTCTTCCACCCTCCCCCCCCCCACACCACACACACACACATTACGTTCAAAAAAATCTAGACCTGCTACTACGCTTACCACATGTACCCCCTTTAAACGACATGCAACTGACTGATAAAAGACTTCGTAAACAAAGATTTCATAACGAAGATCACCAACTGATAAAAGAAAAATTGCCAGTCCAGCCTATACCCTCATCGGGCATTTGCTCAGGCAAAAGAGACAATCCCGCGATACCAGCTTGCAGCACCTCGAAAGACTCGATGCCGCATTTTCTATGAAAAAAAAAATCCGACTTTGAATAGATCGATCTAACAAGGTCGGTCTCAGCTGGCCGATTATTGTGACGGAACTAAGACTCGTGCTACATCATGCACCAACAACATTCAATTTTGATAGGACAGGAATTAAGTAACTGTAATGGCATCATGATCCATACACACCTCGTCGAAAGCGCTAGAATCCGTAGCCAACCGGAGCTAGGGTTTCTACGCCCGAAATCGAAGTTTCGCCCTGGACGCTAACCCTAACCCTAGGCGATCGCGGAGAACTTGAGAGGAGCAAGTGTTAGGGTTTCGGCAAGAGAAGAGAGACGATGTGAGCTGAGGTTTTTGAGCTCGACGTTGCTGTTAGCGTCGCCATTATCGGGGGTTAAGAGCCCGACTGTGTAGGGCTTGTTTGGATCGAGGGGAATGAGGGTGAAGGGAAGTCAGGGAACCATTCACCTCCATTCATCTTCTTTGGGAACACTTAGGAGGTGAAGTTAATTCACCTCCATTCATCTTGGTTCACCCCCTAATAGTATAAAAATTGTTACCCCAAATTGGGGTGTAACCAAGGGGAAGAGAATTATCTTCCCTTCCCTTCCTTTCTCTTCCCTTCCCTTCACTCAGTTTCCCTTAACTTCCCTTCACCCCCTACGAATCCAAACAGACCCTTAGAAAAAAAAAAGAAAAATCGCACTTTGATCCTTTTTATTGGGCTTCAGGGCTTTATGGGCCAGTGGTCTGAGACAGCAAGGACTATTTTAACTATAGTGAGTCTATAGCCTACGAAGACTACCGTGGCCCATGGGCCTAGCTTCTTACATCCACGACAGCAGTGGCGAAGACATGAACTTTTTGTAGGGGCGGCAAAGCAACTGTTATAATATATTACAATAAAAATTTGACAATGTAGAATAAATTCCTGCATATATGCAAATTAGTGTGAACACGGCATATTTGTTTTCTCGTTACAGTAACCCCGGTTTTAACTACTACAGTATTCTTTAAAAAAATTATTTGCTACAGTATCTCATCTCTGCTATAGTATTCTCGTTGCTACGGTATTTTTTCCAAAAACCTCGCAGTGTCCAATCTCATGTTTGCTACAGTAAATATTATCGTAACATTCACTGTAGCATGGATAGAGGAGTAGATAGGTAGAAGATGAACCGGTTCTTAGATAACAGTGATGAATCTCATCTTGTTGGTTTGTATCGAAGCCTCATAAGGCTCATATTAACGAGCACAATCTAGGATCGTGCTGCAAAGAAGAAAGTTTAATTTTTCCAAGTTTGGATCTTTGAACTCTTAGAGCCTGATCAACAACGGGATTTATAAAGTAATTAGCAACGGAATTTTTCGAATTTAGAGTAACATTTTTGTTCACTATGTACGCGTTGCTGGAGAGATACCCTTTTTTTTAAATGTACCAATTGTATTTGGATATCTCGTAAATACAAAATATATATTTCAATCCTTTTTCGATACTTGACAAATTGACAATACGCTAAAAATTATACTATTGAAATTCATTTCAAATAATAAAGGGAATTAAAGAACCGTGGATTATTTGAAAAAACCAAAATATCTATAATATGCGTATACTCCAAAAAATGAACTTGAGTTATATGTATACAATAATACAAATGATCAATGTAGAGACAAGAGATGAGCAACAATGGAATTTCTAAACATATTTCGCGAAAAGCGACGCGATATTCAGATACTCAGAGATATGCGATTTGGGAATAGTGTTGGGATTGATATTTTGTGAATATGGTTAAGTAATCGGGTTTATTTGGGGTTTGCGTATAAAGACGTAGATGAACCAATCATCCAATTGGATTTTTAACTTAACTCATCTGCATCACTTACATAATACTATGCATATATCTAAAAAAAAATTCCAAATTCTAGAGGGGCAAAGGAAAAAAAAGGACCGCCTTCTCTCGTGAAAGATTGAAATATAGATAGACCAAAATGACAATAAGTGTAGTATACAAATCTTGTATAAAGATTTCTATTAAAGGGAATAGACACATATGAAACTAGTTATATTTTAGGGGGGGGGGGGGG
>NC_033794.1:125934081-125935186 GCF_001876935.1 Asparagus officinalis
TAATATTTAAAAGCACAAAGTGACGTAAATATGGAAATGTTTAACTTTTGACTAGTTAAGTTGGGGTCACATGTTTGCAAATAGTTTAGAATGATATAAGCATTTTTACACCCAAGAAAACGTCGAAAGACCTCTATTCATACGGTAAGAGTCTAACGAATCCAGCATTTATGATAATTTACTATGAACTAGTCATGTTTATTACCTCGTTGACAAGCTAACTAGGCCAAATTGTAACTAGGCTAGCTTCGCATTTTTTTAAAACTAGATCAGATTTAAATCAGACAAATTTTCAAAACAAACTCTTTGGCAAATTTATTCCCAAAAAACAACTCATTTCTCTCTTATTTGTAAAAACCGATCTGGTTTCAGCCTCAGCGCTGAAACCAGGTCGGTTTTTACAAAAATATTTCCGAAACTTCACGGGAGTTCAACTCCCGTGAAGTTTAACAGCTTAATTAAAAACTGCTAAACTTCACGGGAGTTCAACTCCCGTGAAGTTTCAGTATTTTTTTTTGTAAAAACCGATCTGGTTTCAACGCTGAGGCTGAAACCAGGTCGGTTTTTACAAATAAAAATTAATGGGGTCGTTTTTTGGGAATAAAATTGCAAAAGGGATTGTTTTGAAAATTTGTCCGATTTAAATCTGGTCTGATTTTAAAGTGTTGTTTTAAATAGCAAAAAGTGAGTTATTTCAGACCCAGTTTATTTAAGTTCAAATTGCCTGCCTGTAAACTGGCTCTATTGTGCATTGAGAGAGAGAGAGAGAGAGAGAGAGAGAGAGAGATGGTCCGCATGCCAGAACCATTTTAAGAAGTAAAGCTGACCTAGCCTAGTTGAATTGCCAAACACACCCTTGACGTTTAACGTATATTTTATGAATGATTAACTTTCTTGATTGAATTGCTGTATACAATTGTCTTGATTTATAGTCATGAATTACTATTAATTTGTAAGGCAACAAATTTACACGTAATAATAGTAAGATATTTACAGCATTGATGGTAAGAAATTAGTAAAACTATGGTACGTGATTTGCAATCTTTAGGTAACAAATTACTATAATCATGGTAGGCAATTTCTAGCTAATTAAATTGTTATCTTT
>NC_033794.1:125935196-125999813 GCF_001876935.1 Asparagus officinalis
TCTTGAGCCATTTGCTACGCATTCTTGCGCGAAGTGAAAGTCCAAGGCTATATGTGCACTGAGATAAGTAGCACCTGTATTGTCGCAGTACAGTGAGGGCAGTTTAGGGATGTTAATCTATATAGTTCATGAGGAAGATTGTTTACCCATAGTACTCCAGCATTTGCATTTGCGAGGGCTTTGTATTCGGCCTCTAAGGAGGATCGAGAGACGGGTTTTTTGACAAGCCTATTTCCATGAGATTACATTTGAGCCGAGGTAGAGGATGTATGCGGTTATTGACCAGCCATTGTCACCATCGTCACCCCAATCAGATTCGCTGAAAGCTTGGAGATCGAGTGAGAGGGGGTGCCTCGATGTAGATAGAGACCATGATGGATTGCGCTTTTTTAGATAGCGAAGGACACGTTTGAGTGCCATACAATGCAATTCTATGGGTGAATGCATGAATTGTGATAGACGATTGATAGCGAAGGGCACATCGGGTCAAGTAAGAGATAGGTATTGAAGTCTACCAACGGGTTTGCGATATGGAGTGGGATCTATAGAGGCGGTCCCATCACAAAGCAGGAGTGAGGTAGTGGTGCAGATGGGAGTATTGATTTCCTTAGCCCCTGCCATGGATAAGGAATGTAGTATGCCAGCAATATGACGATGTTGAGAGAGGAACAGGTCGTGGGATCTGGGAATAACTTCCACACCAAGAAACTGATGAAGGTCTCCGAGATCCTTTAGAGAGAAGCGTTGTCCAAGTTGCTGGACAAATGATCCTAGGAAGTTGTTGTTGTTGCCGGTAAGGATGATGTCATCGATATATACAAAGAAGTAGGCTATAGCGGTATCCTTGGAGTAGATGAAGAGTGATGCATCCACCACAGAGTTAGTGAAAGCTACTTATAGAAGATAGCCTTTTAGTTATTGGTATCATGCTCGAGGCACTTGTTTTAGAGCATATAAGCTTTCTAAAGTTTGCATGCATGGTCGGGTAAGGAAGAGTGAATGAAGCCCAGAGGTTGAACCATATAGAAACTCATCATGAAGAGTGCCATTGAGGAATGCATTGTTGATATTGTGTTGGTAGAGTGACCATCCATGAGAGAAGACGAGGCACCGTACTACACGGATTATAGTTGGTTTTGTGACCATACTAAATGTATCAGAAGATCTATTTACAACCAACGAGATTTTTATTTGTTTGCGGTACAAGGTCTCATGCCTCATTTCTCATTAGGGCATCAAATTCTTCTGACATTGCAGCACGCCATTTGGGATCCTTCACTGCTTGAGACACTCATGTTGGTTCGAGGATTGAAGATATAGGGTGAATGGTGCAGGTATGGTTGATATATAAGAAGTTGAAGTATTTAGATTTGTGCTTCGTAGGGATATAACCAAATGTATTTAGTGAAGTGATCAACAAAAATTAGGTAGTAACGAAAACCATCACATGATATTTCTGTGAGTCCCAAGGCATCAGTATATAGTAGCTGTAGAGGTTTTGAAGCATTTAGTGAGTTTTCATCAAATGCGAGCTTATGGCTTTTATTGCAATCACATGAGTTACATTGAAAGTCGTTGACTAGAGAAACATTAGACGCTAGTTTATCGGAGCGAACACTAGGTTGGAGAATTCGATTGGAAGGGTGACCAAGATGATAGTGCCACTCACTTATTTCAGACTTTGATGTGGAGTTTATTTGATGGGTGACTCGACTTCGGAAGAAGTTGACATTATTACGGTTATCCCCGTGAAGAAGAGGCGCCCCCCGTGCAAAGGTCCTTCACCAAGAAATGTAGAGGAAAAAAATTCAAGTGAGATTTGATTGGTTTTGCATAATTTTGCAATTGAGATTGGATTTTGAGTAAGCTTTGTTGGAAAGGGGAATTTGGAGATGATTGCAGTTGAGTTTCGTGGAGAAGCCACGGATCAAGGTTGAGCTTTTAATCACAAGTCTCTGATACCATAGAACGGTTAACTTCCTTGATTGAATTGCTGTATACAATTGGCTTGATTTATAGCCATAAATTTGCAATCTTCAGGTAACAAATTACTGTAATCATGGTAGGCAATTTCTAGCTAATTGATTTGTTATCTTTGGGATCCTGAATTGATATTGCTGACATATTTTCTAAGTGAATATGTAAAATGTCATGATTAAAGTAAGAACCATAGGATATGTAAAATGTCACGGTTAAAGTAAGAGACACATGACTCGTAGGTATCTGGTAATCCCAACTCTAATCGCAACCAATTTAAATTTACAAGGGCAAATCCAATGTTCTAACTTCCTAAGGAAAGATCATGAAGACTCCTTACTGAATTTTTGTAAATGTTGTAAGCCGAAGTCAAGTCTACGATAAAGCAATGGATGCTTTTCCTTGTTATACGTTGGATAGAGATATATACCCAAATTCTCCTCCCCATGCAATTTCATTTCAAAGTATCACCTATTAGTCAAGGAAAAAGACAGCTCTATGAAGGAGACCTTTCATTTCTTGACACCATAGGGAGAAATATGTACATTGTTGTTCTTTTGTTATCCCATTCATTACGCAAAATGATATTCGAATACTTCTGTTTAGTTCAAAATATATATATTCATGTGATTTGTGCTAATTGTGAAACTTGGCATTGTTCAGCCATAGTTCTAATATGCAATGTCCTTAATTTGAAGTGTTAGCATTTTTAGATTTTAACTTATGACTTTGGTTGGATATAACAATCACATGCAGATGCCATATCGAAACACAACATTAATTGATACGGTTGCATATGGACTTTGAATGGAAAAGTTGTAGGTCTAATTAATATTTATGGATCACTAATTAGATAAATGAAAAAAACCTCTCAAGAAATTTGACCAATTTTGAGATGATCGCTAAAAAGCTTGGAAATGTCACTTAAACCTTTGAAAACAAAATTTCAGATGACCCCACAAAAGTTGGGAGCTATCTAGAAATTGATTCAAAAAATGCCAAGGTTTAGTGGTCCAATAACATTTCCAAACTTTTTGGAGATGATTTCTCAATAGTGAAACCTCTTGAGAGTTTAATTTGTGAAAATTCAGCATCATTAATATATTATATTTTGCCGACCCTTGTTATACACTACCTAATTAGTATAATAATTCCTCAAGTGAGAATAATCCTATTTGTACAAAATGCATGTACAATAAAGGAGTACATTTAGCACATACATTTCATAATTCTCCTTTCTTAATGATGAATGGAATGTGACTAATGAGAAAGCACTTAATGTTTAGACGCAAAACAAATAAATAAAGAAAGAAAGGAAACCAAAAAAAAAAAAAAAAAGGAAAGAAAGACTTATTATTATCATCAATTATGTGCTCTAGGGTACTTGCTTCAACAGAATTTTCATCAATTACTATTTAAAAAACATATATAAAGCCCGCAAAAGGAAACACTGGCATGTGATGAAAAAAAAGTAAGTTATGATTAAATTTGCAATTAGTGCACACTAGTTAATATCACAATTCTACAATTTTTAGGATTCTGTTATTTTATTTTGGGTTTTTCTATGGGCACTCTATAAGAGAGGAGAGAGAGATGATTGAGAAGAGGATCCCAATACAAATCAGGTGGGCCTCCTCCTCAATCATCTCTCTCTATCTTTCTCTTCTTCTATAGAGTGCCCATGGGCACTCTATAGAAACACCCTTTTATTCTTATCCTAACGAATCATAAAATAATCAATAATTTCACTACATATTACTTATCAGTACTCATTAATTACTCTTATTAATTTGCGGAGCCGTGGACTTGAGCCCAAGTGGGCCAGAGACCTTCTTCAAGCAACCCATGTGCTCACATGCCACATCGAGACCAGAAACATAGAAGAAAGAAGAAGGAAGAGAGAGAGAGAGAGAAGCAAACACTAAGCTTAGATTCTAGAGAGAGAAAGGAGAGTCTTAGAGAGGGGGAGAGAATGAAGGAAAGCGGAGGTGATGGGTTTGTGAGAGCTGACCAAATTGATCTCAAGAGCTTGGATGAGCAACTAGAAAGGCATCTCACAAGAGCTTATACGCTTGAGAAGAAGAAGAAGCAGGATGAAGAGAGGCAAAGAGAGGAGTGGGAGATTGATCCTTCGAAGCTCATCATCAAGACCGCCATTGCCAGAGGAACTTTTGGTACTGTTCATCGTGGGGTCTATGATGGGCAAGATGTCGCAGGTCAAAGTTCTTCTGCCAAGATTGCTTTTTGATTATATTTTTGGGTTTCCCCTTGATCCAATTTAAATACCCATGTTTTAATTTTTGAGGATTTTGTCCAATCAAATATTGCATTTGGGTTCTTAAAATTTCTATGATATTTTTTTTGGTCCTGTTTTCCGTTCGTCGCTTCTAATCCGATATCCATGCTTCAAGTTTGGGACTTGTATCATTATCGTTGATTTATTTGTTATTTATTCCTTTCTGGATCCTTGAATCCTTGCGCTATGAATGTATAGAGTTGACCGCATGTTTATTTTACTCTCCGTGTGACTGCAGTTTTTCATGTTTTATATATATTTAACATAAGATTCCATTCCCCCCTAGGAGATCACCCATTCCCTTTATTCAGTTTTGATTTAAACTATGAATTATTTGCTTTATTTGTGGTTTCTCAAGTCTACTTTTGTACACAGGTTTATATTTTCCCTAGATATCCATTTGATTTCTGCTGAAACATTTTTTTGTAGGTATTGTAAGGATGTAAAACCGTGAATTTTTTCTGCATTAAGCACACATGCAGTTGTCTGAGAGAGAACTCTCCCATCTATTGTTAGTTATAATTCCTTTTTAAAGACCTGATAAATGAAAAACACCCGCTACAATTCTTTGGAGACGCAGTTAGTAGTTTTCGGAAGCAATTATGAATTATTTTTCATATACCAGTTGGAGCATTTATTTCTCCTTTTTCTTCTAGCTTTTCCTGGTCTCTTTCCACAAACGCAAGCATTAATTCTGACAAGCTGCACCTTTCTTGTGATATAATGGAGTATGCATCCTTTAATTGTCAGTAACTCCTTTTGGAGATATTTTCAGTTTATCTCGAAAAAGTTTGGCATGCAGATAGTTGATGAGTCTCACGGGTTGTGTTAGATTTTCTTTGCAGTTAATTTTGATTGGGTACATCTTGTGATATTTGATGGGTAAGTGTTCTTTTCTCAACTTTCTTGTGATCCCAACCTCAGAAAAATCTAGTAAGCTGAGAGTTTGACAAAGTAAACATAATTAATGTAAAAGTAAATGCAGGGGCAATATTTTAAAGCCACTGGTTCAGAGAGTTTGATAACATTAGAATTTTTTCTGTTCCCATGACGTGAAGGAAATGAACTAGGAAGTTACAGTGGTGGCGCTGTTTCAATTGCAATTTCCTAATACATAAGAAGTAAATATCCAGAAAAAAATGCCTCTAATGTTTTCCATGTGAATGCTATCATACTTCTTTTGGAGAAGAGAGATTGCATCCTGCATATCAAATAGTAGATGACTCGGAGGCAAGAAGTTTTGAAATATGGTATTCTTCATGTTAGGATTAGGATTAATTAACTATATTTCTTCTCTCCATTTACGGAATGGGAACAATCAGTGGTTTTTTCCTCCTCATTTAGTCATTATCCCAACTTATAATCTTTCCTTGGTCCAGAACAATGGCATTCGAGAATGACAGTTCACTTAAAGTCATCATCGTTTTATCCAGTCAATAAAGCGTTCAATATATCATTGAGACTGCATTTTTCTTTAAATCATACTCTTTCCAGCGTTCCATAGCACGAACAATTGTTAAGCCATGTGAATTGAAACTCCTCATTTTCGAACTGAACCTCATAATATTAGTAAGTTGGGTGAGTGAATCATAAGCCATATGGCTGAAAATCAGTATAACATCATAAAAAAGAGGTTATAATTAAATATAATTTGGAAAAAAGAGATAAAGGTACCGATCAAATTTTGCAAATAATGCACATGCTTTCTTTATAAATTTACAATGTTTTAGCAAAAACTTGTTTTATATAGTTCTGTATTTTATATATTGGATATCTGCCATAGATAGTTAATTCCCCTTCCAGTTCATGGTAGGTAGTGTAAGTACTACTTCAAAATATCTTGCACATCTACTTGTACTACATTATGTTTAATTTTATTATTGTATTGTACAGTGTATACACAAACTATTCTATGTAATAGAAGCATCCTTTTTAGCATTGAACTCTTCAACTTCTTTTTCTTAACTAGTTAGTTATTACTTTCAGTGAAGTTACTTGACTGGGGGGAAGAAGGTACCAGGACTGAAGCTGAAATTGCTTCTCTTCGGTCAGCATTCTCTCAGGAAGTTGCCGTTTGGCACAAGCTTGATCACCCAAATGTCACAAAGGTTAAAATATCAGATTATTTCTATCTTAATTGTTCTGAAATTTCTTGAGTAGGTTATAACATTTTTTACATGAATTGTTCTGGAATTAGTATATCCTTAGATGAATACTATTATCTAAAATTTTCATTTGTACAGCTCCGGTTGCTTGAATATTATTACTGAAATGCTTCATTACCATGAGTTGTTTGAACATAAGATGGGTCCTTTTCTTTCTCCTAGTACGAGGAAAAAAGTTCGTTTTGTTATTGGTTTGTGAACTTGAACTTATGACCTCCGTATCACAAATCATATTACACTCAACTTGTCTTGGCATGGAACATAAATTTTCACCCTCTAAAAATTTATTAGACTCGAAATACTTAAGCTAACAGGTAGCGGACTCCTATATTGCTTAAAGGTAAACATCATGGTAGTCTTCTTAGGCAAGGAAAATATTAACAGAGACTGGTGTATACATGGAGGAAACACGTATAACAAAGATACATTAAATCTTTGCTTCGGGAGATAAGGAGCTACTTTTACCTGAAAGCTTAATCTTATTGTTTGCAGCCCAATTCTTTTAGGAAAATGCTTGCAAGTTAAAGTTATATAAGAGGAAATGGAACTTTCCTGCACACGGACTGCGTTAAATCATGTAAATAAAAGCACATGTTTGATCCTAGGACTTCGTGAAAGCCTTGGTAAGAATAACCACCTTATTGCAAAATCTTAATTAAATACGTAGAAAATTTCACATATTATTTAAAGCAGGACATCTTAACCATGGATGTAAAGCAAGTATATTTTAGCAAATTTCAAATATTTCATGGATTTCCTCCTATTTCATTTCATGTTATCCAATCTTCAATAAATCAGTTAATGAATCTCAAAGTTTTCTTTAGACATGTAGGCGGCCCGTCTTGAGCTTGTTTCAAGTTTGTCTAGACAAATTGATAGATTCATTGACTGATATATCAATGTTTTGGATGGAGCTAAAAATGGAGAACTGTGAATGGTACATACATCTTGTCACAGGGCCTTGACACTATACCAAAACTCCGAAGTTATCGTAAGGGTTGAGGTTAATTTTATATTCTAACATGCCCCCGCAGGTTGGACGTCCTTTTCATGAGCAAAACCTGAACTCACGCAGTGGTATCAAGTTCATAAAATCTAGATTAAATTCATGGTTAGTGGGAATTGAACCAGGGTTACTTTGGTACCATGTCAAAGGATCCTGTCACTACATCAAAATTCTGAAGTTGTAGTAAGGGTCAAGGGTTATAATTTTATGTTCTAACACATCTCAAGTAGATTCATTATCTTAGGACAGACTATTGAAATTATGGGTGAAATATTCTTTACAACTTGCCATTCAAATTTATGAGAATCATAATATAGACATACGGTCTTATGACTCTTATCTACTTATCATTTTGTGGATCAGTTGCATAATTTCATTTCTTGCTGGGGAAGTTTATAATCTTAGCATTCCATCGTACTCCAAAAATATCCCTGACTCACAATCATGATCACATGCGACAAAAGAATACATCAGTATTTATAGTCTTCCCATTTTGCCGAGGCAAGTCTACTGTTGCTTTCTTTGTTAGAATGTTTGCTATGTCAAACTTATAGAAGCTATAAACCAGATTCATAGACATGCAGTACATTGTCATTGGAATTAGCACCGCACATCTATATTTCTGCACAGTTCATTCACTGCTGATAGTTTAGAGTAGGTGTTCGTTTAATCCGTGCTACTTTATGCATGTTGTAGGTTACCACGATGGTGAAGTGATTGATTGTTGTCCTTAGACTAGCTAATACCATATTTCATAGTTTAAAGTCGTGCATCTTCGAGGATACAGATAATACATGGACATGGTATTTGCCAAGCATATGTTTTCTCATTAAACTATTATATAGTAGGTTTGTAACAAACAAATATGTAGTACTTGCATGTTAATTCAGAAACATACTTTCAGTGGTTTTAATTATTACAAGTTTATCTGAGGGTAAACTGCTACAACAAATACCTGTAACAGTTTTAGCTTATGTTACGCCGTATTCTTATAATGCTTATTTCTTTTCTGCATTCAATCTTCCTTTGTTCTCCCTCTGCATGCTTATTTTTCTCTTTCCCTGACCTAAGTTTTATTGAATAAAAAAATCAAATACATTATGCAGTTTATTGGGGCTACAATGGGTGCAACTGGTCTAACAATTCAAACAGAAAATGGTCTTCTCGGGATGCCAACTAGTGTTTGCTGCGTGGTTGTGGAGTACCTTGCGGGGGGTACATTAAAAACATATCTTATAAAGAATCGGAGAAGGAAACTAGCATTCAAAGTTGTGGTCCAGTTGGCTCTTGATCTTGCAAAGGGGTAAGCATTTGTTCAGTAAGTTTTAGAGTAAATTTCACAACTCCCCACCAAATAAGTTTGGGCGTTTTTCTCTTAAGGGGTGTTTGGATCAATTTCTACAAATTATAGGAAATGTTTTCCACCCAAAATATGATTTCCTTGTATTTCTTAAAAAAATTAAATTATAGGAAATGTTTTCCACCCAAAATATGATTTCCTTGTATTTCTTAAAAAAATTATAGGAAAAGTTTTGAGACTTGTATTTCTTAAAAAAATTATAGGAAAAGTTTTGAGAAGTCAAAAAGTACCAATTTTCTTGTTTTTTTACTTTGCTTGTTTGGTTCAAAACAAGAAAATGGCTCATAACTTTATAGAAAATAGCAAGGTTTCCTATAATTTGTAGATATTGAACCAAGCAACCCCCCCTAAATTTATAGAAAAGTGTCAATATGGTGTCAGATTTCTGGATGATTTCCGCCCATTTTGAGAGGATTTTAATTTCTGTAAATTTTGGTACTTTTTTGTACTTTACAGAGAATATTTCTGTAATTTTTTTTGAACCAAACACAATTTACGAAAATCTACATAAAATTTTTAATTACAGAATTGTCATTATTAGACATTTTGAGAAAACTTTTATAAAATTGTGCAACCCCCCTTAAATCCCAAAAAGTTTGAAAATTTCACTTTACCATCAATGAGTAAAATCCAGAAAACCCCCAAATCTTTTAATATTTTTACGAACCCCCATGACAACATTACATGAAGTAGCATTGATTTAGAGTTTTGAAGGATAAACAAATTTTGGGCATTGGGAGCCCCAACTTGGCAGCTAACATGAACAGGGAATTAGAACAAGAGCGAAAAGTGATTGTAGGGTGAAACATAAAAGAGGACACAAAGCTTCCCCCCTGCATGTAGGGGTCTTTTGACAGAACGTGATATGCACGTCACAAGTCAGAACAAGTGTTGGTAGCTTCGGGGGTTTTCTGACAGAACTTATTGGGGATTAAGTGAAATTTTCAAAGTTTTTTGGGGGTTGAGTGAAGAATGCCCTAACTTTTTTTTTGGTTGGTTTTTTTTTCCGGGGGTGGGGGCGCTAACTTTTAATCTTATTTGTCGATGTTATCAAATGATTATGGTTGAAATGCACTTGCATTATTTAGGTTGAGTTATCTTCATTCAAAAAAAATTGTGCATCGAGATGTGAAGACGGAGAATATGCTTCTGGATAAAACGAGAACTGTAAAAATTGCTGACTTTGGGGTTGCTCGTGTAGAGGCACAGAATCCAAATGATATGACCGGCGAGACAGGAACTCTTGGTTACATGGCGCCTGAGGTATGCAAAAAAAAAAAAATTCTTTTTTAATGTTATTACAGTTTTTTCTTGATGATTATTCATCATTACCATATAGAATGAATCTTGAAGGTTGCATCTTTTTTGGAATGTAGAATGCAAGTATAGCACTTAGAGAAGTACCGCTAGATCTTTCTCTAATTTTTCTTCTTTCTCCAGATTTTCTGTTGGTTTACGATTTTCATTTTCCTTGCTTTTTGTATATCACTGCATGCGCCCCTAAATGCATCACAGGACATAAAATGGATTTGCCCCGGCGGGGGGGGGGGGGGGGGGGGGGGGGGGGGGGGGGGGGGGGAGGGTTGGTTTTTTGTTTGGGTGGAAATTAATCTAGCTCATCAAGATTTACACACTCCAACAGCTCTCAACAATTTGGAGAGGAAGTGGAGGAGGAATATTATTTTCCATACCCATCCATTTGCCTATGATACATAATCTGAACTAAAGCCCAACCGATGTGAAATGAGGTAGCAAATTCTGGCACTGTGAATAAGTTTACATACCTCTTTGAGCCCATCATATAACCCTCAAAAGTCTACATAACTGGCATCTATAAACTCTCAAGATATATCAAACCCACCTTAAAAGCCACATATTATGGTCTTTGAAAGCCGACAATATATCAATAAAGCCCCCCCCCCACCCACCACCCCCTCTTAACACAGTCCACAAGATACTCGAGATCTTTTCTTTTTCTTTGATATCTTGTACAGTCTCATCTGGCTAAGTAGTATATGGTGTCTTTCTACTGATTGTAGGTACTAAATGGAAACCCCTACAACAGAAAATGTGATGTCTACAGCTTCGGTATTTGTCTCTGGGAGATATATTGTTGTGATATGCCATATCCTGATCTCAGCTTCTCCGAGGTCACTTCTGCTGTCGTTCGACAGGTAATCTCCCGTTGCTTGATTGAATGAAACAAGTATAAACAAACAATAACTACAAAATGAAGTCAAAGCCTTTATCCCAAATTTTGGGGTTCGCTACATGGATCCTATTCTTTCACTAATTTAACTATTAGTATTTTTTGTACATATACCCCTTAATTATGCGTATTTGCGAAACTACCCAACTCAGTTTTGCAAAACTACCCCCAAATTATCAAGTTTGGATAAAAATGCCCCCAAATCATAAATTATCAACTTTGATAGGCTATTTGTAATTGCAATGTAAATATGTCAACAAAAGAGTCAAAATTTCACTATATCCAACAAATTGATGATTAATTGATTTGGGTGTATATATATATATATATATATATACTTGGTAGTGAGTTGGCATATTCCCCTCCACTCATTGAAATCGGGGCTCATATTCACATGGTTGGGGAGTGGTTGGGAATTGGAATGAGTAGATGAGAATAGGATACCTCACTACCAATCACAAAATTTGTGCTTGGTACAAGCATACCCAATTTTCTCTATATAAATGTATGCATGTATGTATGTTCCAAAGTTGATGATTTGGGGGTAAGTTGGCAACGCCGAGACTGGGGTAGTAGTTATGACTACAAACAAAACAATCCTTCAATAAAAAAAAAGATTGGTAATTTCTTTGCCCACTGCAGAATTTGAGACCTGAGATCCCTAGGTGCTGCCCGAGCTCTCTAGCAAATGTCATGAAGAGATGCTGGGATGCGAATCCTGATAAGAGGCCAGAAATGGACGAAGTGGTTTCAATGATCGAGGTGATCGATACCTCCAAAGGCGGAGGAATGATCCCTGTTGATCAAAGAAGGGGGTGTTTGTGGTTATTGGGAAAGCGCCGAGGCCCTTAATTGTTACAGAGATTCCTAGCAGTTGAAGGTTTACAAGTTCGGTGACCGACCTGTTCCTGAAGAATTTCAGCTGAGACGGTGTTGTGGCGCTTGGGGTCGAATTGGCAAGTCACTATTTTATGTAAAGATTTTCTTTTGAGGTTTTATGTTTGGTTAGATAATTGATAGGACTTCCTAATGTAATGGAGATGATTGTTATTGATTATATGGTATGATGTTTGTTTAATTGCTTTGTGGATATGGTTGTTATTGATTATATGGTGTAATGTTTTGCATAAGGGCTGTTTCCAATTTTGATTGGTGGAGGGTTTTTTCTTAAAGTCTGTTTATGCAGATAACTCCCTCATCTATGTCTTCATCTATGTCTTGAGCTGTACTTACCGTCCTTTTAACTATTTTACCAACACTTAACATCTTGAATCCTCATTTTAAGGGGGATAAAATTTCCGACAACTCCCTCTACTTTAAGATTCTGGGAGTGCTGTGTTAGTAAAATCACTGAAAGATGCAATTACGGATAGGGAAGTCTGATGGATAAAAGTTCCCGGGGTGTTTGAGTAAAAGAAAAGATAGGAGGGGTTACGTGCGAAACTACCAAAAGAGTCAGGGTGTTATCTGAAATTAACCAACCCGGAGGAAAACTTGGTTTTGTTGATTTTCACGTTTTAAAAGCATCGTCTCTCTCTCTCTCTCGTCCCCACCAATCAAACGCTATATTTATTGCGAATTCATCCCCCAAAGTCCTACAAATTTCAACAACCTCCCAGATCCCCAAAAAACTTTTCATCAATGGCCGCGAAACCTCCGCTCTCGTTCTCCTCTCCCTGCTCTCTCTTCGTTCCAAGATCGCTGAAGCTCGGCGATCCTTCGCGCTCCCGGCCCTTCGGGCGGCGAACCCTGAAGTGACGCTGCCGCACCGCCGATGCCTCCGTGCGTCGTCGGGCTGAGTCCGCTTCTAGCGCCATTGATTTCCTCACGCTCTGCTGTCGCCTCAAGGTGAGAATCAAACGACTGATCTCGATCGATTGATCGCTATATATATCTTGATGTTGCGCTTTAATCGGTGAAAATTTGTGGTGTAAAAACTGAAGGGGCGCATTTGCTTTCAAATGTTGCGTTGAAACTTGGATTGGATTGATAACTTGCGTTGAAACTTGTCATTCATATTTTTGCCGGTATCTGATTCATTAGTTGTCGTAATCAAGGAACGCTTAAATTTTTAGTAGTTGTTGTTAAGGGGGGGTTATTCATTGGAGTAATTTGGGGTAAATTGGGTTAAATTGTTCCAATAGGGTAATTTTACCCAATGGGATAATTTGAGTGGGATGAAGTAGGGTAAAATGAGATAATGAGATAATTTGAGTAGGACAATTGTTATGACATCTTTTTATAATATTATATTTATAGTTCAATTAAGTTCAAGTTTAACTTGATATAACATCAAATGACTAAGTAAATAATAGTTATAATATAAAATAGTATTATTTTTTAAGATTATTTTAATATAAAATATTAAAAATAATATTAATAATATTAATATTAATCAATCTTTAAATATTTTGATGTTTAATTATTTTAACTATTATGCTATATTAACAAATTAGTAGATAAAAAATACGATTTCATATGCTGTAATGCTAAAGTAGATAAAAAACAAACATCTTTTTGATATTATAATACGATTTCATTTTCTTAAACAACTTAGTGGATTGGACTAAGAGAAGTAATTTGCCTTTTGAAAAGATGAATTAGTATTCAAGAATTCATCAAAATACTGTAAACTAAAAGTAGAAGACTACATTACCACAAATAGAACTCGCTGAGAATAGCACAATATTCATTCTTAAACTTCCAATTATTCACCAAAATTATACAATCATATACCCAGATACCCGTATACGTCTCCTTAAAATATTCATCTGAAATTAAGGTGTTCCTATCACCAAATATTTGGGCCCTTCAAAGAACAGCGCAATGAATTACACAGCCTGAAATCAGTAACAACTGGTGCACGAAAACTACATCAAAATATCTCTTTGATAAAAGAGTTATTGATGTTCCAAGAAAAGTTGTACTATAAATCAGTTCGGCCTACAGATTAACAACACATCAAGAACGCTGAAACGGGCCTTTAAATCTCCAATATGGTTCTAATCTGATCTGGTGAATGCCTCACCAGTGACTTTGGATCAGGGTAATGATTCTGAGAATCGGTGATTACTCCATAGAGAAGCTCGTATGCTCCTGAAAGAGCCCTAGAAACACGAGCGGATGCTTCATCACGCAATTTAGGCACTTGCAACTGTTCAAACTCTGGTAAGGAGCCTTCATTTCCGGTGACAAGCCCAAAAAAGGTTCTTAAGCATTCTGACATAACTTGCGGAGACATATCTTCAACCTCCGCTAAAGGCGAACGGCAGCGGACGATCTAGAGACAGCGCCGACGCCGCACGAGCTCGAGGCGGAGAGAGGAGGTTGGATCTGGGGTATTTGTGTCGGCTCCAATTGGGGGAATTTGGTTCCAGCAAACGTTTTGGGGTAAAATTTTGGGGTGGGGCTGCCAATTGCTTTTATAGGTGGGATAATTTAGGGAAAAGTTGGGTATTTGTCTCATATTTACCCCAACAAACCAATAACACCACATAGATTACCCCAATTCCAATTACCCCAATGAATAACACCAAACATTATTGTTCTAAAAATTACCCCATTATCCCAACAATTACCCCAATGAATAACCCCCCCTAAGAGTCCATTTAGGCAGATTGAGTGAGTGGCGCGGGTGTTGTTGTTGGTATTGCGCTGTTTCCCCTGGTCTAGGCTAGTGTGAGGCCGAAAGGGTGATGCTGGGATTGCAGTGTTTGACCGAGACCAAACTTGTTTGAAGTTAGCCTGCATGCACATCAGGACTTCGGAAGTGTGGTATGCAATGAGGGTTCATGTAGCCCCACATTGACTAAACGGGTAGTCAATTATGGGTTTATGATCGATTTTGGTTCTCTTCCTCAAACAACTAGCTCTCTTATGTTATACCCCCAGTTATGAAGAATGCACCTCTTTCAAGGGGAAAAAAAGGTTTGGTTTGAACTTTGAAGCCTGTGCTATATTGGGTTTTGGCAACTGAATTGTTAATTTACTTCCGTCTGAGTTTGATAATTCATATCCTAACATATGTTAAGGCTTAGAAGAAATTTTCACAATGAACCCATTCCTAATTTTATTCTCAAAACTCGACCCACTTCAAAGTTTATTATCAAAATCGACCCACTTTCTCGTCACGTCAGTCTTGTGGCCAGAAAGTAGGTCGATTTTAAAAAAAACCGTGATCCTAATTGGTCGGGGCTGTCAACCCTGATTAATTAGGAGCTTGCCCGCTACGTTGTTGTAATTTGGCAGCTAAACAAGTCCTAGTTCGAAACATCGACTAATTTAGCGTGTGCAAAATTTATCGGGGTTCCCAACCCCGACCATTTAAAAAAATTACGATCCTAATTGGTCGGGGTTGCCAACCCCGACTAATTAGGAGCTCGCCCGCTACGTTGTTGTAATTTTACAGCTAAACATTTCGAATTAGGCGTTTTGAAATGGTCGGGGTTCCCAACCCCGACCATTTAGCAGAGTGTGGCCACCTCACATTTGAAATGGTCGGGGTTCCCAAGCCCGACCATTTTGAAAAGACCATCCAACCCACACTTTACTGAAAAATCTCTCTCATGCTAATACATATCAATCCACAAGTTTAACACCAACTCTCTTGCTACGCACGTATCAATCCATAATCAATTTCAAACACAAATAACCACATATCTTTATATAATCATTACATCTATAACATATATTTTACAAAAATGTAACATTCAATTTACTTATTAAAAATCCAACCATAATCAAGTCACCGTAGCATTTCAAATGTAAACATCATAGCATTTCAAACATAAACATCGTATGAAATATATCAGAATTTAACAAATATTTAGAACTCTCTTTTCCTCTCCCTCTCTCTCTCACTCTTCTTCCTCTCCCTCTCTCTCTCACTCTTCTTCCTCTCCCCCTTTCCCCGTTCACCTTCATCACGAGCTCGGATGATCTCAACGTCCAGTTGTATGTGAACTTATGAGCGCATGACATCCTCGTCAACTTGAACATGCTGCGAACATCCGGCTTGAGCTTGTTGTGAGCCTCTAGCTTCATCATGTGCACGACTTGAGCCTGTTCTCGTGTGTCCTCGAACCCGTCGACGCTCGTACCCTATAAGATGTTCATCACGTCCATCACGTTTCGCATTACGCGTCCTCCTAAGAGCGGACTGAATTTTTCCTATGATGAGAACAAACGCGTTCCTCGCTCCTGGCTCGGTAGTCGTTCTCAATGCATCATGTGCAATAGAAGCAACTTCATCGAGTTCTTGTACCTATAAGATAACAAGCGAAAGATGATTATTAGCAAGTGGATGATAATAAAATAATAATCACAAAATAATTGTATATTTTGCTTATACACTTATCAACTATCTCTCAACTGACCCTCTCGGTATGTACTTCTTAGGTGCTTTGTTCTTCCGAAATATCCATCGACGAGTAATCCCCCAATACCATCGTAAGTACACATCTAGGTCGGGTTCGTCTCAGCCCTCATCATCACTACAGTCTCCTCCCTCAACTCTCAATTTTGAATGTAAGCATGACGAATTATCTCCCAATTTGCGTGATGTGCTCCTCTTATGGGATTTCGCTCTATTCTTTCTACATGATCTGGAATATGTTGTTTTAATCCAAATTATCGGAACACACGGTCAGACACGTGCATTTCGACAATCTCAAAACATATAATCGGGACTCGAGCACGGCATATATCTTTCCTTCTCTGTAAATATCTGGTAGTGAATCTAAAACCAGTTAATAGGGCATCCACTTGACCTATAAAGAAGATTAAGTAAATTTACATATCAGTAATAAATGATGTATTGATTGAATATATTTAGATATTATGATTTTATACATGTTCATCCTTTATTTGATCAAGCTCGTTCCTGTAGAAGTTTTCGTGACCTTTTAGGGAGGTTTGCTAAGATCTGAAAACATTCTATCTATTTGATATACAAAAGGCTAGTATAGATTGAAATAAATGTATAAAATTACATGTAATCATATATATTACAAACTAATATACCTGCATCCTAATGGAATCTGACCATCAAGAGCGATAGGGTGATGCTGGGATTGCAGTGTTTGACCGAGACCGAACTTGTTCTAAGTTAGCCTGCATGCACATCAGGACTTCGGAAGTGTGGTATGCTATGAGGGTCCATGTAGCCCCACATTGACTAAACGGGTAGTCAATTATGGGCTTATGATCGATTTTGGTTCCCTTCCTCAAACAACTAGCTCTCTTATGTTATACCCCCAGTTATGAAGAATGCACCTCTTTTAGGGGAAAAAAAAGGTTTTGGTTTGAACTTTGAAGCCTGTGCTATATTGGGTTTTGGCAGCTGAATTATTAATTTACTCCCGTCTGAGTTTGATAATTCATATCCTAACATATGTTAAGGCTTAAGCTAACTAGTAAGTCTATATTCCCTGATATAACTAGTGGTTCGAAATTATAGAGTATTTTTTACAAGTCAAGCTGCGTTTTCAAATCCTTGCTATTTAGATTACAATATTCATGGCAAGTAACTTAGCCAATGGGGTGTTTGCTGAGAAATTATGGAGTCATCCACAATCCTATTGTTCAGAAAACTCATAGGGTTCGAGGTGTCTGAGGTTTTGGCATACTAGATGTGGTTTCAGTAACCATAAGATGCTGCACATATATAGAGCAGCAGTGAAGCTGCAGGGACTGCATTGGAACTAAAAGTAGCACAGTTTCTTCAGTGTTGCTGATTTAAGGTATATTGTTTCTTTAAGTCGGGATTTTTTTGATTCATATGGGCTAATAAACAATCTTGCATTAGGGATATTCTACTAGAGGAGTAATGTAGGGGTTGATTTTGTCACTTAAATGGGACTAGTATAATGCACGTGCTTTGCACGTAGACATGTTGTTGTATTTAGTATTATATTATTTAATAAATTATATATAAACATTTTACAAAGTTATTTAATTGCACTATGATTAAAAAAATTTAAATTATACTATAATTAATACTTATACTATTATTAACATACATTTAATAGTTATTTAAATTAGCTTATTATTATATTATTAAACAATTTATTTAGGAGTATAATTATTAAATAATAATGTAATCATTAGTTTAAGCAACACTATTGATATAATTAAACCATTTATACTATTAAATATTTATGTTATGGACATATAAATAATGGCAGTAATTTTTAATATTATATGACTTTATGTTGTAAAGAATATTACCTTGCTCGATAATTAATATCATCTTAGTAATAAAAAATTGGATGGTATAAATTAGAAATACTATTATTTAGGAAAAGTACTTTATATAAAAATATCAGATTCTTGAAATTTATGAGACATTTACTTTCCAACAAAAAGTGAATGACTAACAGATTTCAAAAATTCAATATTTTTATATAAAAGTAACTTTTCTAAATAAAATTATTTTTAATTCATAATCTCCAATTTTTATTACTAAGATGATATTATAATATCGAAAAGTGAGATATTTCTTACAATATAAAGAATCAACCCCTATTTATACTATTATTAATAATTATAATTATGTACAATATTTTATTAAATAAATAATTTTACTATTCCATTACAATTAATAATTCTTTTATAATGAATTATAATATATTTATTAACTTTATTATCATTATAAATTATTAGTATATTCTAGCGAGTGACCAAATATTTTGGGAAAAAGAATAGAAAAGTATATGTCTCATAAATTTCATGGGTCTAAATATTTTTATATAAATTAATTTTCCAAAATAAAAATATTTTTAATTTATAATGTCTAAATTTTTATTACTAAGATGATATTAATTATCAAACAAGGTCATATTCTTTACAACATAAAGAAGTCACCCCTATTTATACTATTATTAATAATTATAATTATGTGCACTAATTTATTAAATGAATGACCTTTACTATTTTATATAATTAATAATTATTTATAATAAATTATCATATATTTATGAATTTTGTTATCATTATAAATTATTAATATATTCTAGCGAACGACCAAATAATTTGAGAAAATAAAGAGGTGCATAGTTAATGAGAGGTTATGATTCATTAGTTTTATAAATAATGATATAATTGTGAGAGATAAAAAATTGAGAGGGTAAAAAGGAAAATTAAAAGTTTTGACATGGGTATTCTCTTTTATAAGTAGTATAGATTAAGCATTAAACTAGAAGAAAATTACAGCTCAATGATCATATATTGTAATTGTTAGTGTCTCCTTTGAAGTAGTATCAGGATTCAACAGTAACAAAACAAAATACATTAAAAGATGCATTAGAAACAAAAAAACTCTGCAGTCCTTTTCTACATTGATATGAAATAAACATACAATGCCTCTTGTTTGCTATTGTCCTACATTTAGAAATTTTGATTCTTTTGACTCAGCCATAATCCGGGCAGGTGTATGGAGGTGCTTCCTTAATAACTTTACTACGTTGTCAATGCTAGCTAGATGTTATGCAAGGTTCTACTTTGACAATTGGCACAACTACCCAGACTTTGTGTAAAGACTGAACTTTAGTTAAGAATAAGGATACATGCTTGTACTCCATGTTACCTACTTAAGAATATTATTTATGATCGAGAGCTTATCGAGTAAAGCTTCCAGATTGAACATGATACAGTAATCATTTTATGCATGATTCACATTTTTACTTCTTTAGTTTGTGCTCTTCTTTCACTTTTCCTTTGACGCATTAGTGTGAGATGGTTGTATTTTTCAATATGTTCTGCAATCTACCGGTCATGCCATTTTGCAGATATCAGCACCATGCATATTTTTGGGTTGACGGTCTGCATATAGTTATTTATACGAACTCAGTTGCTTCTTTTTCTTGGACTCTTTTTTTTTATTTGTAATTGTTTCATTCTTAGACGACAAAAAGGAAGGGATGGATCAACCATGGAATTAAGGGCCCTGAGTCAATTGCTGACCACATGTATCGCATGGCGTTAATGGCCCTGATCGCTGAAGATCTTCCTGGTGTCAATAGAGAAAGGTTAGTGTCTACCTATTGATGACTCTACCTTGCATTTCTTTCTTAACTCTCTGATTATGTCCTTTATTTTGTTCTGTATATTGTTAGTTCATTCATTGATACCCTATTTATTCTTTTTCCTTATATAATTAATTACTTTTGCTTCTAGTTCAATATATTTTCTTAACCTAACGAGAAATTTGCAATTTCCAATTAAGTTGATGAATTATATTCAAGACAAGTTTTAATGATAATGGTTATGGTTTTATGTGCATGATTCGTTGAAGCTGTCTGAAGTTCTCTGTTTATATGTTCTAATTTCCAAGTTCTATCTAGCTTCAATTTAGATCACATACCTGTGACAAACTATGCTTTGGTAGTGAGTTTCTTCTTTAATTTTTTTTTCCATTTGTCCATAACTATTCTATTTTATTGAGTTTGCTTTCTTTAGGCCACAAAAAAGATAGTACTTTAGAAAAGCATCTTGTCTTTAGGATGCCTTAGCATGTATTTCTATCTCCAAGTACTTGTCTTTGGCGACTTCATCTATGAGCAGCAAGGGGTTTTGCAGATGATGTACAAAGAGCCCCGAGATTCATTATCCCATGTACCATAATTATATGTCTTGCTACCATTTCTTTACAGTGTATTTGAATGAGAATTGAATGCTTTTCATGCATGAAATATTCTCAAACTTCGTCATATTGTGTTTCATCCTGTATTCTTTTTATATCTTTGATTTTGTCTTAGCACTGAAGCTAGTCATTTCTAAAAATTTCATGTTAAAGTTGACCTGATACATCTCTCTTTTAAAATAGGTGTATCAAGATTGCCATCGTGCATGACATTGCCGAAGGTAAAATAACTTCGGCTGTTTTTCTTCAGTCAGTTTGGGTTGTGTTTAATCTGCATTAATCATAGCCTTCTCCTACATGCTTATGGTTGTCCATTCCAATTATTGCATCTGTCATACTATATGAACACATATTTTATTGATGTCTATTCTGCTGCGTGCTTAATGGGCTTTTGATTTTGATAGCTATTGTTGGTGATATCACACCCTCGGATGGAATTCCTAAAGAAGAAAAGAGTAGGCGTGAGCAGGCGGCTCTGAATGAAATGTGTGAAGTCTCGGATGGAATTCCTAAAGAAGAAAAGAGTAGGCGTGAGCAGGCGGCTCTGAATGAAATGTGTGAAGTCATTGGTGGAGGATCAAGGGGTACACAATGTTTTTATGTATATGCATCAGTGTGCTACAAAAGCATTGTTACCTAATATTGTGCTTTGTTTTGTGTGCAGCTGATGAAATAAAGGAGCTTTGGGCAGATTATGAAAACAATGCTTCAATAGAGGCTAGTCTTGTGAAGGATTTTGACAAAGTATCATCTAAACCTCTCTTAACTTATCTTCTTTTTTTCCCCCTTGAGAAACCACAGATTTATTTGTTTTAGCTTTATTTATATCACATCGCCATGTTGAATGGAAACCCTATTTATTCATTTTTAATTCATAATTGTGTTGAGTTACAAGAACGTTTTGTATTGATTTATATGTCCCTTAATATTTGAATATACAGTCGATGTGTGTTTAGTGGGGAGTAAGGTCCATATAGATTTGGAAAATCACTTACCAGTATCATATAAATGCAGGTCGAAATGATTCTTCAAGCTTTGGAATATGAAATGGGTATGTGTTCTTTTCTCATCTTGATTTAGTTTCCCTTTTGTTATATGTATCTATGTGTGTTTATGTGTGCGTGTGTGTCCATTGCTTTGTTTTGTTGCATATTTTCTCATTAAGGACTAAGAGACTATTATGTCATGTTATTAACTACAGATTTTCTGCTTAGAGTGCAAGTGATTCACATGCCTTATTTCTTTATATTATGTCATGTTATTAACTACAGATTTTCTGCTTAGAGTGCAAGTGATTCACATGCCTTATTTCTTTATTTATTCCTGTTCTGAAATGCTATTGTAGTTCTTTTGGACTTATAAAAAGTCTTGTCATTTAGTAACATAATTTTTTATTTCTCATGGCAATTCAAACACGCAAACTGAAGTTCTTTGGGATATTTGTCAATTTGGGGTTTAAAACATTGAACTTAGGTGTTTGTGTTGAAAATTACAGACATGCTCTCATAACAAATAACACCGTGACCACATGAATTATCACATATTACCTTTTGGAAGTTCGTGCGGCTGTGGACTGTTTTTTGCATTTAGATCGTACATCCCCTAAAAAGATATTGCATAATTTCCTTATTTTACACAATTGCAATTGTGATACCAGCTCTGTGTTTTTATATCCCCTATGTTCTTACTGGCGTTGGACATCGAACAGACCATGTGTGCATGTTTTTATTGATCAATCGTATAGTAGATTATCATTGAAAGATTATATGCTGCAAACATGCATCGCTTGCTAAAGACCAATAAATCATTGATAATGATTTCCCACATATAAGGCTACAAATCATTAGTTTTAATAATTTTGAAAACATATCTGCAATTGAACTGTTTTCTTTCTCATAGAACTGGGGCCTCTCACAAGCGTGCTCATTTTCTGATGTGTTGTATTATAATAAGAAGCACTCTATTAATCCCACACATTGACCTCATCTAATATTTTTTTGATGGAAAACCTTATCTAATCTTTAATTCATCATTTATCCTGAATTTCTTGCAGACCATGGAAAGGTTTTGGACGAATTCTTTCTTTCAACAGCAGGTACAAAGAAGCTACTAATCATTTGAGAAACATAGCTAAAACCTAGCTTTATTCAGATCTCTCAAATTATTTTGGCTTCAAAAATTACCACCTTGCAGGCAAATTTCAGACCGATGTAGGGAAGAGGTGGGCAGCAGAGGTGACCGCAAGGAGAAATAAAAGGCTAGGGCATCAGGCCTGATTCCTCTCATTGAGTAAAAGCAAAGTGAATTCTCCAAAATAAAATAAAATAAAAAAGGTTTAGATCTTGCCTTGTCATAGCTTATCCTTAGAAAGATCGATAGTGATCCAGGTAATTAATAGTCTTATGCTGTTTACAAACTAGAGCATAAGCCACATTCTAAATTGGTGATTGGATTGCATATTGAGTATGTATCTCTCGGCGGAAAATAGAAAAGAGGAAGAGAAACATGAAGGTGCTCCCTTTGGGGGATCTTCTACCCTTCTTCAGTCGTCTGACCATCAAATTTTGTCCTTCCAGAATTTACACCCTCTTAAAAGCAAGAGTGTAACCTTTATGCTGAAAATGCCTGCTGAAAGCAATGTGATTATTACAAAGTATTATTCTCTTTTATAAGCTTGTTCATTCTGTCGTCTTGAAACCATCTGAACCATCCGCTTATTGGATTCTTGGTCGTCTCCGAATGATGCCTGGGCGAGTGTCAGGTGAGACGTCGAGTCTGATCGCACAAATCGTCAGGCAGGTTAAACTAGAAAAATGCGTATAAAAAATTTGTTCATTTTTCAAATTTCGAAAATGAGGTGGTGGCAGTCTAAAGATTGTCAATGGATTGTGAACGGACTTTGATTATTGAGGGCATTTCTTTCGTTGCGGGCTTCAAGTTCAGATTTCCCTACTAAATGTTGGCACTATCATCCTCTTCCTTAGTAGCTGGCCTGCTCTCAATCCCTTGTAGTTTTAAAATTAGGCTAATCTCTACGGGATTGTGAATCCCGTGGAATTTATAATAAACAAACTATACAGATTGCCAATACCTGTGTAGTGGGCTTAGTGGTTACTACATTTTCTATAGAACAATTTTTCACTTCAGTCCCATTTAATTTTATTATTATTTATTATTAAAATCGACCCTTTTTTTTTATTTACCAAAACCGACCTGATTTTTTGATTAGCAGCTTAATCACCTTCCTAATTAGTTGGGGTTGTCAACCCCGACTATTTAGGAGGGTGTTAAACCCTAATTACCCCGACTATTTAGGAGGGTGTTAAACCCTAATTAGAAGCCTTAAACCTTACAAATTAATGTCCTAAATAGTCGGGGTTGGCAACCCCGACTAATTAGGAAGGTGATTAAGCTGCTAATCACGAAATCGGGTCGGTTTTGATAAATAAAAAAAAGGGGGTCAATTTTAATAATAAAAAATTAGAATGAGGCTGAAGTGAAAAATTGTTCTTTTCTATAAGTCATGTAATGTAGAAGGAGAGGGTTTGAATCTCTGCCTAGTTTTTTTTTTTTTTTGTAATGTTTGGGGAGTTCAATATATAATTTCAGGCCAAATTTTTATTTTCGACTATTTTTAAAACTTAATTATCAAATTCGACCTACTTTGCACGGATTTATCATTTTCGACTTAGTTTTCAGCCACGTAACAGAAATTGGGTCTAAATTGATAAATAAGTACAAACAATTACACGGGATTGAGAATCTCATGAGAGACAACATGAACTTACCCCACTAAACATTTAAAAATATATATTACATGGCCCTTTCAACAACATATAACTTATATGGCAATGAGCTAATCATGTAGCCAACTAGTTTATTTATTATAAACTTCATGTGATTCACAATCCCGTACAAGTTTAGCTTAGTTTTAAACTACACAAGATTGAGAATCCCGTGTAATTTTCTCCACATTTTTATGACTTTCAATCTAGTTTCAGCCACCCACCTAGGTGGCTGAAACTGGATCGAAATTGATAATTAAGTGCTATGTAGGTTGAATTTGATAATTAAATTTTAAAAAAGGCCAAAAATGGAAATTTCTCCTTTTCAATCCTTACATTACACGTCTTGGTGTGTTTTGGATAGAAATAATTGAAGTTCCGTGCGGATATTTCAATATAACATTTGATGGATGACATATTGTTTGCAACTCCAAAAATTGTTCAAAAACTGAAGTATATTGAAAATAATGTATTTCCGTTTCAATTGACTTGTTTCGACAACAGATCAGAAGTAGGAACAGTTTGAAACTCCGTTTTTCTAAAAGAAGTAAAAAAAAAACTAAAACAATCTAATTTACTACAAGTGAATTATTCAAAATTAGTTTACTTTTATAATAACCCAAGGATGGTTTCTCTAGTTAATTATTAATTATTTATGTGAGAGCACTACTCATAAATAACTTACCTACACATGAGAAAAGTTCACTTTAGTTAAAACTAAAAAGAGATTTTTTGTCGTCAGTATACAAACCTTTGGGCAATTTAAATTACTAAACTTTCACGTACTCACATGTATAGCGCCTTAATTGGAGGTGTTTAAAACTTGCAAGAAAGGATAACAGTTCTCAAAGACAAAAGAATATCATAGTTTGAATTAGTCCCTCTCAAAATTATTATTAAGTCTATCTAAATGTTATTTATTTTAAAATTAGTGCCTCAAATTATCGAAATTGCTAATTGATTCCGCAATTCTTACGTTATTCTGAAATAGTTCCCCCGATCAAGAGTAGAAATAGAAATTAAAAAGATTATTTGAGAGACCTAATAGCAATTTTAGAAAATTGAGCGGGTAATTTCCTTTAAATTGTTAATACCGCTCAATACCTAATTTCAAAAGAACTCAAGAATAAGGGGATCTACTAGCATAGAGTCTGGTTTGAGGGATTAACTTCGAAATAACTGAAGAGTTCGGGAACTAACATTAATTTAAGTGTTTGAAGGACCAATTTAAAATATGAAAGATTTGAGGGACTATAAAGAAAACCCAAAAATAAAAACTCCCTCACTTTTGCCCTTTGTCTCTTTCTTCATCTTTCTTCTCTCTTCTCTCTTCTCTCTTCTCTCTCTCCCCAACCTTCATAAATTAAAAAAAAAAAAAATGGAGAACGAGCTCCTTCAGAGAGTTCTAGAAGAAGGAGGCAGGGATTACTACATCCCCTCATCAACCCAAATCAATACCAGCAGGCTCAACTCCTCCCCCAACTCCCCTCCATCTCCAACCCCATCAGCCTCCTCGATTCTCCAATCGCTCCCTCTCCACGTGGTAATTAAATTTTGAGCCAAACCCAGATCCCAAAATTTGATTTTTACGATTAATCTTGACTGATTGGCGTTAGTTTCGCAGTCTTTTGATCATGGGTACTATTTGTTGGTGAAAGCTATTCAAGAGCTCAGGGAGAAGAAGGAGGGGCATGTGGTTACTGTTGGGATTGGTGGCCCTAGTGGGTCTGGAAAAACTAGGTTAGTTCTTTGTTTTTGGAATGAATTTTAGTTAGCATTATTGTTGCTGTTGTTGTTGTTGATATTATTATTATTATTACTATTACTATTAAGGGTTGGCGTTCTAAAATTTAAAGATTCTTAACTTTGGTATTCTGAGGTTTATATTTGCCCAAATAATGGCCTAAAGTTTTAACTTTGGTATTCTAATTATTATAATATATTATTTGATATTGTAGCTTGGCAGAGAAGGTGGCTTCGGTTCTCGGGTGTGTGGTGATTTCGATGGAGAATTACCGGAGGGGAACAGATGATGGGAATGATTTGGATTCCATAGATTTCGATGCTCTTGTTGGCAATTTGCAGGTTCTTTTTGTTTTATTTTAGAAGAGCTGATTTCATTTAGATGCAAAGTTTGGAATTGATTAGCCCAAATTTTCCGTTTGATTGATCAAATTGTCTATACTGGATCCTGACTTGGTAGATTGGTTTGACTAAAAATGTAGATAGCTAATTCTCACTATATATGAAGTTTGTAACTTTGTAGTTAATTAACTCAATTGCTGTGGTTGAATAATGAAGCTGTACATGTTTAATGTTTGACATGGTTGATTGGTTTTAACTTATAATTTATTTATGAACTAGATTTAGATGGAATGTTTGTGTGGAAAAGATTGGGGAACAATTTCTCCCCCTATCCCTTCAAAAAGACTTGATGGTGTTAATTGAGAGACATATTTAGATGGAATGGTATGAACAATAGTGCTATTCAGCTTGAAAAACTTGAATTTCTTTCAAGTGAAGGAAGTTTTACCTGACCGAAGAAAAGAAAGTGATTTCCTTTATTAGTGTTTGTTTTCAATAGTTTTGCTTGTAACTTTAACCTTAACACTACAAGTTGAAGTAAACACATCGACTTTTACTAAAAATTTGACTTAACCTTAGGAAAGAAAGCTTGCAACTGTTCTACTTGTGTGAGAAAACTACATTCCATGTTATCGTGTTTCATTTCATTTTTCACTAGCTTTTAATAGCTATACTCTTTTTCTTCCAAGCTCATAATGTGACTTTGCACGTTTAGGATTTGGTGAAGGGTAAGGACACCCTGGTGCCATTATTTGATTTTCAAGAAAAACGACACGTTGGTCTGAAGCCAGTAAAGGTTCCTTTATCTGGAGTGGTTGGTTCCTATTGAATTCTCTCATTTATAAAGGATATCCTTCAGTTCTGTATTTTTTGTTGCGTTTTCCAAAATCAAAACTTTATTGTACAGGTAATTGTGGATGGTGCTTATGCTTTGCACGCTATACTACGATCTCTACTTGATATTAGAGTTGCTGTGGTAAAGCTATAAACTTCAACTCCACTTTAGATTAAAAAAGGAAGTGAAAAAAAATTGCTTGATGAACTAGTTGGCATCTCAGGTTGGCGGTGTTCATTTCAGCCTTCTTTCTAAGGTTCAACATGACATTGGAGACACATGTTCATTGGACTATCTCATTGACAGCATATTCCCATTGTTTAGGAAGCACATTGAGCCAGATCTTCATCATGCTCAGGTAAAATTTTCTGGTTACTTGTGTGTTATTCGTATGTTATCTGGTTATTTATCTTTTATCTGGGTATTCTTTTTCTACAGATAAGAATCAACAATAGTTTTGTTTCTTCTTTCAGAGAGCCTTACTATAAACTGAAGTGTAAAAGTGAGGTTTGTATCTTTTTTTTTTGACATAGTGTACGATGTTTATGTATTATGTATAATGGTTGATGTTCCCCATAGCAGATGCATTCACTATAGTGCTACATAGTTTGATTAGTACAAATCTAATTTACCTTTGTACTTCTATCATCATGAAACCATACCTGTACTCGACACATACTGCACACCGACGCTTCTTGAACACTTCCATGTATTGTACCCATACCGGTCAAAGACACTCCTTGAATATACACATATATTTATTCAGACATACCCAATTATATAATACATCTTCTAGTTCAGAACACTTGTATATACTTCTTGTGCATTTATACCATGCTTCACATCCACCTCCTGAAATTCATTGGACATGGGTCGGGTTGGACATGGTTTTGGTCTGTTTCAAGCAATACCAGTTCAGAACTATAACATTATAATTCGTTGGGGGCATAGCTCAAAATCGAGCGGTTTTCCAATTTATACCCTACATAATAAAAGCAATTTAAAATGTTATAGTAATTTTGAGTCTCATAACATGTGAACGAAAAAATGATATTGATCTTATGTAAATTACTAATTTCAATATATGTATATAGCTATGTCTCTGTAACCCACTTTTTACAAATTTGTCATGTCCCCTACCTGTATCCGCACTCATACTGGAATCCATACCCATTTAACATAGGTAGCAATTCATTAGTCTATTTTGTATGTCTCACAAAACCCTCTGGCCAAATTTTTTAAAAAAATATTTCTAGTGTTTTTTTCTGCTAGATATCGTTTAACCCAAGTTTTATTTAACTGGTGTCATTGTGTTAGGTAAAATCAAGAGTAAATGCATTTAATGTAATATGCTAATAAAGATCATTAAAAGAAAGAAGCCTACTCGCTGAAATCGTTGAGTAAAATTGTTGGTTTGATCTAAGTGGTGGACTTGCAGCTTAGCGCCTAGTTCTTTAGCACAACTTAAGTATTAAAATTAGGTGATAAATGACAAAACTTAGAGGTCAACAAAAGGCAGAAAAGAGAGGGGAGAGAGGAGGATAAGGGTCTGTTTGTTTCCTAAAAAAGTGAGAAATCAAAGAAATGGAAAACTATTTCTAATAAGAATTGTTTTGGGAGTGTTTGGTTTGCTAAAAAAAGAAGAAAATCAAAGAAATGGAGATGAGTTGTCACCTTATTATAGGATGATGTGAGTGATTTTTTAAGAAAACTTGTTTTGATGTTGTTTGGTTGGCAAAAAAAATAAGAAAATGAATTATAAGAAACATATTTCTTATAATATGTTCTTTTCTTTTGTTTAGTTCATTCTTAAAAATAATAAAATAGATGAGATGAGATGAGTTGTCATTATATTATTGGATGATGTGACCCATACTTAAGAAAATTATTTTCCTAGCTTTTTGGGAGGAAATGGGTGGAAATGAAATGTTAATGAGATGAGATGAGTTGTCACCATCTTATTGGATGATGTGAGTGATTTGAAATGATGAGATGAGATGAGTTGAGTGATGTTGTGGATGAAAATAATATTTTATTAGATATGGTGGATGAGTTGTTGGATGAAAATAATATTTTATTAGATGTGATGGATGTGGTGGATGAGTTGTTGGATGAAAATAATATTTTATTAGATGTGGTTGATGAGTTATTAGATAAAAATAATATTTTATTAGATGTTGTGGGTGAGTTTTAGTGATGGAAATGGATGAAATTGTACTTTTTGAGTTTTCTTGGTTTTCATTTCTATTTCTTGGTTTTTTAGGAAATAACCAAACAGGCCCTAAGTGAAGCAACAATGACGATAAAAGGCACTGATAGTACCAAAAATGAAGAGCCACATAAATATGAGAAGAGAAGAACAGAAAGGAGGAGAGTAGGATGGAGTAGAAAAATCTAGAATACGTGAATCAAAAGTTAAAATAAATTTTAAAAAATAAAAATTAAGTATTGGCTCTGCTCGACCTCGTGGACATGATTGGGATTGGCATTGACACTGTTCCTTCTGGAGGCAGTTATCTATTTGATGCTTGGTTTATTAAAGATAGATTACGGTGTCAATTATATGTTTTCCTTTGTATTGGGATATGCAGATCTCCGCTTCATGGCTTAAGGATATATTTTCCTTCATATAGGGCTATACACATCTCCGCTTCATGCAAAGCTTATACGTTATTTGGGTATTTTAGTACACCTGTCGCTGGCGCAGTTAATTGTTTAAAACTTTTCTGTTACATTTTCTTCTGTTGTAACAATACTTTTTCTTTGGATAGTCTGTGGATGGGCATGAAGTTTACCCTTTTGATCAAAGTGGAGCAGAAACAGAAAAGTGAGTGCTTTCTACTTCTCGACTGTTCATTTCTGAGGCTTGTTATGCCAGCTTCCTTACTTTAACTTTTATATAAATCTGTCACAGATATGTTCTTGGGGAAATTGTTGAAAACCTGTGTTTATGCTTTTTCATTCAAAACCATTCTGCATATTCCATTTATTACTAAGTTACTAACCCTCTTGCCATCATCTAATTAGCATGGAGTCAGTTTGGGGGCTCAGCTTAGATCATGTTACCCTTATAAATTGCCTTATAGTGCCATTTGTTCCTTATGGTGGAAGCAAAATCCTAACCTTTTTGGCTACAAGGATATAGACCAATGGTTCTTGCCATGTGTGCATGAGTATGCACATGCATCCTTGCACACACATGCTCTGTGTCCTTGCATGCGCACACCTGTGTGTGTTACTGCACACATATGCATCTGAGTATGTTCATATGCATGTGGATACATGTTTTTGCAGGCTTTTGTGTGGGAGATATTTTTTTTTTGGTTCTTGGGATGGAATGAGGGTTATCTATTTTTTTAAAAGGAAAACGATAAAGTTTTTTATGCAATTTGTCCTATTTTAGTTTCTCTATATTTAGTTTATAGATAGTTACTGAGTTATCTCTATTGTTCAATATATTTTAGCTTCATCGAGATGTACCTCCGCCCACCACGTGCAAGTGAAGAAGCAAGGATAAATGACTGGATAAAGGTTCGGCAATGCGGTATCAGATACTACTTGTCATTAGGTGATCAGAGAATTGTTGACAAGAATTTCATCATTCGTCCGAAAGCTGAATTTGAGGTATATAAAACCTCTCTATGTGATGTCTACCAACTAGCTAATCCTTCGGTGTTGGCAACAGTATAGAAATCAAGTCTATTATCTAGACACTGTTCATATATGGTTGAAATCACAAGCTATTACTATAAAGAAAATAAAATGGGAGATGTTTCACTGTGGCTTGCAGTTTTGTCATAATTCAACATTTTGTTTTTGAAAATTAAAATGATAAAAAAATTCCTCTTGTTGTTGGTTTCTCATCTAAAAGATGGATGCGTCATGACGGTGCATTTGTCCAGCAACTGATAATACTAATTTAACTTGTTTTTTTCACATGTATTTGCACATGGAATAAAACATATCTGGGCTCGTTTTCCTTTGTTCTTCACTTGAATATGATTGGGTTATTTCTCACATACGTTTTCTTGACCGCCTTCACATATAACTCTTTTTTTCTATTCATTTTTTTAACTCTTTGCTATTTATTTTTGACATAAAGTTATAAAGATACTGAAGATGGCAATCCATTCATTTTTTGATGCTCTTTTATTTCTCGATTTTGAACCATGATACTTACTTTGATTCCTTGTTTTCATTATTTATTACATCCTGTGTGTCAACTCGTTGCAGGTTGGGCGGACTACTCTAGGTGGATTGCTTGCTTTAGGATACAATGTTGTTGTTAGTTATAAACGTTCATGTACGTCATTCCACAACGGGCAAATCTTGCTGGCGCTTGAAAGCATTGACACTCTTAATGAGACATTTCTTGTATTGAAGGGTACAAGCAGGAAGGTTTGTATTTCTTAACACGTGGTAGAAACCTTCCATATAGTTATTTAGCACATTTTAATTTATCAAGAATTGCTGCAAAATCTAAAACATAGTTTAAATAATGGTCAATAGACTCAACATTTATCAACTCCAGTTGAAACTGGCCAACACTTATCAATATGCTAAGAACGACTAATACAAGCCATTATTGACTAATAATGACAGTTGCAGGACAAAATTAAAAGTTTGAAGCACCAAAATTACTTTGGTAGTATTATGTTTTGGATTTTTTTTGAAATGGTTGTTTTCAACTAGCAAGAACCTATGTATTTATGGCTATTACTTCTAACTTATTTAATTCAAAAAATTTGTGTCAGTCTTATGGTTGGAGCATAATAATCGCTGCTTCCTGGTCTGATTATACTATTAGGTACCTATTATAGTAGAACAAGGGTATGTCCTATTTGCAGCGAAGCCATCTAATAAAGTTATTTTTTCGTATATAGACCCAGTTGTTCATACTTCATAGACATGGTGCACAAGTACTTATACTCTATTCTCTTGTATATTAATATCTAGGATTTAATATTCTCTTCTTGGGTGTTTCTGATATAGGATTTGATATTCTCTTCTTGGTTTTGATGGGACATTGAATTTTAGCCCTACAATATACTATTCTTGCTGACCACTTTAAATTTATACTTTCAAGCTATAAGGATGGTTTGAGATCTTATTTGTTCATATATGTTTTTTGTTAATTGGAATACAGGTGATTGGAGCGGAAGCATGCAGGCTAGGTGTTAAGGGTCCATGGAACACTAAATCATACTTGGAGATGATTCTAGAAGCTAAAGGTATATTCATATCTATTCTGGTAACTTTAACATATGTAGATATATGCATGCATCTATACATTTTACATCTCGATATATGTATGTTTTCAGTTTGCATATATGCTTTTATCTCTAACCATGATCATGTACATCTAATCTGTTTCGGCTGCATGGAGCGGGTCTCTGAGTTCAAACGATCTTTCTCTCTTTCCATTTTTCCATTTTCCATTTTCCATTTTCCATTTTCCTGTCTCTGAGTTCAAACAGTCTTTATCTCTTTCCATTTTTCCACTTTCCTTTTCTTTTTCTTTAACACTGCATTTGGTGTTGGTGCAGCTGCTTGGTCGCTTTCAATCCATATCCTGATATATGTGCCTTTTATTACTGTTTCTGGTTTTTCAGTAGACATCGCTTGGCTGGGGTCTGCCCAGATGCTCTTTCATTTGTCCTCTCATCATAGTGTAGTTATCATTGGGGCTATGTTCTAAATCTGCTTCTGATTTATGCCTAATCCATCTTAGCAGTCATTCCTTCTACATTCATCTTACAGCATGGACCTTCCTTACACCTGAACTGTATAGACACACAACGTGGGATGTGTTTTCAATTTGGTTATTGAGCTTGTATTTGCCCTTAAAGGTGAATAATCTTTTTTACATCACATCTTATGATCTGCAAGTTTTGGGGTTTGCTTCTCTACTTACATAAAATCAAACTTTAAAGAACTGTCTAGTATTTATATCTGTCGACTAATTTTCAATATCAGCAGCAAGCCCTCTTTTGCTTGTATTTGCCTTGGCTGTAAATTCAACACTTGTTCAAAGGGTTGGTTCAAGTCAAATAGATCCATCTTTGGAGGCTTTTTGGCTGAGAATTCTGTGACAATAGTGATTCCCAGGCAGAAAGGGATCTATGAATTTAACCCAAGAACTTGCTTTTTGTCATTCTCTTTTATAACGTTTATCCTTGAAAAATCAAGGCGTGTTTTTGAGATGAGAACCAGAAGCCACTTTGTATTTCACATACCTAGCTTTACTTCTAGAAACGTCTCCTTCCCTCACCCACCCACCTACCCATCAATCAAATTTGATGGTCTGACATGTACTTAAAGTGAACATGTGCTGCCGGTAGTGCCAGAGTTCAACATATATGAACTCACTTACTCAAATTTGTTGATCTGACATGTACTTTTAAAGTGATCATGTGCTCCCGGTAGTGCGATAGTTCAACATATATGTTAGCCTTTTTGGTTTGCTTTATGTAATAATCAATTTCGATGGTCTGATATGTATTTTAATGTGAAGATGATTGCTCCTTGTAATTCTACAGTTCAGCTACTGATTAGGCCGTGTACTTGTGTTTGGATATTGGAAGTAATCTTCTTGATGGTTATTGCTTATCAATGTCAGGCGTACCACGTGTTAATACTCCTCCACCTTTGTCTGGTACGCTTGCGATTGGAAGCCAGGAAAGGACCATTGCTGCCCCCCGTCCAATTCGCTTACCTACAAGTATGCCTCACAAGCTTGGGGATCTTACCCAGCCATGGACTCGATCTCCGACAAAGTCTCACATGGATCCTGTACTTCCAAAATGGAGATTTGTCTCAGGTTTTTAACTTTTTATTAAACTCAATTCTTTTAGATGATAGATTCACTATTGTCTATGGTAATGTACACTTTTCCCAAGTATCATAATGTATTCTATGATACTATAGTTGTATTAGACGCCTATATGAAAAAGAAAGTCTGATTTCATGACTCATTTACTATATAATTATAAGATTCTCTTATGAAACAACTGCAGATTCTTCTGCTTTCAGGGGTAACATCCAGCTTGTTCCCATGGCAGATTCATATGATGTGGATAGGGGCTTGTTTTTCTCCGTTCAAGCTATACAGGTGCTTATCCTAGTAAATGAGAGAAAAAAATCATATTTATAATTTGCTATCTTAAGTAAAAAGGGCATTCAATACAATGCCTCATAGTCTTCTTTTTTTTTAAATGAGTTCCTTTATTTCAGGCTTTGTTGGAGAACAAGGGGTTTCCAGTTGTTGTTGGCATAGGTGATGGATGCACCTCCTTATTCATTGAATTAGATCAAAAGTAATTGATGATTGTTCTATGCATTTAATTTACAGCTTAATCTCTGTGCCTCCCTAATGTCTTGTATTTGTAGGCTGGTTCTGCATTGTTCTTTTATTTGGTGCAAAATATCTCAAGCTGGTCATCATAATGAATTGCTTTTCCAGCCATTTATCATGATAATTGCATTCTGAGAACAACCTTCGAAGAAATCTAAGTAGTAAGAAGCCTTGACAATTTAGAAAGCATATCCACCTCCGATTCTTTTTGGTCCTTCTATATAGAATCTTAAATATTGAATGCTAATTGCAACAGTTGCATATCTGATTATGCATTAAGATTTAAGAGAAATCATACTAGGTGCCAGGAGCATTGGTTAAAGGTATATAACATTTTTTCTGAATTATAGTTTTTCTGTGATAGATGGTTAAGTTGAAGGGAAAATATAGGAGAGATAGATTAGGCAAAAGAGTGTAACAAGGATAAAAATGATAAGCCAGAGAAGGATTTTATTTTATTTTTGAAGTGGCAAAGGCAAATATTTACTGCAGGGATGGAGCTGGGCACGAGTCTATGAGGCAAGTGCCCATCCATCCTAGAATTTCAGAAAGCCCCTTCTCCTTTTGCTTCTTTTTAACAAATATCACGAACCTCGTATACATTATTAATATAAATTGCCTATTCTTAAGACCATTTGCTCCGTCTTACTTGATATTTGTGAGATCCTATGCAACATTATCTGACAATCTCATTCCATGGTGCATTGTTCAGTTTCCATTAATTTATAAGGAACAACTTCATTGCAAGACCTCAAGTTGCCCATAGGCCATACCTATTGCTAGAATAGCATATGCTTCCCAAAAAAAGGTAGCCCAGTGCACGAGGCTTCCACCATTGTGGGCTCAGGGGAGGGTCAGATGTACGCAGCCTTACCCCCACATGCGAAGAGGCTGTTTCCAGAATTTAAACCCATGACCTCCAGGTCACAAGGCAACAACCTTACCGTTGCGCCAAGCCTCACATGTTGATGTGCTTTACTTTACACAATCTGGCAATTTAATCCATTTCATAGGACGACAAGGGTTAAAGGGATATTCTTAGGTGACATTTTTCTTGTGATCGCATGTGGAGGGTGCAACACTTTTTTAACTTTGTTTATTGATTTTAAACTTAACAATTATCCCAACTATATCGCCTTTCCTCAGTTCGTTGTTTTATTTCTTTTTCTTGGAAGGTTAGATGGAAGAAAATGAGATTAGATGAGATACTAGGTGTTACCTGTGAAGTTGGGGTTTTGATACCATTTTCACTGAGAATTTGGCATAAGAAAGCATGTAAGAGACCTAGGAGAACTCACCATTAAAAGCTACTGTTAGAGGAGGGAACCCAAATCTCCCCAGGTGAACACTGTGATGCGACATCATCACCTGCTGACCTGCGTCACTCACTTGCCAACTGGAAGGATGGGATTGGCTCTGATATTCCTTTGTAATAGACCTGGGAGGCTCACCCCTAAAACATAGCTATTAGAGGGAGGAAATCCCAGTTTCTTATAAACCCATAATGACTCCCCATTTAGTCAATCAATGAAGGACTAAATGAACCCTAACAGAGCATACATCTGGATGAAGTAGAATAAGAAATTACAAGAGTAACCTTAATAAAGGACTTATACAGAAGGCAATGAAAAAACTTGATATGCTATAGGGCATAAAGCGTTGAAAGTTTTACAAATTTGTCATGCGTTAAACCTGTGTATATTTATTCAATTTTCTTTATTGCTGTGGCTTTTTAAGGGTGGGATGTTTTCTTCCCTTTGTGGAGAAGCCTCTGATAGGAACTGTTTCCAGATATTTAATGTTCTTTTTGACAGTTTTTATAGAACATTGTTCATGACACATATGTGCTTGAGTTCTACTGTGGATATATTGGGTACAAATGTTTAGGATGGGTTTTAATTAAAATAGATTGTGTTAGATAGAGTTTGGATAGGAAGCGAAGAAAGGGGAGGTTTACAATTTGAGTGGAGAAGTAGATCATCCGAGAAATAAAAAGGGGCAGGACAAACAAAAAGAGGGATGTCAGATTTGGTGGCTTCTATTTGAGATAAGGCATATTTTTTTGGCCTTTATCTTTCAAGTCTATCGGTTTTTTATTCCTAACTGCACTCTTAATGAATCTGAAACAAAAATGACTTCCGCAAGAAGAAAGATCATTTATTGTTGTGGAAGTTATTCTCGTGGTATGTTGTCGTTACTTTCTACTGTCTGTTCTGTGTTTCATCTTCTATTCTCTGCTACTTTTGTAATTCACTTAGACCAATAACCTTTCTTCATAACTCTGTAGTTAGTGATTTATTTCTAAAGTTTGAAATCTTTGTTTCTGGAGCAATCGTGCAGGTGGTCCAAGTGGATCTGGGAAAACAAGTTTGGCTCGTAAAGTGGCAAATATAGTTGGCTGTGAAGTAATTTCCTTGGAGAGTTATTACAAGCCTGATCAAGTGAAGGATTTCAAATATGATGAATTTAATTCCTTGGATTTAGCATTATTGACTAAGGTATGGGAAGTCAGTATATAAAAGCTCTCTATTCACAAAAGACTATATTAGCTTATATTTGCTGATGGTGCAGATATTTTCTGTCGAAACTTTAGTTTTAGTGCAACTCATCTTTTATGCTTAAACCATTATGGTAGAGAACATGATCATCATCAATACTAACTTACATCAAAATCGAGTCAACTTTGGAGCACGACCCAGAGTTGCGAAAAGCTTCACAGATTGTTGACCAAATAAAGCATTTTTGTAATTGGCTGTAAATGTATCATCAGACTGTCTTGCTGGGAAATTCCTAGGTTAGCTATGAACAAGAGAGAACTAAAACATAAGATCTTGACCTTAGGTTGTGCACAACAGGGGAACCTGCCTCCAGATTCTCTTGACCCAGAAGAAGATATAACATCCAATGATTTTATATTATCGTATGTTTTACCTCTTAAGGCAGAAAGTAAGTTAAAGAGCCAAATGGGTTCACATTCCCCAACGGGAGATAATATAGTCTACTCCACAGAATGTTGCCAGGAACTCCTTATATACCATCAAAGAGAGAGAATATCATCAAAGTACCCTCGGGAGCTTAATATATTTTGTAAAATTACTTAAAGTGGCTACCTTCAAATTATGTCGTTTTGTATAATCCATCTTGCAGTATTTTGACAATGTTAGGAGAAACTGTGGCCAATTCATATAGGCTCACATACGAAAACATACAGCCATCTTACACACACACACATGCGTGTACTTGTTTACATTGATGTTGCATTTTGATACATCACGAATTTCTGACCTTCAAGGTTTGCACCAATAGTTGATAAAACTAGTGTGCATCCCATGCAAAGCACGGACCCCCTTTTTTTTAAGCACCACATTTTGAACTTGCCTTCCTCTTAAGTTTTAACAAATTTGATTTAATTATTGTACACTTATGGCCTGTTTGGATGGAGGGTAGAGAGGGGGAAGGGAAGGGAAATTTTATTTTAATCTTGTTTGGGAGTTTTATTTTGGAGGGTAGAGGAGGGGAATGGAGGGGAAATTTGGCCCAAATTCTTACACCCCAAATTGGGGTGTAATGGAGGGGAAGGGAAGGAAGGGGAAAAATTCCCCTTCCTTCCCCTTCCTTCCCTTCCCTAAGTAAACTCCCAAACACACCATTAAAATTAGAAATCATATCTACTCCTATATACTTAAAGAATGATCTAAGTTTTAATACATTTGATTTATAAATCATATCCACTCCTCTATACTTGAAGGAGAATCCATGTTCTAATACATTTAATTTATTTTACTGTTCATATACAGTAAAATGCTGTATGATGAAAGTATAGAGGTCCAGATCTGATTTACTGTTTATGATACAGTACTATATTGTAGCATAACAGTAAAAATCTAGTTTGTTGTTATGCTATGGTAATTTACTGTAGTATTTACTGTGGCATGAACAATGATTATTTGTATCCTCCTATAAGTATAGAAGAGTAGATTTGAGTACCTCCTACTTAGATTCAGAATTTTTATCCTTCAATACATTGCAGAATATTGATGATCTGAGGAGCAGCCATAAAACAAAAGTGCCTTGCTTTGATTTTGAGAATTGTAGTCGGAATGGATTCAAGGAACTTCAAGTTTCAGAGGATTGTGGAGTGGTAAAGCTTGCATATGCTATGCATTACTTCAGTAAAATCTTTACTTTTCTCCATAGTTCCACTGTCTTGACAATTCTATTTATGGTAAAGAATTTTTTTACGCATGATTTTGCTTGTGTAATTAGCTGATGCTATTTTAAGAAAAAAAGAAAAGACAAAAAAAGAACAAAAATTTTAATGGCACACTTCTGCTTTGTTAAGTTCGGCTTTCCTGATATGGTGTTTGCACCACTTGCATTATTTGTATTTCTGCTTACATATAACAAGGTCCAGAACTATTAGTCCTGTTTTCTCCGTCCCTGCTGCCATTCTGTGTTTCAGATGGACACTCGTTATTCTGTATTTGAGATGGACTCTCGTCATTCTGTACTTCAGATGGACTCTCGCCACTATCAATTTCAGATGAAGGTATCTGCATATAACAATAACAGCAGTCCAAAGAATATAGAATGACCAATAAAGCTGCAATAGTAATACAAAATGTACATTAAAGCCGCAATAGTAATACAAAATGCACATTAAAGCCGCAATAGTAATAGCAAAATCAGAAAATGAATAGCTAACGCATTTACCAGAAAGTGAAATAAAAACCGTAAACATGAAAAAAGAAGCAACTTACGTAGCTTCCATAAATAATGGAAAGCATACTTCTCTTACAAAACATGGCAGCAGTACAAGAAGCACAGAGTGGAATCTCAGAGACATAATGTCAATCTCCGGCAAGACACAATTTGCTTGTGTTGAAAAATCTTGGAAAAGAGAGCATGGGACCAATCATAAGTTTTCATATGCATCTAGATCAAAGGACTTTCAGTTTGAAAAAATAGACCATACTGGAGGACAATAAGTGAAACAACAAACAACAACCAATTAACTAATACGGTAATCCTTAAACATTTCCCTTAGAGTCCAAGACAAACTTATTATGCTTTTTATCTTCTATTTTTGAACTTGCAGATCATATCTCTAGACAGTAGCCAACAACATTAAAGAACACAATCTCCTTTAGAAACATCAAACTTGCAGATCATATCTCTAGACAGTAGCCAACAACATTAAAGAACACAATCTCCTTTAGAAACATCATCATCTGTTCATCTAAAGTCTAGGGGTTGGTCACAGATCCTCCTGGTACAATCTCCTTTAGAAACATCATCATCTGTTCATCTAAAGTCTAGGGGTTGGTCACAGATCCTCCTGGTTACATCTTACATGAGTTCATGGACCAATGAGGCAATGCATGTCTTGTCTAGCAGCCAATCAGCCTTTTTATGGCTGAATTAATATCATCTCTGCAGCCATTTTTTTTACTCAACATAAGGTGTATTTATACAGTGTTTTAAATGTCGGCCGACATGTCCGACATGTCGGCCGACATGTCAGATCGACATGTCGGATTGAAGGTGCCAACGACACGAGTCGGGGGGTTTTAAGTCGAATATTGGTTTTTAGAAGAATGTCGGATATGTCCGCGATATATCGGGCATATCGGCCGATTTTTCAGCTTTGAAAAATCGATCGATATGCCATGTTATCGGTTTAGAGCTATTTTTTCTTATTGGATTTGAGTTTAGTGATGAAAACTCAAACCCATTGACCCGTTCTGATGTTAAGGGTCACCCGATTGAAGAGAAATCAACCCGAACATAAAAAAACTAGGGCAAACGCGCTGGGAACCCATAAACCGTCTTCCTCTTCTTCGTCTCTCACTCTCTTGCTTCCTTGCCATTGCCGACGCTTCCTCCCTGGATGTCGGAATCGATCCTCTCCGGCGCCGCCTTCTCCTCTCTCTCTTCACTTCGTCATCGGAAGCCGATGCTCTAGCTTTCCTCAGTTCTTCATCCGTCGAGTATGACTGTTCCCCCCCTCCCCCGACTATTCTTCATCTCTCTCTCTCAAACTCTCTTTCGATAGTTGCTCTCAGTCTCTCTCTTTCGATAGTTGATTTTTTTTTCTTGCACTTTGCAGCCTTCATCCCGAGTTTTTTCATGGGACTATCAACTAGTTAAGATTCATAAGAATTTAAGAATTTTTCAGCATTCCACTTTTTTTTGTTTACGAAGCTACCAACTAGTTAAGAATTTGTTATACAAGTTTGCTTCTTAATCTCAAACCTTGTGACTATCAAAAAGTTTTCCATTCAAATTAGCATGTCAGTCCTTTTCCGATCAAAATAGTCTTTATATTTCATCACAAAAAATAATCTATGTGTATGAGTAAACTGTAAAATTAAGAACAAAATTCTATACACAGATTTTTGTGCGACGTGATATTATACGTATGTGCATCACCCGATATGGCAATCCGATATTTAGTCAATGTCCCCCGATATATCCCCGATTTTCGCTATCCGATATGGATTTCAGTTATCCGGCATGAACCCGACATCCGATATTTAAAACATTGATAACAACTCAACATGCTGACGAAGAAACTAGGAAGTTTAGATTGACATTTAGAAATTGTTTAGTCTAAAAATGACGAAGGACAAATTTTTAAAAACAACCATATTTCAAATTTATTTAGTAAAATCGGCCGTTTCTCAAAAAAATCAGTAAAACCGACCATTTTCATCTGAAAAGGGTTGGTTTTGCTGCGAAAGACTTTTTTCGAAATGCACGGGACTAGCAGTCCCGTGCATTTCGTTTTCTGTCCACGAAATGGACATGACTAGCAGTCCCGTTCATTTCGTTATCATTTAATTACCCCACCCATGACTGACCCCCTCAAACATCGACTCCCCTTTTAACCCCTCCCCTCTCGCCATTTCGAACCCCTCCCCTATCAAGATTCGAGTCAGATCTCCTCATGGTATAGCACCAACTCCGAGGCACCATCAACATCACCGACAGCTGCTCCTTTTCGGTCCACAACTTCAGGTTCGCAACTTCGGTCCAGACCATGGACCCCAGCAATTCCTCGGTGGGCACCATCTCCTACATGAGCCCCGAGATGATCAAAACGGATCTCAACGACGGGGCCGAGAGGATCAACACGGATCTCAATGACGGGGCTTACAACGGGTACGCCGACGACATCCGGAGCTTCGGGCTGAGCGTGCTCGAGTTCTACCTGGGCAAGTTCCCTTTCGGGGAGAATTTGAGGGGGCATGGGCATTGGGCCAGCTTGATGTGCGCCATCTTCTTCTCGAACCCGCCACAAGCGTCAGCGACCGCTTCGAGGGAGTTTAGGAGTTTCATCGCCTGCTGCTTGCAGAAGGAGCCCGATGAAAGGTTTGGTTTTAATGATGTTTCCATTGTTGTTGTTTGTTGTTTATTTTACTTGCTTACAAATGGTTAATGAATGTGATGATATTAAGATTATGTGGCTGGCTTGCTTGAGATGTTGAAAACCCAATTGGGGATTCGATGATGGAAGGAGGATTCGATGATAGGGTGGTGACCTTATCGCAATTCAAAATGGCGAGAGGGGAGGGGTTAAAAGGGGAGTCGGTGTTTGAGGGGGTCAGTCACGGGTAGGGTAATTAAATGGCAACTAAATGAACGGGACTGCTAGTCCCGTGCATTTCGTGGACAGAACGAAATGCACGGGACTAGCAGTCCCGTGCATTTCGAAAAAACTTATCCCAGCAAAACCGACCCTTTTCAGATGAAAAGGGTCGGTTTTGCTGATTTTTTTGAGAAACGGTCGATTTTGCTTAATAAATTTGAAAAATGATTGTTTTTAAAATTTTGTCCAATGACGAAAATAATCCATTTAATAAAACAACACATCGTAGTCTATTTTATTATGTGTGATTGTGCGTTCGCCGAGGAGCGGATCCTTGAAAGATATGTGGAAAGCCTTTAGACATATCTTAAGTAGCAGTCATATAATGTCATAGAATCTTTCATCCATCCAATGTGCTGATTATTACCATTCATAGGCAAAGATCATATGTGGTGGGTTTTCTACAACCATTTCTTTTTTCTTTTTTACCTTACGAAGGAAACAATGCTTATTGCTTCTTGTGACAGTAACTTTTAATTGATTGATTATACGTGAAGATCTCTCGCTTGTTCTGGTTTATTGACCTTTTCTAAACAACTTCTATAAAACTTACATACTAAAACTACCTTAATCCTATTTTGTTGTTTACTCAGTTTAGGTAAAGAATTAATTGGGCTCAGCAATTAGTGGTATATCAACAAAGGGTAGTGCTTTATATTTGATCAACACTAACAATTTGTAATTATAGTTGTGCCTTAATCATTTTTGTTATCTCTACTAATTTATCAGGTTATTTTCGAAGGGGTATATGCATTACATCCTGAAATACGGAAATCATTAGACTTGTGGATTGCTGTTGTGAGTTCCAAGCCCTATCCATATCCTCTGACAATTTGTTGTTCACCTTTCATTGAAGATGTCTTACTATTTTGTCTTAATATTACTTTAAAGGTCTGAGAGTTTTGACTAATTTTGGTATCCAAAAATAGGTGGGTGGTGTCCATTCACATCTTATTGCTAGAGTTCAGAGGGACAAGAGTCGTGTTGGTTGTTCCATAACTCAGGACGAGATTATGACAACAGTGTTCCCAATGTTTCAGCACCACATCGAACCACACCTTGTCCATGCACATGTTGGTACATGCTGAACATTGAAACTTATCATGTTGTCTCTATCTGTAGGGTTGCTAATTTGCTATAAAATAGTGTTAATTTTAGTTTAGTTTCATCCTGTCCATTTAAGATTTTATCCGCATTGATTGTTATTACAGCTGAAGATTCGAAATGACTTTGATCCTGTGCTTTCTCCTGAAAGTTCACTATTTGTACTGAAAAGCAGCAAGCAGGTTCTCCCTCCCTCCCTCCCTCTTGTTAGTTTATTAGATATTTTTAATGTTTTTGGGGATTTTTGCAACATTTAATATAAATGTTACACATTTTCAGCATTGAAATTGCTGTATTATTTCATAGGCAGGATTGTCTGCACTGGCAATAGTAGAACATTCATATTTGCCACAAGCTAAGCCAAAAAAAGAAGTTGGATGTGCGTGTGTATGTTTGTTCGTTCACATAGATAACTACCTTCCATCTCGACCCACGCATCCACGCGTGTGCGCCCGCGCAGCATAAGATTTATCTGGTTGGTGAAAGGATCAGATACCCCTTTTCCTGTTTGTCCATTTTTTCTCGGTTCACACAAACTACATGTGCATCTTTACTGCTCTGCCTTTCTTTTAGATTCATCTGGTTGGTGGGCTTCCTTGCTCAGCCACTGCCTTGATACATGCTAATGCTATGTGTGGGTGAAGATGTGTGCATGCGTAATGTGGAAGTGGATGGAATCTGCCTGTGAGGATACAGGTGGTTTTATTTTTAAGTGGGTTGTGTGTGCTTTCCTTTCCTTCTTTTTTCGTTTGCATTGTTGGTGTGCATTTGTGTGGATAAGTGCATGCCTGTTCATGATGAAATGATGAAATGAATAAGGAACAGCAGTGAACGAGTAATAAGTAAAAGCCATCCTGGCAAACTGCCTAAACTAAAGGCGCCTCATTGACTAGAATTTTGACTAACTCTTCCTCCAATTATTATTCAAAAAGTGCAGCCATATCATCATATCATGTACATCAACCGACATGTAGGCAGCTCAAATTAAAACAAAGGAAAGAACATGAATATATTTGCATTAGCTATTTACTACTGTCTTTCTGCTCTATTGAGTTGGTGTTGCACTGTCATTATATTCTCTACATGCTTGCCATATTTTAGGTGACATACCAAGACTTGTTGAAAGCACTTGACTCGGGCAAAGTTTGCAGTTCTGTTCAAAATTTCATTGATGTATATCTAAAGCTTCCCGGGACACCTTCAAATGGACAACTTACAGAAAGTGACTGCATTCGAGTTAGAATATGTGAAGGGAGATTTGCATTGTTAATACGAGAGGTCAGAGGATTTCTCATTATTTAATTTTTGCTCGGGAAGCGCTATCTAGTTGCATTGAGGATCCTGAAATTTCTTCTCTTCCTTTTGAGTAGCCTATAATTGAAGGGAACTTCATCATACAGCCGAAAGTAGATTTTGATATCAGCGCCAGCACAGTTGCAGGTCTTCTTAGTCTCGGGTAAGTAACAAAGTCACGTGAAGTTTGACATTGCCATAATTGCATTTTTATTATTTTATTCATATTCTTGGAATATGTTTACATATGAATGCTAGTTTTATTAGATGACAGTTACAATTAATGTTTAATGAAACATCAAACGTCCCAAATGGTACGATCTAGTTTTCACTTATGTTACATAGACACTTTTTTCATGAAGTTGTACCCGACATTTCACATAGCTGTACCGGGCACTGATGCTCCTAGGACACTCCTTGATTATATGCATAAATTTATCAAATGTGTACTCAATTATGTAAGACATGATATAGTTTAGAACACCTGTTATACACGTCTTGGATCAATGTATCAGCTTGTAAAATATCGGGACGACATTATACTGCAATATTCCTCTCTTTATAAAGTTTTAATCATTTTCGCTGTGTCACTACATCGTTTAGTACTAAGCAGCATATACCACTTCCATCAGATGGCTTTCTTGTGCCTTTTTATTGATGTTGTAACTGACTAACAGTCAAATTTCTTGGTGATTTATGTCAGGTATCAGGCTGTAGCATATATTGAAGCATCTGCATTAATTTACCAAGATGGAAAGGTAAGTTTCTTCATATTTTTGGATCTCTGTTATTCCTGTTTAACAAGTTGATGGTGATCTTAACTTCTCCAGTAAGCCTGATGATCATCTACTATATCTAAGCAAACTCCACGGGACTTCTGTCTCAGTTCTTGACCTTTAAATGGCTGCATAATTTTAAACCCTACCCCAGTTTTGTTGCTTGCAAAAAGAGTATTTCTTAGTTACCCTTTAATAGTTATTAATATATGGTGTCTGTATGCCGTGGATTTTCTGTTTATGTGCTTCTTTACCTATAACCTCATACCAAGGAACAAGTTTCAAGATGAATACCTAAGATGAGAGGTCTACCTATCATGAATTTTCTTCATCTCAAGATACAATACAATCTACTTTTCTAGGACGAATTAAAAGAATTTGTTTGTAAAATTTGTGAACTTTTCTTTCTCGTGGAATTCACAAACTTTTGTGTCCTTTTGAGCTTTGGTCATAGATATGTCCTAAGCATGAAAATGTGTATGGAATTGCTTGTACTTTTATTAAAGTTAGTAAGTTACATCTACTCTTTAAATGTTGTACTATGCTCACCCAAGCTGTGGGACAGTTAGATGAGGGTTGTCTAGCATTTATGCCAAGCCTCTCTGTTGTTCATAATTCTGTCAGTCAGAAATTTTAATTTGGTTGCTCTTTAGCCAACATCATTTTTATGGAAGAAGGGGCTAGATATGGTGATTGTCGTGTTTGAACATTGAATTAAAGACTAAACTTCCTTTCTTGCGAAGTTTACAAGGTAATAACAAACATAGAAGGCATCAAAATAAGTGATTCATAATTGGAAGCCTCAGGACGTCCATTATTATGAAATTAAGGTTTGTTTTTATTTTTATTTTTTATTTTATAGATATACTTCCCTAAGAAGTATCACTTTCAGAAAGATCACCCCCAAACCGTCACATTTTGAAATTGTCCTCCAAGTCACTGGTCTTCAAAATTTGCCTATTACTGATTCTTTCTGAAATAAAAGGAGAATGTGCATCCTTTCATGTTATTTATCCTAATAATTTTAAAGTTGACAAAGTTATACCTTTGACAAAGTTATACCTTTGTAGGGCAATATTGGTTTGGATAATGAGGTCAGGAGTACTTTCTCCTTATAAACGGTTGAAGAAATAAAAATAAGGAGATGGCAAATTTCTGTGACCCCTTATTATTGGGGCTAATGTTTTGTGTAATGACCCGGATGACATTCTTAAAGTCGCTAATCATACTGGTGATGTTTTCCCCATAGTGAGCATAGAGAATCTAATGTTACAGAATGATATAAGTTCTTAAATAACTCCAAAGCTATTCTATCTATACATACTCACCCTCTTCTCCTGTCTCCTCCCTGTTCAATTTATCTTAGATTCTTATTGAAGTTGATCACCTACAAGCCAATCCCAGCCCCTACCTTCAAATTAAAGGGACAAACAAAGAGGTTGTTTCAGCTGCTGCTTCGACGCTAAGTCTGGATGGTTCATACACTACGAAGGTTTGTTATTAACTGGTTTACCTGCTCATTAGGAGGAGGAGGGTTTTCTTTTTATATTTTTACAATATTAGTATGATGTATACCTTTAGCTATCAACACCTTCAGCAGTTTAGAAGGATTGCTGAAATTTTTATTGCTTTTTGTAGACATTTCTTCAAATAATTCTTGAGAATTTGCCGGCATTTGAAAGAAGTTCTACTGGAATCCATAATCAACAAGCTGCAAGACTGCAGGAAATTGTGGAGTTTATTCAATCCCAAGTAGGTATCTGGCTTTCTTTTGTATGCTAATTTTTGTTTTTGTGATTTCTAGTAATTTTGGAAAATCATCCATTTTATGTGCTTGTGTTATCAACCTCTATTTGATTTTCAGGAATTTCCATAATATATATATATGCCATATGGCCACTATTTTTCATTCACATCCGGTCCTATTGTTCAGCTTGGATCGTTTACTTCCATGTCGGCTTCTTGTGATAGCTATGTTGTTAGTCTGGATGGACATGTTTGATGTGCTTTGATTGATAGTTTCAGTTTTCAATTAGTTTTTCTGTTTGACCTTTTATTCTAATTTTCATTGTCTGAAGTCAATGTAGATTTTGGACCGTAATGAATGCTGACGCACTCTGATCACTAATAATTTTTTCATTAAGCCACCATATTATGAAAATTGAGTTTTACTGAGCAATTAACTAAACCACCTAGTAATTTGTTTTAGAGTTTTAGTTATTAAGAAGTGAGATTTTATGATGCACTTTTGTAGCTGACCGGGCATATAAAATGCTGGCTACCAATGATGGAGGACGAGTGTGTTATCTATGTTTTTCAACAATAGTCCATTATAAATATGTCTTTACTGTTTTCCTTCTAGAAGGAACATGCCTTCGGTAATTTTCATGTATGTGCATATAACATGCATTAGGATTGATGGTTGGTGGCATAAACTACGTGGAAGTGAACCTCAACAATTTGCTTCTATATTTTCTCGTAGAAATGGTTTTCTGCAAAGCGAAACACACCCTACTATTAAACTATTGATTTGGGACAACTGTTTCCCTGATTTGTTGATGACAAGCAACTGGTTCTGTTCCTTTTAGAGTCTTTTAAGGTTGAGGAAGCTGAATGATGCCTGCAACATATGACTCGACAGTGCAAGAATCTTGAGAAGATTCCAGGGAAATTTTTAGATGGAATTCTTTACCTATTTATCATTTGGATACGATGGATGATTATAAATACGCTTATGATGTAGTTTTCATATGAAATTGAATTATGGAATATGTTAGTTAAACACTCAGAACTATACTTCATGTTGATAATGTATGCGAAGCTCCTTATTGCCAATTTCATCGATTTGCGCCCCTTGTGTTCAGGGAGGAAGCTCTGACGTCGAGTCTTCAACAGATAGTAAAAATTTACCAGCAGATTTTGTGATCGAAGATCTACAAGCCAGGATCAAGAAGCTTGAGAGATGGAATGCAGTCAATATGGTAAGATACTTTTTTTGCTTAAAATATTAACCAATTCTTGCCACTTGAATATTATTCATCAAACAGGAACAAGTTACACATTCACAAGAAACTAACCCATCTGCCTATTCTATTGTCAGGTTTTGTGGACTTTTCTCTTATCAGCACTTGTTGGTTATTCTCTGTACAAAAGGAAACCACACTGATGCTTTTTCGTCCTCCTCCGATAAAAGTTTTACATACCATACCATGTTTATTGAAGATAATGAAATTTTGAAGAGGATTTTACTGCTTTGCTTGGCAAAAATTCAACTCGGAAAAGGTCTCATCCTTTTTTTTTGTGAATCTCTTATTTCACTCAATAGAATGTGCCAAGATCGGTAAAAGCTCAGATAAGTTGTTTTGCCAAGATCGGTAAAAGCTCAGATAAGTTGAGAAGCATACATTCATCAGAGAGGAGAAGGGTTTTGTGTACATATGCTTAACGCGCCATTGAAAGAATATATTGTGTACATATGCTTAATGTACAGAAGGTATCAAGGAGTAACATGTTTTTATCATTATCATTATTTTTATAGAAGTTATGCATATGAACTGGACTATTAACAGTATGCAAGAAGTCGACACTCAATTCAAATCTGAAATTATGATTGTCTAAAGTGGAAATTGGTATTGGTGAAGGTGATCTATTACTCATCAACTATCGAGAAATAAGATTTCAAAAGATTGTCATATTTTACCTATGCATCAAATGTTCGGAAATTCGATGTTTCAAAATTTTTAAAAAGTTGTTTGATCTTTTGCCCATTGAAATGTGATTAAAAACATAACGGAGTTTAGAGATAGATGAAGTCATTAACAATACAGGTAAGTTGCTCATTTAGACAAGGTGCAGTTAATGCCTACCATAGCTTGATTAAATCTCTCTATTGAAAATACTTTTTCACTAAAAACTCATGGAAGAGTAGTTTGTAGGGCCTAAATTCGACAAATATGAAACTCTTTTTTTCATCCTTTAGTCCAAAAAAACATGCTTCTCTATTTAGCCCATAACCTATGCACAAGGTTTAGAATCAAACAGGCAACTAGAGCGAAAGGCTAAAGCCCTACGCAAGAAGCAAATCAGAACAGCATTTATGAGTGAAAACGAATAAAGTAAAACCTCATTAAAGGAAATAAAGAAAATTTTCATTTAGGGGCTCTTTGGTTCGTTTCATAGATATAGCGAAATGCATTTCCATGTACAAAAACACAAGTTTTGAGTTTTTCAAACTTTTTCAAGAAATAGATTATTTCGCTTTGGTTCGCAAAAAAAAAAAAAAAAAAAACCAATGTATTTATTTTTCTTGTGTTTGATTCGCATGGAAAAAAAAACTTTTGTCATATATCGCAAAAAAAAGGTGAAAAACCAATGTATTTATTTTTCTTGTGTTTGGTTCGCATGGAAAAAAAAACTTTTGTTTATATAACAAAAAACTAAGTGGTTGCAATTTTCATCAATTTCTCAAGGTTAAGGAAGGAATTGGGGGAGAGAAAAAAATCTGATGCGACGGCGATTTTTACGGAGTTTCCCTTCTTCAACCCTAGCAAACCAAAGACGAGAAAAAAAACCGACAGAAAGCATATATCCTACGTGGCCACGAAAAATCTGATATGGAGCCGGTGTAAAACTTTTCCGCCGAGTTAAAAAACGAACCAAACAGCCCCTTAGTAGCTGTATCTTCTATGAATGATACATTGAATCCATTAGTAGCTCTATCTTATAGTGAGCATTGATAAAAAAAATTCATATACAGAGAAGCCAATGAATCAAAGCCTCGAACATTCTGTAAAGATTTTAATCAACAAATTAACAACTAAAATCCACAAGGTAAACTACCAGCGTATATCAATACTGCCTCAGTAGTAGAGCAAAGATGCACAACAGATCAAAACATCAGTAAGGAGGAGACCCAGCACATCAAAAACATATTTTGGTGCAAATAATCCCCACACCTGCCAGAAAAAGAACAGAAAAAAGATGAAGCACCGGTAAACAAAAACAACAAACCAAATGACAAATGTGTACGTGTCAAAAAAATTTCCCTTTCTTCTTCTAGTAATGTTGATGCATGGCATTTTTAGAAGGAGAAGGCACTTTTTCAATGAAATACAAGAAGCAATGACCTGTTTCGAACTACTGTTATAACTTAATCCATCCAGTAAAATGGCTTTATCCATTGATACAAGTTGATAAATGCTATCAAAAAATCAGATAAAAATAATGAATGTCAAAGTAACTCACCATTAAATGCCGCCTTTGGATTGTAACACATATGATAGTAAAAGTAGTTGTAACTGCTGTTATCAGCCCATAACTCAAGAAAACCTTAAACAAAGAAGTTAAATCATGCAAGTTAGTCTGATTTAAATTAATAAGCTGAAAGGTAATTGTGTGTGCATTATTAGTGGAAGCAAACTAATAAAGATAAAAGGAAATAATTGAAGCAGTTTCTCCATTATACACTTTATCAATAAAATTTAACTTTTCTTTTGCGGTGGAAATTAATGGCCTGGGATATTTTCTGTGGAGTAATGACCTAATACCAACTAAGAACAAGATGCAGAAATAAAATCAGTCATGTCGTTTAAGAATTGTAATTAATTGGCAGAGAACTGAAGTTATGCTCAGTTGTTCAGCATAGTAATAGAAATACACCAACAACTATAAGAACATGAAAAGATCAACTATCCAACTAAGTCAAAAGTCTAAATATAAAAAATGGATGCCTCTACAAGTGTATATTTTTAAATATGCAACTTCTGAATATATACAAGGGTAGCTATATGTTGCTGAAAAGTAAGTAGTATGTCAGATAAAGGTTAGCACCTTGGTCAGATTAAAGAAAGGGACATCCTTTGCCCGATCTTCCCTTGTGCTCTGATGTGGGTGACCAACAAGAAATGGTAGGCCCAAAATAGGAAGAATGAAAGATACGCCAAATGTATCAATCACAAGTAGAAGACCTTGACGAATGATGTTAAAATGTTCAAACCTGAAGAACACAAAGGATAGTCATATAATTTCATCATCGCTAAATGTAAATTGAAGACCATTAGTCTTCAGGTAGGGGGCATAAAGCTGAGTTTAAATTAGGAATTTCATAGACAACAAAGGATCCAGTAACCAAAAATTATATGATGTTCAAGCTTTCATGTAGTTCAACAATTGGAAATAGGACAACTCACCCGATAAATGCTGCACCATAACGCAGACCATCAAAAGCACACCTGCAAAACATACATGATGAAATCGCACGGTATAAATATATATAGTTGATTGCAGAAACATATTGCAACTGTATGTGTATAACAAATATGTATACAAACTGCAAGAAGATTAATTAACTTTAATTCTGGAAATCTGGAAATGTACTTTACAAGAAGTCGCCTAGAACCTATTCAACTGATACAATCTCTAAAAAGTAAAATGTTTACTTAAAAAGATAGCAAAGTTACCAGTGTCCAGTGTAAAAAAATAAACAAACTGCAAGAAGGCTCCACTGTGTTATGTTGACGGGATCTGTGAAGAACACTCCAGAATTGCCCTTTGTGATGTCTCTCCCTGTAGCTGGTTTTTGTGACTTTATGATACACCATGCTGCCAAATGAGAATGAATCCAGTTCAACACATTTAACTAAGAAAGTTTGATATCAAAAGAAGAAAAAAAGATTATTTTGTAGACTGGTAACAAGACATTATGTGAAGATGGATTATGCTCCAGCACTATATAAAGTTCTAGTTCATGTGTTTTAAAGCAAAGATTTAGACGGAAGTCCCCTCAAGTTGATTAATAAATTAACAAACACCTGGATACAAAATATAAAAGTACAAGATGACCAGAAATCCTGTAAAAGTTCAATAAGAAGATAGTAAGAACCAAGTAAATCCTAACCACCTACTTAACTAAATCGCAGAGTAAATTGTTTCTAATTTCACTCATCAGATTTGATAGTTATGTAGCACATAGAAAACCAAGTATTAATCTATGAATTTAGTGATGAGAGACTACCTCCACCAATGCAGATTAAAGCAACAAATGAACCTCGCTTTCCCAAAAGAATCAAAATAGCAGAGCTCCATGCAGAAACCATGGCTGCGGTTGCAGGAGCTAACTTTTCAGTGGAATCTGAAACTGTCGCTTTCTGGTAGAAGATCTGAGAAAGCACTAATAGTACCAGCAACCCAAATCCAATAGCATAAACCAGCCGAGGGGCAATATTTTTTCCAAAATCTTGAAGCTCTGGATAAACATTCACCACATTACTTTCTGAGACCCAGTGTACTGCTATGAGAATATAACTTAGAACAGTTCCTACAAAGCAGAACTTTATACATCTCCGACAAGGTAGAGTAGAAGAACACTTAAACATCACAAATGCCACCACGAATAGAATAAAGATTGGAAAGATCTCCAACAATCCAATCAAAACAGGGTGATCTTTATCAATAGGAAGAATACTTAGGAAATGGAAACTCAAAGATGTTGATCCAGCAGTCTGTTTTGAAATCCCAAATTCAATGCCAAGCCTAAGAATGATATTTATAAAAAGAAACAAAAGTTCCTGCATAATATCACAAGAGAATCAACTTCACAAAATGCACCAAGAAACTAGATTATATGATAATTCCTATAAGAAGTGCATCAATTCAAAGCATTCTAAAAAGCAGCAGACATTTAGAGAAGCAAAGAACTTGTACTCACTTCTATTGCAAATTTACCATCAGCTATTGAGCACGACAAATTAAGGATACCAGTAGTAGCCAAAAGGAAGTTAGCTACGATACCTTCTGCCACTGATTTCATAAAACACGTATTCGTGAGAAACAAGAAAAAGGTTTAGGATGACAAGAAGCATACATGCAAATTTTAGAAATTAAGAAATGTCTAACTCACATATGTAACTGTTTGAGAGGAAACTTGCTCCGCGCATTAGCACCAAGAGATAGACGACAATTGACCTTAAAGAGATAAATGAAACAGTAGGCGCCGTATAACACGACTGACAGAGGACATGAACTCGTCTAATGGCTAAGAGATGCACAAAAAGAGAGGCCAGCATAACAATGAGACCAACACCCATTAGTATCAGGTCAAACTCGGTCCATGCTGAGCGAGCAAGTGTCGCAACACTTTCTAGAAACTTTGAGTATGCATCAATTTGCTTCTGGAGAGTAGATACTAGACTGCCATGATCTTCATAAGGGATATCATTTTTAGCTAAGCAAGAAGACCGTGTAATATTTGACCAATTGTCTTGTGCATGCGTGTATAATTGTCTTATGTGAGACAGGTCTTCTGAAGGAAGTCCGATAACAGAAGTCACCGAATAGATGTCAATATATCTTTTCACCTGAGATACAGCCACTGTAGTATTAGAACATGCAAAGAGAGAAGAAAAGATAGTCAATAAAGCAAAGTAGGATATTGGGCAGAACTTACACATTCACAGGAAAAAGTCTAGAAAATAATGTAATTCTTCTGAAAGAATTATAGGTGCTTGCATGTAGGAAAATTTTAGCACATAGGAATAGTTGAAGCGACGAAGAAAAATTTATATTGAACCACAAAAGAGAAACTGGATCATTCATTTAAGAAAGTACTACAAAAAAAACCCACCAGCTCAGAAACAATGCATGCATACTGTTAAAACGAAAAGAATTACTGGCTCATGCTGTTTTATAGACCTCGAAGTATGGTATCCAAATTTCCTACTCAATTATAAATGCCAGATCCTCAGGGTTGTATCAATAGATTCACAACGTAAAGGTCCAATTTCTCATCATTTTAAATAAGAACTAGAGTGAATTTGATAGGACATGTTTATTTCAATTCACTTAAAGATATTAAACAAAAAGACTATTATCAAAACATAGTAGTATCAGAAAAATAAATTGGTATAAAACAATTCACACTCGCTATAAATAAAACTATTTAGGGCCAGTTTGGCATTGCTTTATTTAGAGTGCTTCACCTAAGTCGCATGGTGTTGGGTACGGGTGCAGGATACGGTTAAATTGTAGAAGGTAGGTTACAGGGACACAACTACACACACACACAGAGACAGACATGTATTGAAACTAATAATTGACATAAGATCACTATTGTTTTTCAATTCATGTGTTATTAGAATTAAATTTCCTATCACATTTCTAAGTGTCTTTTAGAATGTTGATGATTATGGAAACTACTCGTTTTTTGACTATACGCCTAAACAACTAATTCATAGTTTTGAACTTTGGTACGGACTGAAACAAAACCAATCAACGTCTAACGAGTTTCAACAAATGGATGTCAAATGTAGGATACACGTCCAAGAAGTGCATGACAAGTGTTCTAAAATTAAAATATATATCAAATTCAAACATATATGTTTTAATACGATATTTATCTTTTAGTTCTTGACGTTATTACTTTTATCTATTCTAAAATCATCTTGCTTATTTTGATAGTTAAAGTGATGTTTATTTTTGTCATTCACTTATAACGATACTTAAGCACAATTTTACCAAACACCTTACTGCTTTTGCAAATGACTTATTATATAAGATTACCAAACATTTATTTTCATCAGCTTATATAAGGTGTTTCTATAAGCTACTTATATAAGCAACTTATCATAAGCCCGCAATACCAAACTAGCCCTTAGTCTTTACCGGACATTTTGATACCACATTAAACACTCTACCTAACATCTCTAAAATGAAATTTCTTCTATGCCTACAGCTAGGAACCTTGTTGCATCTAGAAATAGACAAATACTTCAACTCACCTTTTCTGTAAAGGCTGGAGCACCCGAACAAATTAAAATGTTTAAGTTCAATAAACCATCAAGGTTTGATGGCTTTTCTCTTGTTTTAAAAGTGCCATGTCTAAGCGCCTCAGATGCAATGCGACAAATTTATATCTTAGTGTCTAGCAATGTCACTAGCTTGAAGGTTATAAAAGCAAGCACTTGTGGTGCTCAGGCGCTCGCCTCATGCATAAAAATCAGCGTAGATTTTATACCGAGCCGGCCCGGGGGGAGGGGGGGGGGGGGGGCTATTAAAATATGAGAGACGTATTATCAAAACGCATTTTAGGGTGTATTTTAAAGATGATGAGGTTGTTCGGGAGGGCTTATCTTTTGGTCAAAGTAGCTTATAAGCTGACTTATTCATATCTAAGCATTTGGTAACACAACAAATAAGCTAATTTTTAAGTATTGATTGAAAACGTTGGGATTCCTCGAACTTATGAGCTTATAAGCTCTCACCTAAATAAGCTAAGTTTGACCAAGTAAATAAGTTCTCTACTCACCCAGTTGTTATAACATTTTTGCCATAAAAGCCAAAAAGCTAATCTAGCTTAAAAGCTTCAAAAGATAACCAACAGCATCCTCTATGAACATTCAATTCTCTCCCCTTTCTTTTATTTTTCTCTCGTCTGTTTGCAACAACTGGTAGGGTAAAATTTGTTCTTTTTGTTTTTCTCTTTTCGGTGATATTTATTGTCAAATTTTTTTATATCATTTTGACAACATATCACATGTTGAAACCTGAAAGTTCAAACTTTATCGCTTAAATTATCTTACATAGAAGTTACTAGCTAGTATTAGCACTTAATACTTACTCCTTTATTTGGATGATTTGGCTTAATTATCAGTTTCTGAATTCAGAAATTTGGTTATGATCAGTCTGTCTTGTTATGATTTTGTTGTGATTTATTAATAGTGTTTAACTATGCTTTATTTATGAGAATATTACTGGCAAGGTTCACACTGGCAGTCTCCTTTTCTAATGTCTCCCACTCTCTCTCCTCAAGCAACAAAGGACCTTGTTGCCTTGACCTCGCATGTTGCCTTTAAATGCTGAGATTTTCACAACTGTAGAAAACACAGAGCAATGATTCGCAATCAACGTTCGAGTAATGTGCTGCAATAATGAATAAAAGAATGGAGAACTGCAGGCATGTTGTTGATGTATATGATAAGATAAATGACGACATGAAAAAGTAAGGAGCAATATTATAGTTTTTACTTTCAAAGAAATGACTTTAATGAAATACATCTACTAGTTTTATAGCCACAGTTACTGTAGATGGAGATAGACAGTTGAACACTTAAACCGGATGTTGTCTAGCAATACAGCAAGCACTTCCTACCCATTTCCTCTTTCCCGTGTATTAAATTCAGCAGAACTTCTCCAACTTCATGGCAAGCTGGATTAATAATGTGTTATCTCAACTTGGTCAATATTGGTGGCATATGTATCAGTGAACCTTTTCCCTAGATTGATTAGAATAAAGGAGGTCTATATTCTTAGTTTCTTACTAATCTTAAATCCGGTGCTATTACTAAGTAGAAGATCAATTTAATTTTATGCCAGCATCACATCTCACAGTTCTCAGTTAAATGACAAGATAGTTTAATCTTAAACTAAATGAGAGGCAGATCACATTCCAATTTGAAATACATCATTTTCATTCATCTCTTCCTCCTACAAGTATTGGCATTAGTATATTGCAGGAGCAGGACGTAAGTGTTACCTGCCAGGAATTAACGCAGAGAGCATTAACATAATTTTGCATCCATTCTTCCAAATTTGACCGAGAATTACAATTTTTACCACTATTCCTTTGTCCACCCCATGTACCAGCACTTAATGCATACAACTCATGATTAACACGGCCAATGCTACAGAAGGAAAAAAATGAGACCATCAGGGGAGACACTATGTTAGTGTTGTACAAGAAAAGTTGAAAATATTAAATATCCAAAATAGAATTGAAATTTCTAGAGGCATGCCAGAAAACTGTAAATAAGAAAATGTATTGTTCATACAGTAGTCTTCTTGAAAGCAGCCTTAATTTAAATTATGATGTCAGGAGCTAGAGTAACAGAAACTAAAGTAACTGCAAACATCCATAAACAAGTAGTAAAATTGAAAATACTGTGCGACATTATGCAAAGGGAAGATAAGGAATGAGTGCATTTGTAAGCAGTTGAGATTGCTCAGATCAATTAAGATGGTTCAATCATGCAAGGAAGCCAATAATGTGTGACAGCTAGGAAATATGATAGGTTTGTATTTAATACAGCAACGAGGAATAGAGATCAAACATGGATGGAAAGCAATTAAGATGATTCGCAAGAAATGAAAATTAGGATTGCAGTAGTTAGCATAGCCAAGGAGATTATATTTTACAGGATTTAATCAAATGAAAGGGTCATGTATGGAGCTTTATAGTTTTTGTTCATATCGTTGTTTGTCGTGACATATGCATGAAAGATGTCCAAACAAATACAAGTTTATTGTAGGATTAACATAAAAGCGGAAGAGAATATTTTCCTTCACGGATTGAGAAACCTGTTCATGTAATACTACAAGTGGTACTGGAACCATCCATGACTCACGTTCATGTAACGCAAGCAAGGTAGAGCTACTTTATAATCTGGGATAATGTGCTCACCAAGACTTTATTAACTGCTTATTCTCATTTAAATTCTAACTAGAGCTGATGTCTTGATTCTTCTTACTGATGTCAATCATATTGGTATGATTATTGTCTCAAGGATGTTAGCGTTGCTCCTAAAAGGTTAGAACACATAAGATCAGGGCCTTGAATTACTAGATTATTGTCCTAGATGAACATTAACTAGTCAATAGTCAGTAGCTCGCACTAAACCATAATCATAGTATTTACAGCCATCTTCAACATAACTTAATCTAAATCATGCATTATGTGCAATTTACAGAATATGATTGCTCCCACCTCATTGGAATTCTTTTCCCGCTCAAAATTTAAAGTCTGGTTGAAGCAGATCTTTTTTAGTCCTCCACTTTTCACTTTACTCCTTAAATATTAATTAACAAGAAGCAACTTTAACTGCCTACCATACTTCCCCAAAAATTGCTATGTGTCCTGTTAAACAACCCAAGATTAATCTTAAAGCCAAGCCAGTTAACTTAGGGTGACTCATCATGTTAAGATATTCACTGACATTCCGAAAATATTCATTTCCTAATTAATCTTTAGTCTTGACGTTTTCAGGAACGTCTGCTTAGTAGGTTTAGTGTCACCAACTAGTTTATGACACATTAAATTGAACCTCAATCATTAGCATTATTGTATGATAGGCTAATGTTATTCATTGGTTGCTCCCCTCACAGACACCTGTTTATCGTATAGTTTAATCTCATGAAGAAGAGTCAAGAAGAAGTATGATGATAAGTGTTCTGTTGCGGAGATCATATTAATTTCCAATGCATGGTGCCAGTCCAACAGCCCAAGGATATCATATCCAAGGAACATATACATGTTGATTATCCTCCCTACAAAAACATAGTGTATAATTACAACTTTGACGTCAATGTTTGAATGTTTCAAAAAGTGTGGCGACTTGTCTGTCAATTTATATCCAGGAAAATAGAAAGAGATGAGGTCGGTTAAAGGGCTTAGGTCAGACAAGTTAGAGCATGCTCATAGTGGTTCTAGTTTTGGGAAAGGCTTCCCAAACCAGCCAGACCCCTTATATAGATCATTAAAGGACTACAAAATGGGTACCCAAGGAGGCAGACTATCGAGAAGACTAAAGAACTGTTTCTTATGTGTACCTATTACTTAAGACTCATCAATTTCAGAAGGAAAACATCTTTAATAAGTAGCACATTTGACACTTAGGACATGTGTATAATGCACCTTCCAAAGGGAAAAGGAATACCAAGAAGAGCTGCCACAGTTGCTGCAAAATCAAGCTGCGCCAAAAACAAATGATGTTAACAGAAGATGGAGCATGGATTTTGATAGGAAGGGAACAGGTGAAATTTGAAAGTATGCTAGATAAAAACCTGCTGGATGGAGCTGATGCATGTCTTCTCGCCAGCCTAAATATGAAATGTGAGGGGGAAATCAATAAAAGCTACACATAAAAAGACCAACTTGACTTGAGCAAGAACCGGGACAAATAGCAATCAATATCATATAGATGAGATACTTACACCACTGTGATCTCCAAAAACTAAGAAAAAAAGAATTGCTTAAGTAGCTTTAAATCTCATAGAGTAGTCAGATCTATAAAAGTTGAAGAATCGAAAAAACTAAAGCATCATCATTTCTTTAACCAGAAAAATATATGGAAATTTGGTGCATTTTCCGGATGGGAATTTCTAGTAAAAGGGAGCGCTTAGAAAAGAAGCTAGAGAAGAAGAGTCTCATCAAAGATATTCTTGAGGCACTAAGGATTTACTTTAAGTTGTTTCCCCCCTTAATAGTTACACTGTGTGAGATGAACATAATTACATGAGGAAATTATTATTTTCCTGCCATCAACATTTTTTCTCAGCTTAATTTTGGACAGCTGCTTCTTTCAGGATCTTCATTGCAAGACTAAATAGGGTTCGCTAGCCCTCAATAGCCTGCTAGGTTTTAGGAGAAGTCCCTTTGTCCATATACTCCACATTTCCTGGAAGAAAATATGCTCTCAACTAAATACCTTCACGGCAGGTTTTCTTCAAACCTAAATTTGGTACTATTCCCATCAGCCTTCAAATTTTAAGGTCCTATTCAATAGCTGAATGCAGTTCTATTGATAAGGTGACAATGGAAAATGTACTCAAGCTTAGAACTTTAAGAAAAGATTGCCAACAAGATCACTACCCACTGGTTGAGAACAATGAGAATGAAATGTTGTATAAAAAATAACTAGTTTTATATAGAGACAGCTTGAATGTTTGAATTCAAATGAGGGTAGATGCGTAGTTCAAAACTTAAATGATTGCTCTTTTAAAAACCCTCATTTGACTAGCTACAAATTGATGCAACTATCTAATAAATATCCAAAAAAAAGGGAAGAGTCTTCCCAAGTAACTCTAGGCTGAAACAATTGCATGTATAATGAAGATCATGGAACAAGTTTGATTGATTTATTATATCCAACTAGGCACAAAATTAAAAATAAAAAAGAATGTCACAAAAACATGACGTACCAAATTCACTTTGCAAAAAATCGCATCAAGGACAGATAACACTGCATCAGGAGGAGCCCTCATGCTCATTGCAAAAAGGGATGTCTCAATCTGCAGGGTATGTGATCCTATTAGCTTAAAAACAAACATCTGTGCCAAAGGCATAAAAAGAATACCTCTTCTGCAGTGCCTCCGCCATGATCACCACTTATGGTTTGTCCATGATCCCCCATCACGAGTAGCAAAGTGTTTTCATGGAGACCACCAGGTCCAGACTGGCTCCTCATGACTTCAATAACCTCCTAAAAGCTCAGCAAGAATTATTTGAGCTGTTACGTTAAAAAAAAAAGATGGCAAGAAATTTTAAATGATATGCACAAATACAATGACATAGTAAATATGGTGGAGGCATCAAGACAGATGTTGTTGGGTGCTGTATATCAACGAAAATAATCCTTGGGATAAATAAAAGTGTGATGGAAAATTACATATGTAAGTGTCATACTCAAAACAGAAGGAATTCTACAAGATTCTACCTCCAAAATGTTGTTGTACTGCTCCAGCTTTTGGACCATTGGAGTAGAGTCAACACTAAAGATATGTCCCGCATGATCCTATAAGCAGTAGGGATCATGAGAACTGATAATTATTAGAAAACTCAGTTAATAAAGTAATAAACTGATAAGCAATAATCAAACAATTTCACAGTTCGGAATGACAAAGAAACAACAACAGACATTCATTTCAAGTATTTCAGCTAGGCCATTATGAATAATGATGTAATAGAAGACCAAATCTAATCAAATTTGATGTCAGCCAACTGTTAAAGATATAAGCATCAACAAATTCAGTCTCATCATCAGCTAAACATTTTTGTGGAAGTGTGGTCAGCTATGACACAAAAAAGGGTATGAAGATTTGTTGACATTTTAGGAAAGGTTGTCAACCTAAGATCAACTATCTTAAATTGTTACCAGTTTCCTGATCGAGGAAAATATTCAATAATGCAAGGGCTGACCAAGATCCTAACAGGACAGTTGGAAGATATTAACCTTACCTTACAGATATGCACTTAAAGCTTGTGCAATCTCCTAGAGTATGAAATAGCAAGAGCATATGCCATGTAGGCGAATATAATAAATTACCATCCATATGTCACAAAACCAGAAAATATTCATGTACTCTACCAAGTATAGCATGAGAAATGTGAAAAAAAACAACTAACCATGCCAAGAAAATGTGCAATAAGTACATCCCAATCTTCATTTTGCAATGATGGCAACAAGTGCTCAACACAGCCATTATCCACCTACCACAAGAGCAAACATGAATAATTGCAGAAAAAGGTTAAGTACGACATGATCATGACAGATAAAAAAATACCGTATCGAGATCTTTAACATTAAAAGAAGGATAAGGATATGATCTTTCAAAGTGATCAGGAAACAACTGCATCCATGTATCATCCCCCATCATCAGCACTCTCTTTCCATTTTTAGACAACTGTTCTAGAATAGAAAATACCCAGAATATCAGAATAAGCACAGAAGAAACAATTTGAACAGCTTTAAGTAATATTTGATTCCTCAATTTGTGTCACACATGGCTTAGGGAACATATGAAAAGGACAAACCTGATATAACAAATTATCTTCAATAATTGCTGGAGCTCCAAAACTGTTACCAATGTCTATAAATGTAGGAAGTCCACCAGTAGTTAACCCCTATGAGCATGTACAAAACTAAAGAGCCTTAGAGACGATCAATACGTCAGATGAGAAAATCAAATACATAAAAAAACATGTCGAGAAAAATAGATCGTGAGTCAGAACTGTTAGGACTCGGGTGTGAGCTTACTTCTCTAATCTTGTTTTGATGAATAACAAACAATTTCTAATCTTGTTTCTAGTGTTTGTGTTTTTATATTATATGCAATCAGGACTTATTTGAGCATAACGAAGATATTCTTGGAGGTTGAATGATTTTGTAATGAAGTCGTCACAACTAATATCAAGATTCAACATCGCTTCATCCGTCACCAAGATCGAGCTCAAACGAAGACCATTAGCTAGGGTAAAATAGCTTAGGTTTATACTTTGTGCATTATACTTATAAGCCCAATTCATACACATGCACGTTTTTAAGAATATATTAAGTTTTTGGATTATTGACTTAACAACAATGTTTCGTATCTCTTATCAAGTCCATTAATCCACTCAAATAGTTTTCCAAACTTGCATATAGTCATTGTGTCAAAAACAAGCAATTACAAACTCGTATTTCTAACACTTTTGTAAAATAATGAGTTTTCAGAAACGGTAAATGAAAATTCAAAAATTTCTTCTCAAACATGTTTGTTTTCATGTTTATAAACATTTTCCAAAAGTTTACCATTTTTGGAATTTATTTGTTATTTTTAATTGTATTTTAAAAGTCAAATTTCTGAAATATCAAGTATCAGTTTTTTAGAACGTGATGCACCGATCAACCGGCCAGAAAATATTTTTCAGCAGTTTTGTTCTCAGGGTTATCAGTTAACCGAAACATATGTATTAGTCGACCGATAAGCACCCTTCGGTCGACCGATCTTTGACCATCGGTCGACCGACATTGTACCCGTTGCAGCTAACGGCTAGTTTTTTAGAATCCGATTTTTTAGGATTGTGTCTGTTTTCTTTGGCTTTGGGTTGTTGTTTTGAGAACATATAAATACCCCTCAGCCCTCAACACTTTAAAATAGCTAAGAAAAGTTTAAAATTAAGTTTTGGGAAGTTTGTTTAAAGTTTTCAAGAGTTTTCTCAAGTTTGTTGATGTGAAGATGGTTTCACAAAGAGAATGATTTGATTTTCAATATTGAGGAGCTCATCCTCAACCATCTACATCTCTTTGTTTGAGAAGTTTTCTAAACTCCTTTTATCTAGCTTGTTCATATTTTAATTATTATATTTATTCGCTAGATTAATTTGAGTTTAGTTTCATTATTACTTATCATTTTCACACACAAGCACTTGAGCTTAAAGTATTTTTCACATATTGTATAATTTGGTTATGTGTGTGATTGAGTGAGCTTACACTTAGTTCTCATCTTTGTAATAGACAACAAACAATTTTTATTGTGCTTAATTGTTAAGATCACATTGTAATACACAATGACACTTAAAGGAGTGGTTGGTGAGAGACGGAGTCAATTCCAAGAGGAGTGATGTCGGTAGTAAATCATAGGGAGAAGTAATTTCGAGCACTTGAGAAAGGTGACACGGGCTAGACCAACACTTAGAGAAGTGTGTTGTGTATTAACAATTGTGCGAGTTGTAAAAGTTTTCGGTGAACTTGGAAAACCGATTGTGTAGTTGATTTTGAGTTAGTGGAGATTCTCTTCGAGGGTGAGGAGCGGAGACGTAGGTCGTGGGTCGGCCGAACTTCGTGATCATTTGTTTGTGTTTGCGTTTAGCGTGGCGTACTCTTATTGTCTCATTATTTATATCGCCTATTGTAAATTGCTTATCCTTGCTTATATTATTGTGCATATTCTATTGTTAAGGATAATTAGTTTATAAAGTTTTAATTTGACATTAATATCGGATTAGATTAGCAAATACCATATTCATTCCCCCTCCCCTTTAGGATAATTTCAAAAACTGTCCAAACTTCAGATAAACAAATGCATTTGGCACTGATGATAATAGCATAAACAATTTCATTTCAAATCATTAAACAATATAACATCATTAACATCGTACGCCTTAGCACATCAAACTAAAAATTGCACTAGATACGCATGTTACACACTATGTATCAGTTATTTACTGAGAGGCAATTAACATCAAGTCGGTGAAGGATTCAGCATTTGGAATCAAAATGACCACTTTAAGACAACAACTAAAAATTGTGTGCATGATCATATTTATGAACAATAAGATCTCAGGTAACTAAGTTCCATGAATGCCAAATTTCGAGATCTACGTTCTCATGCTCAACAATGCAGATAATCGAAACCTCAACTCCAACAATCATGTAAGACAAAAAAACAAAAGTTTTTGCACATTAACCAGGTGTAGAGATTTCCAATAAATGCCTTTCTTGTTATGGGTTGATATTCTTTTGTTTTTCCTTCTTTAGTTTGTACTTGGGGGTCT